>NC_083626.1:19398396-19735896 GCF_963584025.1 Labrus mixtus | reverse complement strand
GGCACATGCAGGCAGTACGTCAGGACAAATGTAAATACATCAAAGGACAAACACTTTTCCATCACATATTTGTCGTTCTGAGGTGACACTTAGAGGAGGCCTTTGCAGTTGTACCTGTTCTGGTCTAACACTCTTGCCGAATACTGTTGATCTCTTAAAGTATTTGGAAATATGGAGCTGTTTCACATTGAAGTGGAAGACAAACTTCTTGCCTAACTCTCCATCCGTTAGATATGTGTTTTTCTTCACCTCTTACAATTTGATTTGGCTTGATAAAGGTTTAATTCTCCAGTAATGTCTGTAGCTGTGCCTGTATGTGTTAATGCTAAGCAGTTGTAAATCATTAGAGCCATGCTTCATTATGGTTAGCGCAAGTGTTGCCTCAGAGAGAGGGAAGAGTGGTAGGCAGATGATAATTACAGGTATGCGGGGAGAAAACATGCAATTACAGATGTAGAGGAGGCAGTTTGCACACTTTCCACCACATGTGTTGTGGATGCTGGTTTATCTCTCCTCTCTCCTCGCTTCTTTCACGAAAACTCTTTAGTTCACAAAATAACTTTTTTGAGCCTTTTTGTACTTAGAAGAGGATTTTCTTCAGTTCATATTGCACTACCCCAATTTCAGAAAGAAATATTCTTCTTTTTTTTGGGTCTGGTATATTTTTTGACAGCTGTAGGTCTTAACAATGTTGTTCACGATTAAATCTGTCATGTCACAAAGCTTGGGAACCGACTTTTTTGACATGTGACCCGTCTTGAAACAAGCACCTAATTGTAGATGTCTGTGAGTTATCAGAAAAAAAAAGATCTCTTAACTTTTAGGATGATTTAAGTAGACCCAGAGTACAAAAATGCTGTAATAGTCCTAGGGAAAAGATCAAGAAATAAATCAAAGCCCAAAAAAACTTAACAAAAAGACTTTGTGTTGTAGTCCCCTTCTCCCCATCAGTCATCTTCTGTCTTCCTGGATTTTGACATTAGATGGGGGGCCTGCTTTTTGGGAACTACTGAACCAGTTTGAATTTAGCTTGTCACTAAAGTAAAATGTAAAATGCCAACAAAATATTTTTTTTCTGCAACCTTTTTTTTTTTAAATATATTTTTGGACAATATTATGCCTTTATTGGTAAGACAGTACAGAGAGACAGGAAATATTGTGAGCTTAGAGTGGGGGAAGACATGTAGCAGATGTTAATTTATTAATTAAATCAAATAATAAATCTGCCTTAAGTCAGATATTTGTTGGATATTTTACATTTACTAAGTGATAAGTGATGTTACAGAAGCACGTCTTTTTTATTTCACTGCTCCTCTCTCGTTGTATTTTTTTTCCCGGGCTCTTCGTGTGTTGTTGCAGTCCAATAACAACTGTCGGTGACCCAGGGTCACTGTTAGGGTTGAGGTCAGGTCAACTCTTTCAGCCCCCCAGAGCAGCCCAGCTGATGATCCAAGGTGAAAGATGAGAGGTCAAGAGTCAGGACTGCCCGGCTGGAGCTGATGTTTCACCTGTCTGTTCACAGAGAAGGGGAACAACGGAAATAGAGGAGAAAAAAGCAAGTGTGAGAAAGTGAAGATTCAAGAGTGAACAGTTGTCTTGAATTATGTTTTCTTTTGTTTGCAGTTTACAGGACAGAAATGTGGCAATAAAGAACAACAACAACAAAACTATAAAAACTGCAACTATTTGAAAAATTGAATTTCTTCTTTCTTGTTCGTCCTCATGCTCTCTCTCTCCCTCTCTCTCTCTTGCAGTAACCATAATCGTGTATAATGTGCTGGCTGATTAGGACTTTGACGGCAAGTTTCAGACCAGCCACCCAGACACTGAGGTTAGTTAGTCTGGGTTCTGTGGCCAGACTGTTTGGCTGGGAATACCCCTCTGTTAGTTAAACCTAGCTTGGCCGCAAGTGACATTCCCACACATGCAGGCAGTGTGGACACAGACCTGCCACAGATGCGTAACAACTCAAAACGCTTACAGTATAAACTGAAACATCCATTTTCCTGATAGTGTGAAAGTGTGAGGCCCCACAGAAAACATGCTAGAAAACAAAAGGACTGCCTCATAGGCATGTTCCTGAGAGTGTGACCCCTCAAACAGAGAGGTATGTGACAGCTGCTCTATCCTACCAGGATTGAAGAGAAAGAAAAGGTTATAAAAGGAGACGGTAGTGCAGCTGAATGTGACCACCACTGAGTGTAAAAAAGACAGGTGGGCTTCTGCGTTTAGCTTCATCACTGTACAGTGGGGAGGGGAAAACGGTCAGGAGAACACTGGGAGCAGTTGGTTCCCGCAAAGTCGACATTCTCTATATTTTTCTCTGACGCACATGGCTCACATAAACACACAGACTTGCAGAGCGATACGCAAACACACAAACACAATATTTACAATACTTAGAGTATTTGGCGACGGGTTACAGGAGGCATGACTGACCTCCTCAGTCATAATTAAGAGCCTAAGAGAGCAGAGCCTTTAGGCCAGCCGGGGGCCCTGCCCAGACACACTCCCTCAGACGGCACTGTTTATGTTTCATTAGAGCACAATTATATGTTGCATCCCTCGCCCTTGCCACCTCTCTCTCCCTCTCTCTCTCTCTCTCAGACTCTCTCTGACTTTCCTTCATTCTTTCATGCCTTTGTTGTGCAAGTGAGCATTTGCCTTATTTGCCCTCACGTGGCTCAGAAGAGAACAGTGTGTGCCCCCTATCCTCATCACAGGTTAAACAAGCTGCAAAGAGGCCTTTTAATTTGCTATATATACAGAAAACAGAAAGGGAGGAGGGAAGTAAAATATTATATGTATAAAAAAATATTATGGTAGTCTTACAGATGAAGGAAAGTAGAGCAGGGCATTTCTGAGGAGGGACTAAGTCCTGTGAGCAGGGGAGCAAAGGAGGAGTGCCTTCCAGTAAGAGGTGGACAGCTCTTGTCCTCAGGCTCCCCTCTCTGTAACACCACAGAGGAAATGACTACACAAAGCAGGCAGGGGATGTACAGAGTCTTACTCAGGTCAAGTTGTTAAAAGCTCGCACCTGCCTTGAACTCACACGGCTCGGGACCATAACAAGCCTTTGTAATTGCATTTGAAAATGTGCACTTGCTACGTTTAAGGAGTTTTATCACTGACTATAGGCCAAACTTGGCTATTAATACATATTTGGGTGCAAGTTTAACAAGAATCAAAAATATTTGAGCAGCAACTGAGGATTTCAATAGTTTGGTCTTCAAGTAACCAACAGATTTTTACCCAATGATATTTATCAGAATGCTACGTATATAAACCGGGTAAATGCACAGCCTACACTGCGTGTACACACAACATAGAAAAAAGAACTGATGGTAAAATCAAAGAACCAGTCGGAAGAAGATGGCCTGGATTTGTCTGAAAGCTAGTTTTTCACTCTTGCTGTCTTCACCTGAGGATACCGAGGAGTAATTAGCAGCTTTAAATCGATATTTAGTGATTCATGGTTGTTTACACCTCCTCCTCCACCACCAGCACCATCATCAAACAAGAAACACAGACACTTATTGGAGTCTAGACAGACAGGTAGGGCAGGCAACTGCATTAACCCCATCCATGACCCGAGGGCACAAACTACACACCACAGACCCTGGACCACAACATGGCAAGGCAACAAGAAAACACACACATATTAAAGATGAAATCCTTTACATGAAATAAAAGCTGTGCGTTGATTTTATTTAAAAGAATGGTCAAAAAGGTCAAGACATCTGCCACAAAGAGACCACAATCCACACTGAGCTGTAGCCGATGAGTCAACAACCACAGGTGCTTAAGTCAAAATGCAAAATGCTACAACTCTGTTATAAAACCCTGAAGGCGTGCATCACAGTCTAATCTGTGATCTAACCTGCAGCAGGGGAGAGGATATAGTGATTCCCAGTCCTGCACTTGCTGTCTCGGAGCTTATCTGAACAGCGGGGCGGTTGTTCTTATGAGCAGCCGTGACCTTTTTTTTTTTTGTTATCTCCCACCTTCACTACTCTCTCCTTCTCTTCATGAATGGCTTTCTTTCTCTTGGTGTCATTCTCATGTGGTCCAGTTTGTTGTCTGGTTTATTTTCATCCTGCTTTGCCTTTCTCTGCTCCTGTTTTCTCCCTCTTTTACCATTTCCTGTGAGAACAGGAAAGTCCCCTCAGACTAACAGCCCTGCTCTGCCCATCAAATTCTCTCTCTCGCTTTCACTCTCCCTGTCCCTCTCTCTCTCTCTCTCTCTCTCTCTTTTTCTCCCTCTCTCTGTCTTAGTTGAGCAGACTATGTAAACACATTGAGTGGACTACAGCTGGCGTAGAAGGAGAGCAGTGGGACAAAATGTGTGAGTGTGCGTAGGTGTGCTCATATTTATGTACGTACTTCCATGACAGAATTAGGAGTGAAGAGACATTGACCAAATGAAGGAATGAAATGATTTCATGTATGTGTTTGTGTGTGCATGCATGATTGGGTATAGGTCTTTTACAGGCACAAGATGGATTTGGACTCTGGCAAGGAAGTTATAAAATGTGGAGCTTTTGGGGGATTGAATGGCTCATTAAGGTTGTGTTCATACGGCTATGTATGGCACAGGGAAACAGGAGTTGGTCTGAGACCTCCCAAATCAAAGAATTTGTTAAATCAAAGTTATACCATTGACCACCTCTGTGTATTTTTAGCGTAATATGTTGGACTCGGATAGTGTGTGTATGTGTGTTCACATAGCTCTCTATATAGTCCCACAAATTCAGTGTTTGCAGAAGGAAATATCTTGACAGGTTTTTGGAACACTCGCCTGGGTACCCCCTCTCCATCTCCCACTTTCCTCCCACTTTCTTTTTCCTCCTCCATCTCCTCTCTTCCTTTGGTGTAGGTTTTTGGTGTTATTTTACTCTCACACGCCCTTCCCCTGAATAAGAGCAACACACACTCCCTCCCCGTCACTGACGTTGTGTAACTGCCATTTGGTGATGAGAAAACTTTGGAGGATGAAGTGAGAAAATGATTGTAAATCTAATTCTGTGATACTACTGATGGTCTTGAATCACTGGTTATGTCACAATCACTCCCTGACATAAATAAAGTTGTGCTTAATGTGTGGCATTATTAGTGGCATTTATTTAGAAAAGATCTAGTATGCAAGTAAACAAATATAATTAAAAGGTGTCTTCTCAGTTTTTCGGTTCATTCCTCTACCCACACCATTTCCCCCCACTTTTCTCACTTTCTCCCCTACCTCTTTTTTTTTTCTTCTTTTCACACAATCAGTGTTGACAGTTAAACAGCAGAGAGAAATGGTCTCACATTTTACTGTGACAGATGTGTCAATGTCCCGTAATGATGAAAGGCAGCATTCCACAGAACTAGCACAGACAGGAAGCAATGCTCAAAAGCCACAAGAAGCAGGAAGAACCGGAGGATTAGCTGGACCAATCACATATCACACTTAAGAAATAAGAAGATGAACTGTTAGAGTGAAGGCAAATGCAGAATTGAAAGAGAAAGAAAACAAATACTTGTTAAAATTCTAGAGAAGATTAAGTTCAGGAGTGTGTGTTGACAAGAAGCATAACAGGCGTGTGAGAGAGAGAGACAGATAGAGAGAGAGAGCTGAAAGTGAGTCTATAACTAGTTTTTTGTTTAAAGGTCAAAGTCAGGCCTCAGATTTGAAATTGAAATGAAGTGTTGGTTTGGCACCGTTCCCACTGCAGTACTCTATGGAAAGAGAGTTTGTTTGCTTGAACATGTGTGTGTGCTGCACAACACCACCTGCATGACCATTTCTCAACTGTTTCCCATAGTTTTATATATTGTGTTCTTGTTATGTTATGCTGTTTTGTTGTATTAAAATGATTGGGTTTTTTTTTATACATGGCATTGTATACTTTATTTATGGTACATTAATAAGGACAGCGCTTTAAACTTTTCATCATCCAGTTCTGTTACTTTGATGTCATACATGGCCACTTCATTATGAATGTGTCAAACAACTTTTGCATTTCAAAGCATATTTGTTGTAAGTGTGGTACAGTGGCTCAGAGGTTGAACCCTCCACACAAGAATGGCTTAAAATAATCCTCCTAGAGTATTTTATTAAACCAAGTGGCCTATATTGTTCAGTAAAAATGTAGTGGATAATTTTTGCACTGATCATGTATTTATCGTTTACCATAGTATCTCTTGTTGGTCTTGGTGCCAGATTGTACAATTGTTGCACCTTTTGTGTGTTATCCTTTTTTTGCATCAAATATCTTGTGTCTTGTGATAATGCATAGTAGTTTTTGGAGATGATAGAAATAGTCTGGAACCTCATTAACCAGAAGTTGATGATCTTAGGGAGATCTTTTAGAGTGTCTTGGTAGGGAGAAGTGTCCAAAGTGCACATTTTAGCCACAGGGGTGCCTCAAAGGTCAGTGCTCGGTCCCCTTCTCTTCTCAATATACACCACCTCACTTGGTGCAATCACCTGCTCCCATAGTTTCTCATACTATCGCTATGCTAATGATACCCAACTCTTCCTGTCATTCCCGCAAGATGGCATTACAGTCTTGGCGACCCAAGCTCATGTCCACAAAGTCTGCCCGGAACCTAGGTGTGATGATTGATGACGAGCTAACATTTAAGGTTCACATGGCCTCGATTGCCCTGTCGTGCCGATTTGCCCTGTACATTATCAGAAAGATTAGACCATTACTGTCACAGCATGCTACACAGCTCCTGGTACAGGCTCTTGTGATATCACTCATTGACTTCTGCATTCCTTGCTGGCAGGTCTTCCTGCATCCACAATCAAACCTCTGCAGATGATCCAAAATGCAGCAGCCTAGCTGGGATTCAACCAACACAGAACATCAAAGGCCAATCAGCTGTCCTTCTTCCTCCACTGGCTTCCAGTTTCTACTCACGTTAAATTTAGAGACTAAAACAGCCCTTCCTTACCTAAACCTCAAATACTGTAAAATTTGGTTAGTAATAAGCCCAATAATCACATTGTGGAAGTCATCTCGACATAAACTTTTCTGTAAATGATTGTGCTGCTGACGGAGAGGGATGACTGAGGGAGACTTAAGTGTTTCAGAGCAGTGGATGGAGCACAGGGTGAAAACAGGGAAGTCGGGTAATGGCTTCCTGCCAGAGCTCAGCACCAGGTGCAGAATGTAGGGTTGAGAAGTGTCCTTCCTCAGCTCCCCCATGGAGGGCACCAGCCCATTCCTCCACTGTTCCAGTACCCTCTGCTGCAGCTGGGTCACTTCTCCTCCTCTGTCACCTCAGCTGTTTCTCCACCTCATCCCCAACTGCTCCCTGTTTCCCTCACAGCTGAAAACAACTCTGCGCCACACAGAAGAGGGAGATTGTGTCGATTAAATGGTATGTGTTGTACACCACAAATCACACACACATGTTCTGTGCTCACAAGCAAACCCCTCCTCCTCACCCCCACTCTCTCTCCTCTTTCTCTATAGGTTGGATGGAGTTTTATGGCTCATGTGTGTTGTGACAGTGTGAAAGGCACAGGAAGGAAAGGCCACACTTCCTCTGATGCTCCTGCTGCTGTGGACCAGAGGAGATAAGAACACACATATACACACATGGATGCACACACAGACGTGGACAAACAATCACAACACAGATCCATGAAGCCTGCACTAACACCCCCTCCCTCTCCATCTCCCCTGCAGATCAACTTCCACATGGTTTGGCCTTAGTCCACCCCCTGCATATCCCACCTACACCTCACACTTTTTTTGTTTAATTTACATCAACAACTTTCTCTCCTCGGTCCAACTTCAAGTGTTTAAATCGTTGATGTTCGATAGTACAAGTAAATACTAGAATAATTTGGTTTTAAATGATTAACCTTGTTCTCATGCGTCACGTGTGACATCAAACTAAATTCTTTATCATTTAAAATAGAAACTCTGTTAGGTCTGTAATGTCCTGTTAATCATCTGCTGCACCATCCTAACGTTCAGAGGCATTCTGATCCAGCCTGTAATAAAGGCTTTTTACCCTTTAACACAGGGATTTTTTATGTACTTTGAACAGTTACAGCATAAATGTAGGTGTATTTTTGTTATAATTTTCCCATTCCCTTTTTGAAAACAGTTATTTGTCCACGTTTGTCTGTTGACCAATCAAATGCCATGTATATACTGTAACTTTCCACCAAACAGAGTCTGTTACTGATGTCTATGTCACTGCTGATCTCAAAGTCATTGTGCAATGATGTAGCAATTTCTCTGTCTATTAGTAATGGTTTTATACTAGCCTAGCAATAAAAAAATTGAGTAAAGGACTAAAAATGTAATAAAAAAGGCTAGATTATCCTTTGTGCATATGGAAAGACATCCAAACAGGAAATGAAATGAGCATTAATGAAAATGTACTTTAGTTTCATTCACGTTTTACTTTTGGCATCTTGTTTACGTGTAATTTGCTGCACAAAACACGCCCCTATAAATCTTAACTTGCATATCAATTTTTTTAAAAGCTGCTGCAAAATCAGACACATACGGTTGCAACAATCACAGAAAAAAGCCTGTGACATCTTAAGGGACAGAATGGTGTGCATGGGTGGAAGAAAAGCCCTTATTTTACCAATAAAGCAAGAACTTCCTAGAAAGTGTGTATTCTGTGCTTTCCAGGGTGAGACTGCCGCTGAGAGTGTGTGCCACACACATCATTACTCTGCATGAGTGTGTGTGTGTGTGTGTGTGTGTGTGTGTGTGTGTGTGCGTGCGCGTGCGTGTGCGCGTGCGTGTGTGCCCGCTGACGTAAGCCCCTCTATCTGATGATGCCCTTCTAATCCCCACAGTGATGTGTCATGAATATGGAGTTTAAGACTCAAATCCCCGGGGATACACAGGCTATAGATAGCTTGCTCCTTACACACACACACACGCACACACACCTCCAGTGGCACACACTGCATACACACACACTGCTGGTGACCCCTGTGACGTTGAAGGGGCAGAGCAGGGAGCAACCAGAAAGTAATGATTAAGATGAAAGTAACAGAGTCAGAGGAATTTCAATGGATGGAGAGAATATCTGAGGAATGCAGAAAATAAAGAATGTGCTTATGACTGGCTGTTATTTCTTAAGAATAACTCATGATTTAAAAATAAACTTGATTCCTCTTTCTGTAGCTTTAGCAATCCTACTGGGAATGATAACAAAGTAGACACAAGACTAACACCCTGGTGTTTGAACAACAATTGCACCTAGGTATTACATTTGTATATTAATTTAAATGTTCCCTAATTAAGTTGTGGTGAAAAAAACACAACTACCGCCTGGAAAAGTTCAGCAGAGTCACAGGAAAATGAAAGAGGTGCGTTGTGGGCATGCAGAGCACAGGACTGCCATCAGAGTTTGTATCAAGAGTCCTGTCTGTTGATTGGTTTAGGAAACATTGCTTGTGTTGATGCTAAGAAAGATCGTGGTTTAGTTTGATGTTAAATACTTCAAAGTTCCATTCTACAATTCACTGCAGATTAGTTTTACATTAAACATTCTTTCCCTTCCCTTCCCGTACCTTCCAGGCTGCCAGAGCCTAAACATAACCTGAAGAGGTTTAATAAACCTGTTTTCACGGCAGATGTAATGATATTACAATGACGTGGTTGGATATTGTGGCCAACAACAAATGAAATACCTTGGCAGTGAACATTTTCTAATATGCTCTGTGTTTATATTTGCCTCTCACACTATTCATTCACAAACATTTCCTCTTTATGTTTAAAAAATGTGAATCCAGTGTGTGTTATTTCACCTTGGAACCTGTTGGTGTATCTATCTGTGATTAGTATTGTGTACTTTGTCACTAACATATGCAGGGATGGCATGAGGCTCTTGAATGTGGACGGACACACAAACACAATAACACATGTGCAAACCAGTACAGCATTAAATAAACGGAAACTGAATTTTCTTAACAATTTCTAGCTTTTCTATCGCTCATTCTTACATGAATATCTTACATTACATCATCATCCTGTTTAATCCATTCCAGTGTTTCAGTTATCGATTTTAAAAATATACCAATGACAACACACCGGCACAACACAGATGTAATAAGAAGCCCTCAAAAAGAAACTGTACCTACAGAGGAAACCTCACAAAAAAAACATTCTCAATACACAATATATCGGACTTAAAATAAAACTACAAAACATTATATTTACAGAATTGTGCAAAACTTAAAATCTATACAATATCAAAATATGAATACGCACTTGTAAGCCAGTGATGCTGTGCAAAATGCAGTCGTTTCTCAGAAGTCAGAAATTATTTTGGGATAATAATATTAACAATACCTATCAATGATGGCCCCAACTATAAAAATGACTCTCAAGCCGCTTCATAAACCTGTAAAATCCTTGGATGTGTAACAAGATCCACTCAGCACCATTACATCACGTGATAACGATTAAGTTCCAACCGAGTAACTTTGCATTCACATCACAACTAGCTGAAATGACCAGCTTGTGTAAACTTGCTTGTGTGTGCATGTGTATAAATATGTGGTAGAAGAGGTACTGGAAGCTCTTTATGTTTTATTGAAAGCAGTAATCTGAAAGTGTGGTTCCCCAGGTTATTGTGGCCTGGAACACACACAGAAACGTTCTGTGTAGGTGATAAAAGGACTAATGTAAGTATAATCTCACCCTCTGCCTTACATCAACCCACACACACGGAAACACACACACACATACAAATGAATCTCACCACGCCCCAAAAGCCTGCCGACCCATATGGCTTGGGGATAATAAACCAAACAGCCAGTAACAAGTCTCCTGTGCTCCCGAGCCAGGCAAGTTAAAGGAATGCACATCTCCTCTGTTCACTCCCTCTCTTTATATGCCTCTTTTTTTACCCCTATGTCATCTGTCCGTCATTCTCTCTCTTTTTGTGCTCGACTCTGAGGCATTGAGAGAAGGACCCTTTTTTTAAAAGTTACGAGGCATATGTCTGAGTGTAAGTTGGCATCTTAGTGTGTGTTGGTGTTTTTGATGTGTGCCAAAGAAACCAGTCTAACGAGTGTGTAAGGAGCTTGCCCTTGGGATGGAGGGAAAGAGGAAGGGAAGTAGGATGGAAAAGGGAGGGATTGTGAGGATGAAATGAAAGGGGGGAAAAAAACAGAAATGTGAAGGGCGAGAAGGAAAAGCAGCAACTCCTTCTTATATCTCAGTGTATCAAATAAATGTGACCAAACACACCACCTCTCTGTCATTTCCCCCTTTGCTCCTCTCCTCCCGGGCCTCCCACCTCTCTGTGGTGCAGTGGGACAGCCAGGGAGGCCTGCGGCAGGAACACTAAGCCCGGACCTGGATTTGGAGCATGGCTGCTCTTGGTTGAGCAGGATCCAGGCCCCCTGAGGGCAGAGGGGTGGGAGCGCAGGGTGGAGGGTAGAAGGGGGAGGAGAGCAGAGGCAGCGAGCAAGCGAGTACAGTTCTGGATCACCTTCAAAGAGCTCCAGTCCCAATGGAGTGAGGCTGGATTCCTCTGCGGAGAGAGGGAGAGAAAAGGAGGAGTGAAAGAGAGGGAGAGAAAGACACATGGGAGACATGAGACAAGGGGAAAGTGTGAAAAGAGAAAGGAAAGAAGTGGTTTGGGTTTTAACTTCTTTCCCACTCTCCTTCTCCCTCCTTCTTTTTCTCTCTCGCTTCACGGCATGCATGCACTTGCCCTTCATGCAGCAGGCTATACTGAGATGATCTATCTGTGTGCTGGAGCAAGGAGACATGGGAAATCTGGCCCGCACAAAGGCGCCGTTGTGCCTCCCTGGAGCTTCCTTTAGGGGCCAATGTGAGTGTGTGTGTGTGTATATATATGCCTGTATTTGGGTGAGACAAGGATGAGTAGGAGTTTACCTTTTCAGGCCCCCCCACCCTGCAAAAAGTTCTCCTAACAGAGGCGTGCACAAAGACACACACACACACACACACACCTACAAAAAGCCAAGGGCACTGCAGATTGCCCACCTAGGCGTCTCATTCATGTGCATTTGCTGCTCTGCACCTTTAAGCCTCTTAGAGAACACACAAAAAAAGTGTGTGACAGTTTAGGAAACCTTCAATTTGTTCAGCTAGAGTTGTGCATATTCTCTTTTTTTTTTTCTTTGAGAGAGAATTTGGGGCAAATAGTGCATTTTATGGTTTGTGCAGCAGTGTGTGTTTGTGCGTGTGCTTCAGTGACAGACCTTCATCCTGAGTCTGGGTCAGCAGTTTGTTTAGCATCAATTAGAGGCTCTGTGTTCCTCAACGCAAGCGTGAAGGGAGAATTAACGTGCAGTGGCACATTCCCACCAGCATATTATTGCACACAGTACCTCAGCTGGAACAGTCCTAATGCATGTTTTTGCATGTGTGTCTTTTGTGTGTGCGTGTGTGTGTGCGCATACAGGCACACACAGTATATATGTATGCATACAAAGGTAAATTATTTAAATTCAGAAAGTGCCTTACTTTTCTTTCTTTTTTTCCTTCGTTCCCCTTCTGTCTTCCTGTTTCTTTCCTCTGCTTCTCTCAAGGACTCTGGTCTGACCACAGCCATTTCCCAAGCAACACACAGGACATAGTTTCCATACAAGATGAATTTAATGGGAGAGAAGATATATAGATACTCGAGAAAGCCTCTTGTAAAGACAACTGGGTCTAAAGATTTCCTGCTTTGCTCACGGACAAAGTCAGAAAAACACATGTTCAGTGGCTTTAGTGAAGTCTTTTCTCTTTGAGGCATGTTTTAGAAGACTATACGTGGAAGTGAGGCTGACAACAACATTAAATACAGAGTATGGTTATGATAAATGAAACACCAGTGTAATGACTTTGCCTTGTGGTGGTGAGTAATGTTTTTAAAGTTATGGTTTTTGGTCCAGCCTTTACACAAAGAGTAATCATTGTAAAAAACGGAAAGATTCAAAGTGATCATAATTTGAACCGTCCATGCTTCTTTAACCAGTTAGACAGTTCGTTCAGACACAGGCGGCTCTAGAACTGGTCTAATTAAGAACAGAGCCAGGCCTGCCCAAAAAACAAATGAAACATTTTCACCCTAAGGCCATTTTTAACATCACTTTTATCCCCCTTTAAATAAAAAAAAAACATATTTTGATGACTCAAGGAATACTTATTAGGGTTTCTCAAATGTTTTCCTCCTGACAAACATCAAACTGAAGTTCTTATGATAACATATTTATCCCTCCAGTAGCAAGATAGCAAGTTTCAACCCTTTAACTCACCATTACTTGTAGTGTTCGTGTCAAGACAAGGACACATGTCCCTGTGTGAACTCTATGTAGTCTATTTATACAGCTTTAACAATGGACCATATATTTAATCATTTCTTCACATGCCCAGTAGTGTGATTCAAATTTCAGTCTTAAGCCTGAAATTTAAGCTTAACTCACCCAAACACCCTCTGGTTGTGTTGGCCTTGGATCCCGGCCTTGAATACCTTCACGAACTGTATGTCTGGACTGAATTTCTATGCTGGTGTTATATTAAGTTATTATCACCTTTTGTTAATATAAAATAAAAGTCGGTGTGATGCCCCTTTAGCTCTTTTTGACGCCTCAACATGTCCTCACTTGTAAATAGAGCCATTGTTTTCTTTGAGAACCGCTTTCAAGAAAGATATGCATCATTCATGATCATTCAACATTATTGTGTTAGAAGTGATTAGAACATGCCTAACCCTCTTAGGGATTATTGGATTGAATTCCTGCCAGGAAAAGTACCACACACGAGCACAACATTGCCAGAATCCCTCGGTTCAGTATTTGTGTCACTTTTTTTTCCTTCTTTGATTACACCCTCTGCATAAATATGGAGTATAGTTTCATTTCTTTGTGTCCTTTTTTTGTTCTTTGATGGGGGATGGGATGTCAGTGGGCCTCTGCCAGGATAAAGGTTTCCTTGCTTTGCCAAGGTATGCCCTCCTCCCTCTCCCTCATGTGGAGCGGGGCTCTATATTCGCTTGTAAATAGCGAGATAAGTGTGGTTTACCCGTAGCTAGGGTGTAAGGTGCACTCAGCACCACCCTGACATGTCTGTGCCAAAGCCCAACAGGGGTGTAATTACCTGAGACTGGGTCAGCACTTTATGCTGGGTAAAAATACCTGCCTACTTATAGACGGGGAAAAGAGAGGGCAGCTCCATGCGAAGGGGAAACCTGTCTTCACAGATCTAGCCAAATTCTCTTCTATGCTAGGTGATGCCCTCGCTGCTTCTCCATTACTCCGTTAGCACAGCATTACCTAACTTATCTGCCACTGGGATTCCCAGACGAAACCTTTCCATCAGAACCAGCGGCTGTCTGACCTACAAACCACTTCTTCACACGTCCAATATTCCACTCTTTGCTTCCCTCTGCACTCTCAGCTCAGTACCTTTCCACACTTTCTGTATATTCCCCTTCTCCGCCCCTTTCACACCACATCTGTCTCTCTGCCCCGCAAGTCAAGGACAGCGCGGGCCAAGCAGACATACAAAGGACAGCTCTGCACCAATCGGGAGCCAGAGAGCGCTTGTGTCAATTAAATGGTATGTGCTTATGCCGCAAATCACAGACACATGTTCTCTTCTCCCCACTCCCACCCTGTGGCTGCTGCCTCTCTTCTTCTCCACCACCTAATGCAGCATAATCATCCTCATTACCTAATGAGACCCTACTGTACACACAAACTCCCCATTCTCTCTTTCTCCCCCCTTCTACACATGTGTCGAAAAAGCAGCAACATGCGCACACAGAACTGCAAACAGACAAACATCTGAACCTCTGCCACACTGTCAACAGAGTGCGTCTCACTGTAAAGCCTCTAATGCCACAGTAATACTATTGTAGTGTGTATTATCAACAGGACAGTGAGCACTGAATTAGGGCTGGCAGCTGGGGAGGGGAGAAACCCCTCATTAGCTCCCTTCAATGTATCTACTTCCCCTAATCTCTTACAATAACCTAATCTCTTTAAAAGTGCTGCAGCTTAAATCCAATCTGCCTAAAACCTGACACGTGATTGAGGTCAATCCGCAGTAAAATCCAAACTGTGGGGTCCCGAGAACTCCAACACACCACCCCAACCCATCTTAGCTCAAGTACAGTATATACAGGTGCTGTATTAATGTTGTGTCTCCTTACACGGCCAATTTTACGCTGTATTTTCAGTCAGACGGAGCCCGGCTTGCTGCCTGTGTGTGCCTCTGATCCCAGTGCAGTTTGTATCCTTTTTCACAGCCTCTGTGCTGTCTAACGCTGCCAGTGGAGCACAGTTCTGCTCTTTTTATTTCTTGATGTTTTTCCATAGTGTCTCTTGCCTCCAAACCACTTACAGATGTTGGCAGCGGGGAGCGTTGTGGCAACTCCAAACGAGGAAATCTAAATAGAGATCAGGCAGTAAAATAAAAAAGAAGGGCCGGGAGAAAGAGAAAACAAGGAGGGGGAACGACGGAGCAAATGTGAGAATGGGTTTGAATGGTTGAGAAAGAGAGTGAGAAATGTGAGAATTAGTATAGAATTTGCTCAGAGAAAATTTATACTTTTTTGGCATGTCAGAGCAATGACTTGTGGGGTGATTTTTTTTGTGTGTGTGTAGTCGGTAGAAAGTAGATTTAGTATATTCCGGATTTTCTTCCCATACAACTGACAAGTATAGACAGAAATAAATACCAAATTGTTCTGCATAGTTGGTGTTCTTAGGGAGAAAGAAAAGTAAGAATAAAATATTCATCAGCCAAAATGGCCAATAGTGTAACAGGAAACATTCCTTTTGGTGTACTACTGCAGTGTGAAAGTAGTTGATGATGAGTCCTCTTAAAATTCTTTATGGTTCAAAACCACAACTTCACATTCACGTTTCCATTTACGGCTCCCTTGGTAGGTTTAATATATTGAATAGCAGGCTATAGCTTATAGAAATAACACCCACAAATCTGAATTTACCAAGGCCGACTGGAAAGCTGTTTGGCTGGGCTGAAGGTAGACTTTGGCGGTAGCTCCATGTTACCTCCCTCCACCTGTTTTACAGGAAGTAGCCTTGTCCCGGTGGATCAGAGAGGAAATGTGTTTAAATTCCACATCCTGCTCTGAGCTCAGAGTCAGAGTTCACTACAGCTAATGCTTATTATGTCCAGACACCTAAGAGAAAGAAAAGAGCTCAGAGATGGAGAGAGGAAGAAGTGGCAGCGTGTTTGCAGTCATGCCACTCCCTGCACAGTGATTGTAAAGATGAGTGACCTGTCTCTCTCGTCTCTCCTCTCCATCCCTCCTCTTCCTCTCTCCCCCCCCCCCTGCACTTTATTTATTAATGGATCCATTCAATTATTTACTTCACTTCTTAGGGCGACAACAGGCCAGAGCGTGGTACACAGGGTGGAGATGATACAGCACACCGACAGCACTCAGAGAAGACAGTCTGGGTACTCGGTTGAGTTCATTGACTGGTAGGATATACATCTAAAGTGTATTGGTAAATGGGAAATATCTTTATTGACATTCAGAGAAAGATAATGTGATTTGAAATTTGACAATTCGATTTTATGCTTATCCATTCCAGATTATCGTTGAAGTTATTGAATTTTAGAAACAACTTAAAGTCAGAGAAATATGGCACAAATCTTAATTTATGCAGATCTGACACAAGCTGAAGTTTCCATTTATCGGTTCCTAAATGACTTAAACGACTCAGTGATTGTCAAAATAAAAGTCTTTTAATTTTTTTGCAAAAAGTGGAAATTTCCTGCATTATTATTACTTTTACTTCTTTAATACTTGCTGAGCATTTATTGTAATTAAGTACTTTTGTGTCACAGTGTTTATATTAAATACTTCCTTTACCACGCAGTGAAAGTCAGCAGTGCTTCTGCTTTTGTGAAACATGGTTTGTATACCTTTAAAAGTGTCGTTGTTGTGGGGTGGGGGAGGCGGGGCATTATGGCGTCCTGTTTGCATTAGAGGTTGATGGTTCAAACGTATCTCTGACCGCTCCGTGTCTGCTCTTATCTCCTCCCTCTCGCCTTATCCCCGCAGTGGCCAGACATGGATCAATCCCACCCGGAATTGGGTTTCACATCCCGGAAGCTGAGATGTACACATGGGTCACTTTCATCGACTCACTGCGGCCATGGCCATAGGTATCCATCATACAGACCATTGACTGGTTGTGACCATGAAGGTAGAGATTCATCACGGCGAGAGGCTGCGGTGGACGAGGTCAGCGGAAATCTGCAGCTTCTTCTCGTCTGCAGCCATGTGAAAAAGAAGCCTTTGAGATTGTGTCGTTTATGTTAGAGTACTTAGAAAATAACATGAACAAAAAGCTCTACAAGGTTGAAGTTAATGTCAAGGGTTCGGGAAGCATAAACCGTGGTGGAAAATTATATTTTCTGCTGGACAAGATTTTCAAGTCCATGTGGAACAAATATTTCACTGAATTTTTTTTTTTTTTTTACTGTTGTTTGATGTTATTCATGGACGAATATTTGTTTGTTGTTGGTCAAAAAAAGTGATGTGATTTTTTTGTGTGCAATTGAAGGAGAGGAGAATGGAGAGTGTGATGAGGAAGAGACCAAGAGACCAAGATGGTGAAGAGTGATTGCCTTTACTCGTATCCAGAGGCTGGGAGGTGTGAGATTCCACCAGCCGACCTGAAACACACACACACACGCATACACACACACACACACACACACACACACACACACACACACACACACACCTATGAGATATCGTGAACTGTTGCAAAACATAAGCAGGAGTGTAGGACACGGATAATAGCAAAGATAAAACACAAATAGACAAAGACTAATTAGAGCACCTTATTACTTTCATCCCTTCATCCATTCTTTTTCTTCTTTTATTCTTATTGTATTTTCACCTGGAGCTGAACACTAACACACACACACACACACACACACACTTCAAAAAGCCCTCTCAGTAACTGGTTAATGTTCTCTAAGTGTGTGTGTGTCCCTTGGGGAAAGCCTGCTTTAATTCCCTGGGAAATCATTGTGATTTAGAGAAGCAGGGATGTCACTTCCAATGAAAGTCAATGAGCCACTGGTGTGGCAGTGGGCTGGACTTCTTGTGCTTGTGTGTGTGTGTGTGTGTAACTGTAACTCAAAGTATGTGTGTTTATGCCTGTTAAACCTGAATGGTATTTTATCTACAATGAATTAAATTAACTTGATAACAGAGACAGATAATAGTTTATAGAAGGTTGGGTTTTGGTCAAGTGAAGAAGTGAAAAAGTGTTTATGTTGCAGTACAGGAAGAAAACACAGTAAAGTTAGCTGGCGTACATACTCGCATATAATGTCACATGCAAATGAAATTCACTTTGTTTGAGGTCTGAATACACTGAACAAAGTCACTTTGAGTTACCTGCAGCGGCGCTCAGACTTACACTTGGAGACTTCTACAAAGGGGTCCAGTGCGATGAACAGAAGCTCCTGTGCCTCCGCTCTTTACTGCTGCTGCTGCTGCTGCTGCTGCAGCAGCTGGAGGCTGGAGGCTGGCAGTGGGCTGAATGCAGATAGAATCACTGTGGGGGGGCGTGAATGTGTGATCGGAGACTAAAATCATTACAGTACGCCTGGTCACTGTGTCCTTGGCTCTTCCGCTGAGCAGAGGCTGATGCTTTCCTCTACTTTCCCCCTGCGCCTTTTCCCCCCTCACAGTCTCTTTACTTTATTTTTTTTCCCCTATATCTCTTTTTTTTTTACAATTCTCAACTTTCCAACTTACTAAGTGGAACTACGTCTAATATGCTCTCAGCAAAAACATGCAATTCATAACACAAATTTTAAATCCTTCCTGCAGGTGAAAATATATAATTTGCATATAATTCACAGAAACTACCTAATCAGTGATACTGCTAAAAAATATTACACAAGTACCCCTTAATGGATCAATATCTGTGCATTGATTTATAAATCACATTGTCAATACATAACTAGCATTCTTTTTTTTCTAATTAAACATGTTTCTTATGGAGATTAATCCTAAAGAAGCCACAGAAGTTATTCTAGGCTATTCTCTGAAATAGTTCGGACAGCTTTTAGACCGTAAATAGATATGATTGTTAGTAAGTGTTCCACGTCTCCTCTGATGGATCTCTGGCTTCTGCTTTTTCAGTTGTCTGAGTCCAGCTGAGCGTCAACATGTGTGTTGAGTTCTGAAGTCATAACAGACCATATGATACAACACACAGAGCCAGGGTTCCTCTGTGTGTCTCGCTCACTCTCAAACAAAACAGCTTCTATACAAAAACTGAGGAAGAAGAAGAAGGAGGAGGGGGAAGGTTTTCTTTAACACAACTCAAACAGCAGCTTTTTGTGTGATTTTGTGTAATTATCCTAACTGTAAATATGCCTCTCTTTCTCCTGGTTCACCCCAGTTGCACTCATGCCCTCAGGCTGCAGAAGCTGTCCAGAGAGCGAGAGAGGGGGAGAGAGGGAGAATGTAAACTAGCCTCGCCTTCCTCGGGCCTCATTGGTTGTTTCTCTGCGTAGCGGTTTTGTCCTTGAGAATGTGCAGACACGGGACAGATAATGTTCTGACACCAGAAACTCTAGACCAGGACTAGATCAACACTTACTCACTTCTTCTTCTCTGTTCGCATATTGTCACACTATCCGGACATGCAGATTCAAAAACGACGCTGTTTGTTGACATTTTCTGTGTATTAAAGTCATGAATTTGACTGAGTCGTAACACTGCATGATCATTTATGAAACAATCTCATAAAGCTTCCTTAACTTGATATTTTTGTGTGCCGACGATTAGATGGAATCCAGTCTTTCAAAACGTTGCAAGCGTGTTGACACACGGCGATTAGAAATTGAATGAATGATAACCATAAAAATGTAAGCTCTGCAGGGGCGCAGGGGATTATAGTGAACCTGGAGTCTGGTTTTACGCAAGACTTTTTTAAAACTCAAATTGTATGAGAACGACTTAAATTCATCATCAACTCATGCACGATCAAAAGCCAAATTTATATTCTTTACCAGTTAATGTAAATCTGATGTTTCGTCTCTTCTCTGGTGTGTTGCAAGGTCAAAGATCTCCATTTACCGCGCGCTCTCGTGACGGCGGGGTTTCTGCAGGAGTCAGCATGCCAGCAGAGAGCAGCAGGCAGCACATATAGGAATCTCCCTGCAGCGCCACATAAACGGCCAGAGCCGGTGATCTAATCACAGCAGGGCCACTGGGCTTCGATCCAAACTTTCCACATCATTCTCAAGTCTGAAAATTAAGTAAAGGCCAAGGACAAGGGGGATGCAGGGCACAGGAGTTCGGGCACACGTTTTTTAAAGGTAAAATAAGTGTCCTTAAGTTCTGCACAAAATTCTCTGTAACTCTAAATGTCGTGGCTTTTCTTTGGCACAGTGTGAGTGGGATAATACACAATACTGCTGATGTGCTCATAATATGACTCATCGTGCGTCTGATCCTGTCATCATATCGCACATCTTTTCAAATAAAACTCTGAGATGTAAGTACTGCCATTTCAATGACTTTAATAAGCAAAATAGGAAACAATTTCTTCCAAAAACAACCAAAAATAAGACGAAACAGAAACCAGCCTGAATGGAACAGTTCAAATTTAAGTGTTTAACTATCATTTTTATATAAACAGGATTGAAAATTGATCCCCATCATCGCAAAATACATGGAACAGGTGAAAACAAAACAACAACCCGCTGCTGCAGTCTCAGTTCGATTTCAACACAGTTGAATCAGTAACAAAAAAAAGAAGATTGTTAAATGCATGACTTCTCAACAATAGTTTCAAATGCAAGCACCATGCTTATTCGATATGATCTGACAGTTTGTTAATTTAAATCATTAAAATAAAAACTTTAACTATGCATCTGGCCAGCAGAACCAGAATCATCGAATAATAATAAAACATATGAAAAATAAACAAACGTATAACATAAAATAAACAATTGTTTTCATTTTGAGAATTTGAACCACCTGAGTCCCCTTTTTTACTGACCGGCAGGAAAAAAATCAGGAAAACATAGAGCATTAAAAGTTCCACTTTTTTGTTAAAACGCTCGCGTTATCTAAAAATGAACTATACAGAAACCCCTGAAAAGTAATGATGTTTCTCTTTACATTTAAAAATATAAACACTTTTTTCAATAATAGGCCCAGTTGTGATATGCTACAGGTGGCCGCCGATTTGCATGAGCTTTTGTCGGGTTTTAATGTGGTTTGTTAAAAAGTTACAGCACTTCTCTGAGGAAATGGCACAAAAGCCACGTTGAATTAAAAAGACAGAGAACATTTTTGCCACATTGTGTGTGTTATACAGAATGCAGAAACCTCGCCTTCATGCGTAAAAAAGCATTGTATTCTGTGCAATCTGGCTCCAATAATATTGTGGCCACATGTTCGTCTCCTCAGCCTCGCAGAACACGTGTCCAAATATTACTGTGAAACTCTGCACTCAGGCCTGTGTGTTGAAGAATATCACAATATAGTATCATAGTATGTCTTCCTGGAGGGAGGTCTGCACAAATTTCAAAATGAAAACTTCAAAACATTATCCAAAAAGTGCACTTAAAACACACAACGTTTTTTTTTTAACTGAATTTAAATGAAAAATAAAATGCTTTCTCTCTTGTTCAAATACCCCCAAAATGATTAAAAAAACAATCATAAAAAATAAATGGAATAAAAACACAACTCAAAGAAAGAAAGAAGTTCAAACCAGCCTCCTCAATCTTGTTGTGCAGTTTTGCGGTTGCATAATATTTACAAGCCCCTAAAAAAACACCACACCATATGATACTGCACCGGCAGTCCTGCTGTTCTGTCCCCACTGCATTTCTCTGATAACCCCCCAAGAAACTATGGAGAAGCGCAGATCAACAACATGCTCTTAATATACACGAAAAAGATGAAAGTACAAAATAGAATTACCGTACATGTCCAGCATGCAGGATTAATATTTAATGCAGATTTTTTTTGTTTCAATATATATATTCGAATATAACCAAGCAGGCAATAAATCAATGAGATGTTGCATAAAATGTCCTCAACCCTTCCCTCCCTCTGTGACGGGTTAGCAGACTGAAGTTAAATTTGCATAAAGTGGAGTCTTGCTTTTTGGAGATTTTTTTTCCTCAGATTACAGAGCCCACTTGTTTGAATGTGTTGCAGGCTGCGAGGCCCACTTGGTTTATAACAATGTCATGTATTTTTTTGGAGACACAAAATTACAAGACAACTGCCTCGCAACATCCCCACAATACTTACAGATCATTTCAAAGCCTCAAAGGAAAAAGAAAGAACAAAAAAAAAAAGGAAAAGTTCATCAGCCGATCCTCTTCTCTGAAGAAAAAAAGTCTCTTCACTACAAGCAACTAATCTACAAAGATGCTGCTGATGAGACTCTCTACGTTGCTCTTTGTATCTCAGCTGACACGTGGATGGAGAGATGAGTATATATGAGAATACTAGTCGATGGTTATTCTTCTAATATGAATATAGTTGTTACTGTTATTCGTATAATAAACAGTATGGGAGGTGTGTTTTTGCGCATCAGTCATTTGTGGAGAAAGAAAAGTTTGGGGGTTTGAGGGGAGAGTTTGTTCACAAGAAAAGGCGATGAAGACTCACATGAAAAACTCTGGTGATGAAGGGGTGTCACTGGTCGAGCCGGCCTCGCGGAACCCGTTATTGGCCCCTGAACCCGTCAGTTTTTCGCACTTGAGTTTGTAGGCGTCCCGCTCCCGCGCCAGCCGGCTGATCTCCGCCTTCAGCTGCTCCACCTGGTTGATCAGCTGCGTCTTCTCGTTCTCCAGCACGTGCTTCTGCTGCACGCGCTTATACCTGCAGGACTGTGCGTAGCCCCGGTTCTTCAGGGTCCGCCTCTTCTGCTTGAGGCGGATGACCTCGTCCTTGGTGAAGCCCCGTAGGTGTCTGTTGAGCTCCCGCACTGACATTGACACCAGCTGGTCGTCGGAGAAGCGGTCCTCCACGTTCAGGCCGCCCCCGGAGCCGTGGGACTGGCTCAGGTGGCCGTGCGAATGGTGGTGGTGATGATGGCGGTGGTGATGGAGCGACTCGGGGGACACCGGGGACGGGCTGTCGGGGTCCTGGCTGTGGTGATGATGGTGCTGACTGTGTGGGTGGTTGTGAGCGCCCGGGTGCCCAGACAGCTCCTCGGAGTGGTGCGGGATGCCCCCTGCGTACGGGTGATGGTGCTGTTGACCGTGGCCGTGGTGGCTGTGGTGGTGGTGTGGGCCCCTGTAGCCATCAAAGCCGCCTTGCTGCTGAAGTTGCTGCTGGACATGTGGAGGTGGAGGGTGGCCGTGAGCTGTGGCTCCAATCAGGGCCTCGACCGCATCCTCTGGGGTCAGGGACAGGGTCTGGGGGTCCAGCTGCTGGTGGTACCCATTGTTCGGCATCCAGTACAGCTCCTCCAGGTGATTTTTCTGTTCTGTGGGGCTAAAGCTGGGCGAAGAGGGCACCGAGCTGCAGGGTGTACTGATGGGTGTGGAGGACACAGAGCCCTGGGGTTGGAGACGGTTACATTGGCGTACAGCGTTGCGCTCCAGCCCTGCCAGGCCTTCCTTCTTTACGTCGAACTTCATCAGGTCAAAATCATTGACATATTCCAGAGCCAGAGGGCTGCTGGGCAGCTCCGGGCCCATGCTCAGCTCTGCGCTCATGTTGTTGTCGCGACTCTTTTGCAGATCTGCGAGCGTCGCAAAAACTGACTTGTTAATCAGCGTCTGTTCTCTCCTTTCTTGTTTCATGCAATAGTTCTTTTGGCTCCTCCACCGCTGCACACGGACTTGTTGTAGCATGAAACACCGTGCGATTGGTGGAAAAAAAAAAAAAAAAAAAAAGGAAAAAAAAGAGTGGAGGAAAAACTTTCAGACTAATGCTCTGCGCACAGTTTGCGTCATATAGCCTACTTCTGCTGGGATAATCTGGCAGCGAGACCAGGCAGGAGGTAGAAAGCAATGCGTCTCAGTGCAAAAGTAAAACCTCAGTCCCTTCAGTAGAAGCGCGTTGAGAAAAAAAGCAACATAAATAATATTAATAATAATTAAGGAAATACCACGTCTGTTCGCTGACGGGAACCAGTCCTCGTTGCAACTTCTTAGTAGTAAGTCCCTTTTTTCTCCAGGAAAAAATAACAGGAGCGAATAAGCGGAGTAAATAGGGCGTCTGAATTTTCGCTTAGAAGCAGCTTTTCCAGCTCTGCACCGCAGAGATTTAAAGGCTCGCCTCTCTCGCTCTCTCCCACTCTCTGGTATCCAGCAGACTGCGCTCGGAGCCTGCCAGCGCTTTATCCTTATAGCGCACCGTGACGTCGCGCTGAAAGGGCTGGATCCTGATCGCTCAGCTCTCCAATGGGAGCGGGACTCTGCGCTGGAACAGAGGAAGAGGCGGAGGAGGAGAGGAGAGGAGGGCGCTCAGTTCAGTCTTGACAGCTACAGACAGTCAGCTGACCGACTTCCCTAAAAGCAGAACGTGGGAGGAAAGTGGAGGAGAGAAATGCCTTCACATTATTATGGACACAGTCCGCGGTGTTACGCGCTGCTCCGCGTCTTCACTAATGTTTCTCAATGAAACAATGTGAGTGACTTATAGGATTCAGCTCTACAAAGCTAATGTAATACAATTTGTATTCCACAATAATTCAATAAGAAAACTGGAGAAATACACAAACGATGCTTAACTCGGCAGTTTATGTCACAGGGGTCATATGGACAACATGACATGCTGCATGTTTCAGAACTTTCCAGAACACTTGGACCATTAATGCGTTAAGATCTTGACACTTCAAATAGAGAATTACACTTTCAGCTATCATGAAAGTGCTTGAACCGACTTTATTTATTTAAGACCCCAATTATTGTTTTTCAGAGTTTCAAAATGGCCCATTTAAAAAACAAATTTTAACCTTTTAAGTTACCCTAAAGCCTCATATTCATTGCATTACTTGCATGAGCTCACTGCAAGTTTCTGCTGTATTTTGTAGCTGATGAAGGTGTAGGGTGATAGGTCACCATTTTTTTATCAATGTTGTAAAGTTTAATCGCTTCCCCCAAACAAAGACACACAACCTAATTGTGTTATTCTGCTGTTGTTAAGTTTACAGACACACTTGTCTCTCATGCAGATGTTGAGCTTTAAGTAAAATCATTCCCGGAATCTGAAAGTCAGGGTATAATCTACTGTTCTTAATATGAATATTATCTTTAACTGTGATCCTCAATGAAGTATTTTCCCGTAACCTTTCCGCACTGAATTGAATTGATTTTGATTGGACCTCAGCAACCATGCCTATTTGTGTAACACATTATAGGTTTAGTGTTTTTGTGGAAAAGTAAAATTTGTTCAGAAACCTGTTATTGCTCCCAGATTCCTTCACCAGGCTCTTCTTGGCTCGGACACATCGTTTTATAGTGAACAGTATCTCTAACAGGGGATGGAGCAGAAAACAGGCTCAAGGCTGCCCCTGCGTGGACGTCACGTGCACCTGTGACGCTGCTGCTGCTTCTATAGATTTCCTTTTTTATGCGCTTGTTTTTTTCCATCTCCGCGCTAATTGCTCATTTTAAATGCCACATCCTGCAATTATGACTGACAGCAATTAATCTGCATCATTTCATCCTCATAAACACTCAGTGTCACGTGTTTAATCACCTCTCTGACACTGTCTAACAGGTAGTTCGAAAAAAAAAAAGGATCAGATGCTCCAAAATGCTCCATTGATTTGATCTGTATTTTTAATTGCCTGCCAAGAGAGAGAGAGAGAAAAAGAATTAGTGTGAGTAAATGTCTCGCCTCCCTGCTAAAAGAAACTGCTTGTAAATGAGTCAATCGGAAGGATCGATTGGATTATCATTTCGTTTCCAGCTCATATCCACGCTTCAGTTCAGCCGCGAACAGAGCCTATTGATCAGGCACGATGGAAGAGGAGGCTGCCAGAGAGGAGAGCCGATAATGAACGCCGCAGTGTTTGTTTGGGTTAATTTCTTAATCAGTTTGCAGCAGTGATCAACTCTGAATGCAAACAGCCATAAATCTTAAAACACAACTAAGTCTAAATGTTCATTTATGATGTAGTTTAGATTCCCTTTAACGCAGTTCAAGTTAAAATCTGGGTATTTAAGGGATAGTTTTCAACTATACTCTGACGTAAGTCTAAACTAAATTATCAAACAAAGTTCTGAAGGTAAAAAAAAATAAATCAACAAATACTGAAATATTTGAAACCAAAATACTTTTTTGTTGACATTTTCCTAAAGCATTATTGAGGAGACTTTGACCACACACTCAAAAATTGATGCAGAATGATTTATGATCCTTACTATTTAATCTGTCAATGTTTAGGCTATGAGTAATTTTATGATTGAATCTTAGTTTAAACTTTGTAATATTGTACGCGCTAACATTCTAATTTTGTTACAAAATTGCATCATAATAAATTGGCAACTCATTTTTTAAACCACGATATTTAATATAGAGCCTTAAAATCTTAAGTCTTTTTAGAAAGTAAGAACTCCTGTCACCCGCATGCCGAGACACAAGAATGCATTTTTTTTTCTTCTACAAAATCAAAAAGGTGCAGGTAGCGTCAAAGTCAAAAAAAGACATCTTTTTATTCCCCCAACCTGCCGGCGAGCTTCTAATTTCTCAGCTCCAACTTCAAAAGCGCCCCGAGCGAGTCATGCCGTGCTGTGCCGTATCGTGTCGTGCTGCTCTAAAACCCTTTTCGAAGTGAGGCCGACCCGACGGCAGCCCCATTAGGTCGTAATGCTCTCTAATATAGCCCGAGTCCAGCGCCTAATAGATCGCGGCAGGCCTGCCGGCGGCTCTCCCCCCTCGGTCATAACGTGCTGTAATGGAGAGACGAGATGTAAAAAAGCGTCCATGTCAGCAGCATATCGCTGGTTAATGATCTATTAAGTGATCCGTGTGCTTATGGACAGCGAAAAAAAGTGTTGATGCTTGCTTATTCGCCCCTAATGAGAGTCCCATCCTACGGATTTTAGGAATGAATAACAGAAATAAAATCACCTTTAAAATGTTACATTTAACAGTTGATGCATGGAGGCTGCAGCGGCTGCAGCTCCCCACATCTCACATCCCAAACCTGCATCAGGCCCGATTCTTTCACAAACGAGGCCCATGGCATGGCTATATGAAGAGACATGGTTCCCTTCACAAAAATGGATTTCTATTCTGCTCCAGGACCTGTCCATGTACGCGCACCAGCTGCCCGGAGGCCGGGCTGCATCCGTGCCAAGACCGCTCGGACCTGTGTGAACTCAAACTTCTTTGCTATGGGAGGATGCACTCACTGTAAGGATATTTTTTTTTTACAGTCAGAACCAGACTTCATGTCTCACTTTGAGGTAAACAGTTGGTTTTATTTGCCCGTCTTTGGGTCGTTTGGCGTGCGTAATGATTAACTGTAATGGTCCCCCCCGACCGTTCCTGGAAATGTTGCAGAACAAAACGGGAGGTAGCCGTGCTGGAAGGCCCCTGACAGACAGCGTGAGGGATGGAGATGGAGAGACGAGGCTTTTCGGAAGTGCTGCTTTGATTAGCTTTGACGCAGGAGCGAGAAAGGAGACACGGAGAGCTCGTGAAGACTTGGCTGGAAAAGTTCTACACGTTACAATTTTCTTTTGCAGCCCTTGAGATTAAAGAAAATGTTGTAAAGTGAGTTTGAGGTCGGATAACTCACGGATAAAAATGTGGGCTAAAATTCAAATTATTATTTTTTTCCTTTCACTTCAACATCGAGCTGCCACAAGATTGAAGTTGTATTTTTGTATTTTACAGAATGACACATCAGGGATCTGACAAATAACGTCTAGTGTCACTTCTCTCATTATTTATTGTTTTCTGCTTATATTTTGGCTATGTTTAATTATGTACAGAAAATAAATCGCTCCAACTCATTAAAGGGATTTTGTTACTCTGTTAAGTATAACTCACCCATTCTCAACCTTAAATGAAAAAGTGTAAACTATAAGTCTATACGTTTTGGCATACAATTAAAACAATGCCACTGAGGAAAAAACATAGAATTTAGCCTAAATTTGTATCC
Organism: Labrus mixtus; assembly: GCF_963584025.1. Taxonomy (NCBI): domain Eukaryota; kingdom Metazoa; phylum Chordata; class Actinopteri; order Labriformes; family Labridae; genus Labrus; species Labrus mixtus. The sequence goes on along the minus strand of NC_083626.1, from coordinate 19,707,794 downwards.
AAAATGTCACTTCTCTTGTAGATTCCCTTATCTAACACTTTCCATTTACAGCGTGAAGATACTCAGGCATTCTTGTTTACTCCAGACTGATCGATTACCTCGGTTCAAACATGTATTATTAAGACGTGTCGTCTGTGAAAACATGCGAAGGGCAACCAGCCTCTGGAGAAATCCAACATCCCATCAGAGATAATTGACTGAGGAGTTTTTCAGGAAAACAATAAGAAGTGAGATAAGTGCAAAATCTGGCTATCTCATTAATATGAAAACGTATTGATTTTACAGTGAGCGTTTACTGTTTATTTGTAAAGATAAGAAGAAGAAAAAAGAAAACCTCTGCATGCTCTCCACTTGGGCACAGGCCTGTTCACACTCATCATTCTTCAGCTGTGTGATCACTGCAGCCACACTGACATTTGCTCGCTCTGAAGGTAGTTGTGCTGGCAGAGAAAATTAGGGCTTATTTCTTGTGACAGGGCGCCTCTGGTGGCGCATTTACTCATTGCTTATAGCTTGATGTGTATCATCATTGACATGCAGACTTTTTTTTTTTTTAAATTTGGCACGCAGCATCAACTTAAAAACTTTCACTGATTTAGTCTTTTTTAATGGGAGGGGCAGAGAAGATGCAAAAAGACGATGGGTGAGGCTAGGGCATAATTGTAGCCTTTTCTAAGATTAGATGTCTCTGATTGACATGCTGTAAATATAACAACAAATAAATGTCAGTTTGCACTGTACTGGCATAAAACCAGAAGAAAAGGAACAATAAATCTGCCTTTTGCTGTGGTCATTTCATTAATGTAAATTGCAATGCTATGTACAATAGTTTGGCTTCCCTCCAGTTGGCTCTTTGCTGAGGCGTATGCATAACATCAGGTCTTATCATAAACTGGGGCTGCGTAACCACCGAATGTAGGCGACCACAGGATCCAAATATCAGAGTGCAGGCATAATATAATTAAAGCCCCTCTGGTCATAACCACCATTTACATCTGTGTTTTCTCAGCTATTAACAGGCTTCCACAACTCTAAATTAACATACAAGTAACTCAATGCTTAAGATGTATTGAATAAATGAGTATCCTTTTTTTTTTATTCATGAACCTTATTTTAATACAAAACAATGACATACATTTAATTCTACCAATGAAATATTATTATATACACAATTTCCTTTTGCACTGAAGGAACCCTGTCTCTGTCTGACATTAACATGTCAGTCTGACGAGCATTTTCTGTTGCATAGCCGTCTCTAATTCTGCATATGGAGCTGTCAGAGCGTATCTCTGGCTTATATTAAATTTCCACTTCATATAATATTCTGGAAAATGCCCATCATGTACAGTAGAGCACATACAGCGCCAGCCGTTTGTTATTAAGCTAAGAGTCAAGAAAGGGTTTTAATAGGCCTCTAATGGCTCTGTGTAATATCTTAGAAGACTTTTTATTTTCCTGTCAGCTGTGTAAAGTATAAATGTTTATGATAAGAGAAGTGTTCACTAACTGTTCACCAGTGTGCCCCGCTACTGACTGACCTCAGGTCACTTTGATGCCAGTGTGTGAGTGTGTGGGCACAGAAGGCAAATGCAGCCCATTTTTTCTCTCCTCTCCTCTCCTGCGTTTCATTCTTTCTCATGATGATCATGACGCTGTCCTTACATGTCAAAATGAACCTGTTGTAACTCATTATGGGTCAGAAAATAGTCACTTTCATCAAACATCCCTTCTCTTCCCCTTTTCTTCTTCTTCTTCATCCTCTCTCCTCCTCTGTCAACCCTTCCTTCGCTGAGTGACCTCCTTGCCTCCTGGCTCTCTCACCCCTCTCTCCTCTGGCCCCGGCCCTGGCCCTGCCCACCCTGGGTCATTTATCATGGGCCAGGAGGGGAGCCCCTGGGCCTGCAGGCCCCTGTCAGCCCCTGCAATCGCCTCTTTGTGGCTCCCAGCAAACAAGTGTTGGATCAGCAAAAGTCTATTAAAGCCTGGTGGGCCTTTCTCAGCCAATTGGGTTCGGGTCACTGAGCTGCTCTCGCGCTGCTCCGAGAGCTCTTTGTGTCGCCGCCGCTCGCTGACACAGATCCCCACAAGATTAATGATTTTTAGCAGCCATTTGGGTCTCATTCACAGGGTCCTTCTCTCTCTTTGCCCCTTTTTTCCTCTTCTCTCCACTTGTTCTGTCCTCTTTTTTCTTTAACCCATTTCTTCTTCTCTATGTCTTCCTACTGATTTCTCGCTCTGTGGTTTGCTCCTCTCCCCCTCCCTTTCACTTTTACACCTATCAATGCTGACTTTTTCTAAGGTCATTACCCACGTAAAACACATTACTTAGATTTCTTTTGTCCCATATACATTCATAACAATCCCTCTCTATTATAAGGATATGCATTGTAGTTGCTAAATGTGTTTCTGTCTATTTATTTTAGAGTGATCAGCTCTTGCCTGATTAATCAGGTTGTTAAAAAAACAGCTCCACCATCCACATTACAGTCCTGGCAGGCTTCCCTGCAGCATGCCTCAGGAGGCTCAGAGTAATTTGAAATCTTGGAGCCACTTTCCACGACTTCCATGTTGCCATGTTCTCAGTGTTGTTTCCAGTAATAACTGCAGGTTAAGTGCACGTCCCGGAGCCCGGCCAAGGCAGCTCTATCCCTCACCTGGGACATGACTCAGCACAGCTCAGGTCATCCGGCCATTTCCCTGACCACTGGACCACACCCCGACCTACTCTAAACCCACAGGAGGAGCAGTGTTTACGCAGGACTCGTGTTCACTTACATCATCTAATGTAATGCTTGTTTTATTTACTGGCTGGACATTTACTGAAACAAAGTCTTGCATTGACTGAAACCTTTAGCCATTTGAAGTCCATAAACACAAAGAACTTTTTTTACATGATAAACTTTATCATTTTTTTAATTAGTTTTAAGACCAGCTGTGCAGCTGTTAAATGATGTCTAAACAGAGTTCATAAATTGATTTTGACATTTAGGAACATTCACAAAAATACATCTAGCCTACTTTCTGTTTCTCACACATCCCTTTCATTCATTTGTTGTGCCTGTCACAAATATGAAGTACTCACAATACTCAAATGTCTTTATGTAAAAACAGAGTTCTACATTCAAATTGGTTTCACTAAAAACAGTATCCATGCTGAGATCCCTTTCTATTGCAGTTTTACAGTTGTATTTTCATTAAGTAATGGGTGACAAATTCTACACCCATCAACTGGTTCCCAAATGTTTTATGTGTTAAACAATCCCTTTCCTTTCCCATTAAATCTCAGTAAAGACGCATCAAGCATTTTAACAAAGATGACTTTGTAATGAAAATACAGTAAATGGTATTCAAACTGATCTTCATGTAGGTATGTTTGGAGTAGGAGAGGGTCTTTTCAAAGCCATTAATGGTAGGCAGAAATGTTGCTTCTTTGTTTAAATGTGCTTGTAAGTTATGGTTTAAGCTGTGGTTGAAAAATGGGAATAAGAAAAACTATTTGCTGAAGCAATTTAGTCTTTAGACAAACAGAGTTGTGGTCAGTATTAAAAACTCAATTATGTAGTGTAAATATTTCACTCTACTCATCTGTTTTCATCTCAGGAAAACTGTTTTATGACGAAGCATGTGGGGGAGCCGTGACAAAAATCTGTGTGTTCATGTGTGTATGTGTGAAAATATAATATTCCCTTTTCCTGTGTGTTAAGCGATAAGCTGTCAGAGTGGCTGCTGGTCGTTCAGCGGCTGCTTTCACCTTAAGCTCCCCCTGTTGTGTTTACGGCGTGTCTCTTTCAGGACTGAATGGATGAACCCAGCCTGCTGGCATGTCCATCCACCTGCCCTGTTTCCCGTCTGATTAATCTTCTGTGTGTGTATATGTGTGTGTGTTTGTTTGTATGTGCCCCTGTGTGTAAATGGTTATAGATGGGGCGACACCACAACACTGGCAGCCTGAATCATTACTCACAAAGATAGGGAGAGACCCAGGGCCGAGGAACCCCTAACATCCTCCTCCTCACTACACACACACACACACACACATACATACATATCCCCAGGTTATTCATTTCTAAGCAGAGTGCCTGGCATTTCACCACATCCACCCCCTCCCCTTTTATTAAGAGAGCGAAGCTGTGGGTTCCCTCTTGAAATAAGGGGGGGACGAGTTTCCGATTGGGCCTACCCTTTGTTTGCATCCTTCCGCTTTGCCTGATCTCTTGTCATTTCTCTTAATCTTGCATTACATTTCATTCTCTCTCTCTCTCTCTCTCTCTCTCTCTCTCTTCTCTCTTAGGAAAACTGTCCGTCTGCTAACAACTTCTTGATTTGCATGACAAAGGTAACAGTAAAAAAATACCATTGCCAATCTACTGTATATTTCTGTTGCACTCTGAATAGCATCTGAAGTTGTAAAAGTAACAGCACTGAGATACATGACAGAATGAACACGGATAATGGACAAAGTCAACAAACTTAGTATTATAGTATATCTGGCTGTACAGGAGGAAATACCCTCCAATGAGCATACTTAATTAAGATACTAAAGAGGTCCATTATACTCCCATATCCAAATAAATGCTTCCGCACTTACCTCCAACAGTGGCATTAGTTTAACGAAGGTGAAAGATAAAACACTTAAAGCAGTGGTATTTATGAGTATAGAATCTAGCAATCAAATATTTGTATGATTTATTTGGGCTTTATAGCAAATCTGTTCCAGTCGTAGCCTTATTTGGTTCTTTGTTTTGTCTCTTTTCAGGTTGAGAAGGCGCTCTTGCTTTGTGGGAAATATGACAGCAATTACAACCCCATCGTAAAGAGACCGTAGACCCTAAACTGAATGGTAAAACTGCAATATTATTGATCATCCTCACTGCAGCGCACAGATCAAAAATAAGTGTTATGTGTGTTCAAACGCTGATTTCAGAGAAGGTGTGTTTGTGGTCCTCGGTGCTTGAACACGCCTGCTGTTTATAGCTTATATGCATGAGTATATGTGTCTGTAGCAGTATGTATGCATGTGTTGGGAAAGGGGGGGGGGTGTATATGTACAGGAAGAGAGCCTGTAAATAAATCTGTTTGGGGATTGGGGGTGCAGGGATGAAATATGGTCCCCGGGATGTGGAGCAATGTGAAAAACTCGGCAACGCCAGGGAATAACAAATCTCCTGATGTCGCCTCGCTGCAAAATAAATACACTCCCCCATACAAGTCATCCATCTGGACTATGACTCGCAACAAAGACGCCCCCAATACATCCCCAACACACGCACACGCACACACACACACTCACACACACACACACACACACACACACACACACACACACACACACCTGACAACCATCCCACACAGTGGCCATATTTATTTACACATTTATTTATTTGTTTGTTGTTTGTTGAATTAAATGGAAGCTGCTAGTGGGGGATTGGAAAGCCTGTTTGTAGTTTTTTGTCTTCTACCTCCACCAAAGACAAATTCGACTTAAAATGAAACGTCTGGTTCTCAGTGGGTGGGTTGGTTTGGAGGGGGTGTAGTGTTTTGTGGATCGGCGTTCTAGCTAATAATCGATCATGGCCGATTAAATAATTAAATCTCAGCCATGACAATTTAAAAGTCTGCCTGCACGTGGTTGACTGAATGAAGAAGGAGGGAAAGATGAAAGATTTGGCCCGCAGTGATGTATCAGAAAGATTCAACATCTAATACATTACAGTGTGAGAGTGTAAGTACCCCCCCCCCCCCCCCCCCCCCCCACACACACACACACACACACACACACACACACACACACACACACACACTCTCTCTCTCTACTATCTTTTCCTGACATATAGACTCTAGTATATACATTCAACTAAACGTACAGGCCCACCAGACTCCTTTTCACTTTCCTTATCTGGGCCTCTTCTCCACTTCCATTACTACAACCATGCAGCATTAAAAACTCACACATCGGGCCACATTACATTCATGTTTAACAAATGAACAACACAAATGTGTTCACCATCACAATAAAGGGAGGAGATGTTTGCCATTGTGATGCTTGAAGATTGTTTTCTTCAGAGTACAGTGTTTCATTTTTCCAATTTAAACCCTTTTCTTTTGGCTTAATTAGGTCATGATGAGCTGTGTGTGTGTGTGTGTGTGTGTGTGTGTGTGTGTGTGTGTGTGTGTGTGTGTGTGTGTGTGTGTGTGTGTGTGTGTGTGTGTGTGTGTGTGTGTGTGTGTGTGTGTGTGTGTGTGTGTGTGTGTGTGTGTGTGTGTGTGTGTGGGTCATTCTGTCCCTCCCAGGGATAAATATTAGCCCTTGTTGTTTCCAAATAGGTGATGTATGGTGGCCATAACTCTCTGCGCTGAATGTTTTTAGAAATTTCCTCTCCTTTATCAATTGACTAACAAACCCATGTATCACTGCCACTCTCTCCCACTCGGCACATAAATTAAATAACCATCTCTCTCTCTCTCTCTCTCACTTTCTCTTTTATTATTCTTACTTTTCCTCTCATCTGTAACTTCCTTTTCATTACTCCTTTAAGCTTTTATTGAATTTTTTACATTTTACCTCTTTCACAAACACATCAAACCTTCTGCAGTCAGCATTAACGTGATAAAGCAGTTGTTACAGACAATCGCAAATATCTCTGTAATGTGATCGAGACAATAAAGGTGCTTTTGGCTGATTACCACTTTGCCTCCAGCACGTTATTCAATGTGCTAATCATTTGACGTACTTGAGGTGATCATTTTAACAGATATTATGTTTACTTTTTCCTGTTAATCTGTGTTTCTATGTAAATCTGCTGCCTTTCAGACGGACGCTGGGTATACAGCTACAGGCTGGAACTGGGTGGGTTCCTCTTCGTCACAAGCCGATGACAGGAGGACAATTACGCTGGAGTGCCATATTGTAAACTACTCATCATTAGCGGGGCCCATCCTGGCTAACGACCGCGCTGGAGATAAACAGGGCCGATGTGGAGAGTCATCTTCATCAGGAGGGCCGTTTAGGAGTGGGTCTCTGTCATTACGCACAGCTGCATCACACCACGATATGGGAGATGTAGATCGGTGGAGCCGCGCTGTGGAGCCGGCTCAGGCCTCAGCCTCGAGCTCTGCGGGGTTTCATGTTGTTCTGATTGCCCCTTTATATCTGTAATGATGGAGAATAAGAAAGATAAGTGCCTGAAACATCCAGCCAAGTTAAATTATTACCCACCATTGAAGGTCTATAGTCTGAGCCTCCCAGGGACTCTCACAAACTAAAGTCAACAGCATGAGGGGGGCGAGATGAGTGGAATTTTTTTTTTTTTTTTTATGTGAATCCTGCTCCCTTGTGTCTTCTGTCTCCTCCGCTCTGTTTATACCCCGACACTCCCTTTTAGACGCGTCTCACTTTTCAAAACCATCAAACTCAACGACTCAGAACCACCATCAGTGGCTTCAGAGACGACAGACAGATCGTGTGACACACATGCATATACACGCACTGAGCAAACATAAATGACAAGATAAAGGAGGATATGCTTATCGTTCCAGGTCAATGGACCTACCATTTAGACAAATAGAGAGAGTAATAGGTTCATGTTGTAGAATGGAAGACTTTCCACTCATTCTCATCTCCTTTCACTTACTTACTCCCTTGTTATTTTAAACAACAGATTAAGATTCTTTGAAAGCTGCACACGGCTCAAACTCTTTATTCAACTACCATCACCTTTTTTTGGTCTCTGTTAAATCCATCAGATTTCCTCCTCTTGCCTTCTGACTTTCCCTCATCCCGATCCTGTCTTTTTCTATTATTCTTCCAATCAACAGTCAAGGATTGTCAGACCATGATTTCATTTTACTGACAAAAACAGCAAATCTTCTTATACTTGTGGGAACCAGCAGGCCATTTTTGTTTGATGTTTATTTTTGGGCTTTTTATGCCTTTATTTAGAGAGGAGCAGTGGATAGAGTCAGGAATCAGGGAGAGAGAGAGAGACTGGTGAATGACATGCTGGAAAGGAGCCACAGGTCAGATTTGAACCTGGGCCGCCCGCTTCGAGGACTGTAACCTCCGTACACTAACCACAGATACGTTTCCCATCAACTGACTAATGAGTAAATTACATTTTATAAAGACTGCTTCCTTTCTCATTTTCAGCTCAAACTTCATATTTTTCTATTCTGAAAGCTTCTGATCGTTCCTTGCTCCTGTGTTATTGTCTTCTTCCGCATCCAGCCTCTCTCTCTCATCATGTCAGGCGGTTACTCGCTCTCTTGTCCCTCACGCGGACAGGCCTGAGTCGTCTGGACAGGCCGTAGCTCTCTCCACAAACGCTTGAACAATTGGAGGTAAATATGTCGGAGACAGCCCATTTGTTTTGTGCCGGCGGTGATGCATGCTTTTGCAGCAAGCAGCACATTTTTACCACGCAGACCAAAGCAGCTGTGAGTAATGGACTGCTCTGGCCTGTCCACTCATTCTGCTATTTTTATTATTGTCTCCCTTATAGTTTTCATTTTTCATATCGGGAAGAGAAAGAGAAAGCACATAGCATTCCCTTCAAGTATGTTCTCTTCCTAAAAGAGGCGGGAAGCAAGGGCCCCCACACACACCCCTCCTCCCCTCTTCCACTCACTTCATCATCTTCCATCAACCATCCCTCTTTTTTTTCAGTCCGACTGACAGATTTTGTCGGATGCCAGGAAGAGACAAATAAGGGATTATCTACAGACAGCACAATAATTCAGATTGGACAGCTTCATAATAATTTTTCAACGATCCATCACTGTTTTTGTCTCTGGCATGCTGTCTGGTTCAGCCTCTGGGGACTTCAGAGTATTCTTAGATGGGGAGACCTGTGACGAAAGAGCCAAAGAAAAGAAAGCAAACATGAACTGAAATGAAGCTTCTGAACTGAATATAATAATGTGTGCTTACAGGAGAAGCTGGAAAAAAAAGAACCCCGCGACTCTAGCTTTGAAGATGATTCACTAAGTAGCTAAAATTATCTGCTGCTGCTCGCCCCAGGGAGAACACTGGTGTTTTGCATTGAGGCACTCGTATGGGCACCTATAATGGCTGCCTCTTAATTCCACTGACGTTTTTACAGGACCTGAGTTATGTAGCGGCAGCCATACTGCTCATTAGGGCCTCGCCAGGCTTCACACTAGGTCACACTGATACCCTCCTTCTCTTCCCTCCTTACCCTGTCCCTTTTCCTTCACACACACAGATATAAAAACAGCCTTACATACATTTACAGGAGCTTAAAAACAACCAAAAGAACTTCTGGACCACACAATCCCTCCAAACACCTCTCTTGGTTTATAAATGGGCTTATTTGTTCAAGATGTTCAGCTGATCTTTGCATCAGATTTATTTTTTGCCCTTTATAGTGTACATCTATTCTCCCTTTATTTTCTCTCTTTCTTTTCAAGCCCACCAGGCCAACACCTTCCCCTTTCCCCTCCCTGCCTCCACCCTCGCCTCCACACTCTGTACCGACAGTCCTGTTGGGTGATCCATCTCTGTCAGCCCGCTAAAATGATAATGCCAATTAAAGCAGTGGAGTAATTGCCCTCCGCTGCCTCTGATCCCCTGCAGACCGTCAACAGGCGCAATGGCCCCAAATACGAATGAGACCCGAGGGCCCCTGGAGGCCCTTGCCAGGGCTAGAAAGAGAGAGTCTAGGGTTAGGTGGGGAGGGAGGGAGAGGAGGGGTGGAGATTGGGGTGGAGGGTGGTTTGGAGGGCAGAGTAGGGGGAGGAGGAGGTGATTTGTAACTTTTAACCTCCACTGATCACCGATGGCCTTGACAAGGAAGCAGTAGAAAGAAGAGAGGAGATCTCACACAAACACGTACACACACAGGGAAGGATGCTGGTAATTGTTGCACATGGATGAACACACACACACACACACATATATGTTCAAGGTCGCTGTCAAAGGACTTATGGCCCTTGTCTGTGCACGTAGACTCTCAGTGTGGGGATCCTGATAGGAAGTGAAAGGACCATCCGGCAGTGGACTGTAACACCACTGATCAAAGGTGACATAGCTGCGCTCTCAGGTCAGAAGGGCGGTCATTATTACCATCATCACCATCACAAATTCACTTTTAGGGTTATTGTCTGCTTTCAGATAGCGTGCACAACACATGGTTTGTGGCTCAATATCTTACCAATTAAATTTGTAGCTTGATGTTACCTCTGTCTGTTCTAGGAGAAGGGAAGGGCCTGAATCCAGCTCCAATGAATGATTGTGCTACACCAACATTTTAACCACAATTTGGGAGACAAGATACGCTTATCAGATCTTTAGATTTTCCTTTTCTTGTAGTCTCCAATGCCTGTTTTTTGTTTTGTTTTTGTTTTTTTGTTTTACTTTTTAAACCTTGGGGTTGGGGTGCCATATAGAGATGCAACTCACAGTTAATGTAATCATCCATTAATTCCTTGCTTATCTGCTTCTAAGAAAGCCAGACGCCCATACGAAATTTAAACACTTTCTGCTTTTTGTATTTTCTCATGTTCAAAAGGACAATTCAATGATCACTCACTTAATCTGCTTTATGTAATTAATGTGGGACAGAATCCATGTGCTTCATACGTTACAAAAAGTATTTCAAAAGCTGACATGAGGCTTCATCCAGCCCAGGCAAATCAAGAGGATGTCATACACATCTCTTTAATTTAAATTCCTCTTTTTTTCCCTGTTGAGCTCCATTGTTGAGATACAGGATTAAGAACCATGACCATTGTATTTTGTCAATTGTCCCTCCGTCTTTAGCTTATGTTGTCTTCTATTTGATTTCCTTCTTATTGTTTTGTCGTCAGTGTCACTATTGTTTTCATGTAATTTCACCAATAATGAAAAAAAAACGTTTTAGTACTTTTTATTAGGTTACATTTTACACTGAATGATGACTGTGGATTTTGTCTCATAAAGCAACTATAGTAAGTAAGACTTCAACCATTCTTTCTGGTGATTGCTTGTTTTATCTAAGTAACATTCAAAACCACAAATTCACAACAGAACCGCGGCACATGTTCAAATTCTTGGGGTGAGGGCCAGTGGACTGTCTTCTCTTATTTCTTGATAAATGATTGACTGATTCTGAAAACTGTAGACAGTTGACTAATAGATGAACTGACTAATTGTCTTGTTAAAGAACAGAAGTCGATTCCTGTCAAAAGTGATGGCCCGTCATCAGTGGTGGCTTTCTGCCCTCAACTTTACCACCAACCAGGCGGCCATGACAGCCCATGAATCACAGCATACTTATGGCAGCTCTGCATTGTATGAGCCTGTGTGTGTGTGTGAGTATATTATAACTGCTCTGTTCTAGGAGTGTGTGGGTGGAAGGCTGGATGCTGGATGAAGTGTGTAGGTGGCTGTTAACACGGGCTCCGTCACCCGTCACCCGTCACGACTGGGTGCTGACCTGTGGCATGAGACTGCAACAGCAGTGAACATGACACAATGTGGGGACGAAAGTCACACGGTTTAACATTTTCAGGTTTGATTAATTGATGACAAAATAAATGGCTACAGCTTTATTTAGTCAGTGTTTACTCTGTGGATCAATAAGCACTAGAGCTGGGTATGGGCAAGAACCATACAATACGATATGATACGGCACGCAATGCATTTAGGGTAACTATCACAGTACTTTGTATACCCTAAGTCACAAGGCAGAAGAGTTGATTTTATGACTCATTTATTGCACATGTTTTACGCATGCTTTTATATTTTGGGTTTTATTCATGTTGTGATATTTATGATTTGGGGTCAAAAACAAAGAAACCATAACATCCTGAAAAATGAAATACAGTTTACTCATTTGTTGGTCTGCAGAAATGAATGTAACTCTTGCTTCTTGATGAGACACCAGAGTTACTTTACAATCATCGGTATTTGACGAGCTTTGAATTGAATGGTCTGTCCGTGTCATGGCTGTATAGCTGCTTTTTCTGAGGGGACACGCAGACACTCAGCAGATGAACAGCAGCATACAAATAAAACTAACTCCCTGCAGAGCTGCAGACTTTTAACACATTCTTTGGAGTGTAAATATTGTGAAACAATCAAAAATAACATCTTATTTGTTCCTTTTATCTCTTTATATACATTAACCACGCTCACTTCACTTAATTTCTCTGTCGTTCAACCACCATGCCCTCTCTCTTGCAGCTTTAGCGTCTGGGAATCAGACTACTATCCAAATAGTGACATATGTAGGCTCAGAGGTAATGTGATTACATGAGTATTAGGGAAATAAAGGATATCCTAATTATTATTATTTTATTGATGTGTAGGTCTGGGAAATCAATTTAGTATAGTGAAAATAAATATCTTAATATTTTGCTAAATCGATTTTTTTGTACATCCCTACTAAACACATTTTGCACACGTGAGCGACACATGAGCGCTGAAAGAAGCGTTGACTTGAGGGAGATGCTACCTGAACATCAGGACGGCAGCTGAAGAGCTTCGTCACAAGAGTAATGATCACCAGAGCCTCGATGTGACAATAATCTACGCTAACTTCATCAACACGATTTACACCAGCAGGCCACCAAATGTTCTCAATATGCTTTGCATTATGATTGTCCTCTCAGCTAAAATCACAGTTACAATCAGAACACAATGAAGCTCACACTGATTCTGCCATTCTGTTGGGCGCTGTGTCGTAATGCCTTAGCACCACTTCCTGGGCTTGATGCTAACGTTGACTTATTACAACCGAGTGCGCCGCCAAATCCATAATTAGACTCCTTTTGTTGCCCCCGTTGTTGTTGAAAATGTAATTATGAAAGATGAAACACAGCCTTCAATGAGATGGCTGTAAAATAGCATAATTAATATGGGCTTTTGCGAGAACAATCCCCGCTTTACGGGAGCCCCGCGTTGGCCGTGAAATTAATTAAGTGTGCCAGGATTTATGGCCTGTACTCGGAAATGAAGAGAATTAATCGCAGGCCGAAGATGGATGGTAGCTGGAAAATGATGATGCCCAGGACCATGTGTGGGGATGCATCTAACTGCTTTAGGGGGGCGCTCTTGAAGGGGAAGAGAAGGTTTTGACACAATTACACACCCACAGATGACAGCTGGGCCAGTGGTGGGATGGAGTACTTTTTGGGCCAGCTTGGAGTTATGAGGTTTTTTTTTTTGGTTTTTTTTACACCTTCAACCCACCTGCACCTCTTCCCTGCTTGCTACATATTGTCCCAGGATGAAGTTAGCTTTGGCAACATTGAGATTTCCTGAAGAGCAGAAGAGTGTTTTTTGTGTTTTTGTTGTCTGTTTTTGTCAAGGATGACTAATGTCTATTTCTCTACATCCATCTTTATCTGCTCTCCTGTTAGACAGATGAAAAGTTACGTCACAGATATAATTATAAAACTTATGGCATGAACAAAGTTATAACCGCAAACAACCCAGAGTCAACAGTGAGTGACAAGCAGTTAATTATTGAGTATGCACTTCTGATTTAATAGTAATGAGTAATCCATTTTCAAATAACTGTTCTTAAACTCAATACAAAAAAAACAGATTTCATTCAAAGCAGTTCAGGCTCAGAATAGTCAAAAAAATATAAATGGTGAGAAATATAATGACATTTACTGTATAGTGTGTCTCTACTGTCAAGATTGTGGCAAAGACTTAATATTATTTTTATTACAATATGGGGAATTTAAGGATTGCTAAATGTTTAAGTGAACAATAGAAACATTAGTTAAATACATGAACTGTGACTCATATATCCTGGCAATTGAAATCAAACTGGGCAATTACAATACAATAGAGGGAATACATGAATACGAATTTATGAGCTACTTATGAGCAGCCATGATAAGCGTTTGGTAAATGTAAGTGGGTTTAAGGTGGAAACACAAATGCAAGCGATTCAGAAGAGTAGTTATGAAATGGGTGACAAAGGCTTTGCTGTAAAAAGAGTGTGAAAAGAAGTCCTGCTTTATTTCATGGCAACTAAAATCTCCACAGATTGTTAACTTTGACCTCCCTCAGTGTCCTTAGACCCCAAAAAAAAGTCCAGAATCACAACCTCCCTTCCACTGAGTGTGTGTGTGTGTGTGTGTGTGTGTGTGTGTGTGTGTGTGTGTGTGTGTGTGTGTGTGTGTGTGTGTGTGTGTGTGTGTGTGTGTGTGTGTGTGTGTGTGTGTGTGTGTGTGTGTGTGTGTGTGTGTGTGTTGTAATAATGGAAGGCTAATTACCCACCTCCCATGTCCCTGGACAGCGCCACAATGTCTGGATTAGGTCTGTGTGTGGGACGGTCCATGTTGGTAATTAGCTTGATACACACACACACACACACACACACACACACACACACACAAGCACACTTGCAGACAAGATAAATGAAGGCTTGGTGGGTGTCTGTTGTTGGACAGTTGATTGGGCAGGTACGAGGGGAGTGTCTGGGGTCTCCAGAGCATGTCCGCTCTGATAATTACGAGTGTGTGTGTGTGTGTGTGTGTGTGTGTGTGTGTGTGTGTGTGTGTGCGCTTGTCCGCTGAGAAGTAGCGCTCAGCCCAAATTGCTGTCTCTTGTCTCATTGTCAGAGTGATTATGAAATATTGTTTAATTTACTGGGTGGTAGAGTCTTGTGTGATTTTGATGAATCGGACCTTTTATTTCTTCATTCCCTTTATTGTCTAGTGGTTAGGTGTCGTGTGTTTGTGCGCTCGAGTGTGCTTAGCGTTGGTACCCATGTGAATAGAACTACAACATACAGTGTTAAAACCACACAGAATGTGTGGAAATATTAGATACATTGAGGTATAGTGTAGGGGCTCAAAGATGCTCAAAGAACCCGGGCTTACGACAAAAATGATGAAGGAATATAATGGAATCTGAGGGACCATATTGCTGCCAACATAGCAAAAATATTCCAGTTATATCACAACATTCCTGTAGTACAAGATCCTTTTCATACTACAACAATAAATTGATTTTTACATTTTATTATGACATGTTTTGTTGTAGAAATGTGTCATTCAGTTCATCATTATCTGAAGACCATCGATATACCATACTGTACATTTATGATGATGATCTGATGGACATGGTACAGATCAGTGCAGAGTTTGCACAGCACATGTTGAAGTGACTAAAAAGAATGAACATTACTTTCCAACAGTGTGAGCGATGTAATGTATTTACAGCGGCTGAAATCAATGGATGACAGTGATCTTTATTGAGCATTAAGTTCAGCTCCCTCTCATCAGCAGCTCATAGTGCCAACTTTGTAATCTTCCATCTAGAACCTTTCCTGACAACATACTGTACTGTAGCTCATAAACACCAATGTTTCAATTCACATAATCATCATTTCAGTGCATATCATAATCTCCCCTCTGCCTCTGCACAGACCGCGGGCTTCATGGGCATAACTTCAGTTTCAGTTACAGACAACGTCATCCCAAAAGATCAGTTCATTTTAACAATCCACTGAGCATTTCAAAAGAAATCAAAAACAAACGGAAAGGAAACAAACACAGCCGCAGCAGTATCAGACATGTACATTCACGGGTCAGTGACAAGAGATCAGCAGATTCACAGGTCGACAAGATCCCACAAACACGATAAATAAAACTCTGGAGAAAGAGATTTTTAAATGAAATAAATCACTAACTTACTGATCACTTAAGTAACTGATCCCGGGAAGTATATGTCAGGATGAAAGTAACACCTGCCTCAAGACTCTATCTACTGTACTTATTACTTTATTACTGTAAATGAAAATTCAACAAAATATCATGAACGTTTCAGAGCTCAGCTCAACTGATTGGATTTGAAACATTCAGTTCATTATTTTTAACTATTAATGAAATGTTAATCACAAGTTTAATTAGCTCACCATTATATATTTACATATAATACGATACAATTGGATACCTTTTTAACCTCAGTTTAGATAACTCACATTTTAAACCCACAGAGAAACTTGCATTTTAATTGGATCTAGCCTGGACAGTTTTACAGTGCTAAAGGAAGTCACGTGGTACATGCAGAACAGAAATAGACAGGGGCAAGAGTTTGTAGTAACTGAGCCAGTGTGTGTCTGTATTTGTGAAGGGGGGGGGGGGGGGGGGGGGGGGTGTGTAGGCCCACTCTAATTGATTATACTACTATCGACAGAGACCCAGAAAAACAGGCACTCACTTTCCTCTTGATTGAATTAAACGCCTTTTATGGGGCAAATCGATGGCATGGGGATGCTAGAGCGGGTGCAGATGATGGGGATAAAAGGAGAGGAGAGCCGAGTGTTATGATATGTGGAGGTGAGATCTGTCTTTACTCTCTCACACACATTCACACACACGCAGATACACACACAGCCACCCACCCACAGACAGGTAAGAGGTCTGATGCCATGTTGTAATTCAGGCAAATCAATGCTTTTAAAGCATTTAGCAATGCCTGGTGATGAAGTATAGTCAGTATAGGTCTGCCGAGCGATATATATGTCCCCGACCCGAATCAATCATGGTTACAGGAGGTGCGGGCTGAGACAGTGCAGTGAGCGGACAGAGGGACGACTGATCTCCTTTCTCGACTTTTATAGTTTGATCAAAGATGAATAGTAAAAAGAAAATTGCATATCAGATGACGACTGAAGAGCTATAGGAGAGCATTCACTCTGCGCTTATGTGAACTCAGGACGGTCACAGGCCCTTTCACAATGCAGTGTGTCATGTCATTAGGAAAAGCAAAAGTGCTTCTCGTCAAATTAACAACAGCTCAGTTGTAATAAAGTATTCATCAGTGCATTTATTTAATCGTTTTTAAATACTGGACAAGAAAGGTTGTACGGAAACAGCAAAATTCAACACTTCACACTGTAGTTGATAAGATATGGAAACATATTTACCATGGCGAAGCTTTACCTCACATGACTGATACTCCCAGAAGCGGGTTGGACTCAGTGCCTTGACTGCATGAAACATGGCTGACTATCTGACGTCAAAGAACAGCTGTTCTAAACATATCAGTCCTCCTCATTTCATTGTCATTATAGTTGTATCAGACTGATCAGTCTAGTGTTACTGCTACTACACTAAACATAAATCTATCTTATTCATTATTGTTTTAATTGTTGCTTTGTTTCTCTCTGTCTCTCTTTCTTCATCTAGCCCCTCTCAACCCCAACGCCGTTTCAACATGAGTCTGTTTCTGCTCAAGATCTCAGCCTGTTAAAAGCCAGTTTCTTTAACTTCGCTAAATGTTACCAAGTGTTGTCCTTATGGTTAGAGTTTGAAACTCCACAACTCTAATTTTGGTCTTTCAGCATCAAGGGACAGAGGTTGCCTGATGTCAGAAATCAGCAACAAACACATCTCAACTCACCAGCCCTGACAACAGATCCAGGCAGAGTGACATCATCCCCACAAACCTTTCATAATCAATACAAAACCAGAGGCCGACCATTTTAAAATGCTGTTGTCCTCTAATTAGTGCACTGACCCGCCCCCAGCCTATATTTTAATAGACAACACTAGGTTGAAGCAGGACAGCATGACCTCATGCTGCCACAGGGAGCCCCCTTGCTTACCACCGCATGTCTAATCAGCTTCTCGACTAAGTCCGCTATCACTACATTAGTCACCGACAGCACCTCAAATGACCCCCACAAACCGCCCCGCTAACTCCACTGTCTGGCTCGGCCAATCAACATGGCTGTCAACATTGGCCAAACCAATTAAAGTGTCTAATGAGCGTCTTGTATAACACTAACACGGCCATTAAAGAGCATTTAAAGAGAGGACAGGGGTATCGGGTGCATGCTTGTGGGTTATGGTGTCATGGCTTATTAGTAGTCAAGGAGCGTTTGGTTTCCATTAAGGCGGCATTCAGGAGTGCATCAGGTGCCTCGAAGGATCCAAACACCGGGGATGTGATGATTCACGTGTCTCAGACTTTATAAACAGCTCTCAAGCCGATGAAAACATTCTCCGCTCATAAAGAATGCCTTGGATTTCATTTTTGGATATGAAGATGCAACAGAGATAAATAAATAAGTAAATAAAGTGTGTGTGGAATGTGTTTGAGAAAACAGTGACTTGACAGTATTACACAGGCACTCAGTTTAATACCCAGCCATAATATAGCTGAGGGAACAGGCCCAAGGCGCTACTCTCTTTTATTAGTCATTCACTGGGATTATGGACACATTGCTTCCATTACCTAAGAGAGAGGAGCAGAAGCACGGTCCCCCTGGGGATGACCAAATAACTGTCTCTCCCTGACACACACACAAACATAGAAACATTAACATACACTTTCTGGCTTAAATAGATTCGAGCTTCAAGGCTAATAAACAAACACACACACACACGCTCCATCATTAACATGAACACAGACTTCTATGAAGCCTTTTTTTTTTTTTTTTTTTTTTACCTCTGCAGGATAATAAAGTCAATATTGCATGTATATAAAAACAGATTAGTAGATCCATAATAAAGTTGCTGAAGTCATTGTAGCAGAAGTAATTAGTGAATTAACTTTTCTACCTGTGCTTTCATTCATCCTTCTGATTTTTGGTACGTTTCTGTTTGTGTTGATTTGCTGTTTAGTTAAATGCCCAATGCAGAGTTATGTAGAGGTAACATATGATCAGGTCAAGTTTGCACATGCTACTCTACACAACCCCTCGCACACACACACACACACACACACACACACACACACACACACACACACACACACACATTTTGTTTTTTGTCAGCAGTGATGTGATGAGGCTGATGGATGGCAGCAGAGAGAGAAAGGATGGACAAATGAATTTGATTTCTCTTAGTGCAGGCGAGCTATGAAGTAGTGGGGCCCGGCGTCAGTGCATTACTCCTGCAGCCATGAATGCATGTATCTGAGTAAATCAATTACCAATCGATAAGAATCTTCAATTTGCATAAATCAGACTGTTTTGAGCAGTAAAGCCCCCTCCCTTTTCTTTCTTGTGTTTGAGACGGGGGGCATGCTCTTCACCTTCATCTTCTCTCATTCAGTCCCTCATTGCACCTTTTCTTCTCTAAAGCACCTTGACCTCTACATGACATTGCTTGCAAATGAACAAGATGTAGTCCTGGGATCTTCAGCAATCTTCAAGTTCATCATATTATTTACACACTGAAGATTTCACAAACTTTTTTTTTTTTTTTTTCCATTTTTTACAGGCTCATTCAGAACATGAGCAAGAATTCAAATTATTGCTCAGTTATTAAAGTCTCTGCTGGAGCTCCAAAAACACATACACTCAGCAAGACACACACACAGAGCGGTTCGCCCCAGTCTTGCTCCTGTACCACATCGTATTGAAGACATCATGTCATAGGGGCGTATATATCACGTCTCGGGCTATTGGTATTTCTAACCTGCACAATCAGTGACATTAAATGTTGAAACTGCTACGGAGTATTCATTTGAAAGAACAGTTTAGGGCAACATAAAACAGCTAATTAGAGGACCCAGTACAAATAGAGAAATGGCAATATGATATGTACCTGTCATTTTTTTAAGAGATACATTTTGCCTTGACTGGATAGGACAGCCGAAGACAGACAGGAAATGTTAAGCGGGGAAAGTCTGGAATGACATGCAGCAAAGGGCCGAGGTCAGATTTGCCCCCAACACCACGGCAACGAGGACTATAGCCTCTGTACATGGGACGCACGACATAACCGCTAGGCTACGGCGCCCCCATACCTGTAAAGTTTAAAAGCACTCACACCCTTTTTTTTTTTTTTTTATATTTAGACTAATAAGCTATTCTTCAACTGAATCGTGTTAAGTTGGCAGATCATACATCTTATATTATTCGCTTCTTTACATATTCTTACATTTCCTTTTAGCAGTAAGGGAGATACTCTGTTTTCTTGGGGTGGCCCAATGAAATCATGAGCTGAAATTCATGTTCAAACATTTGTCATTTCATAGAGTCAAGATGCATGAACAGGAAAACACAAGCAGGGGAAAGTAGCTGCCTGTTGACATCAATTCAGAGAATTAATGTGGCCCAACAAATCTTGTTGTTTTATTTCCGTCAGTGCCTCCATTATGCGCTTTTAGTCATTAGGGCTGATACTTAATGATTGACACCCAGTTAAAGTGCACCCTCAGTGCATCGCTTATCATGACCCGCTCCTGCACACGCATGCACACACACATATTAATATTTACTCTCTTAAACACACAAACACACACAGCCATGCACCCACTCTGCAAAACCCCAACGTGGGCATAAATTTTTCCAGCTGTGACTTAAAAGACAAATAGCCAATAAAAGTGCCAGGGGTGTTCACACATGCGTTTCTGGCACAATCAAATCAATTTCCTCTAAGTAGCCATAAACATGTTCTCTTTTAAAAGGTGTGTGAGGGGTCCCATTATCCCCCGAGCCCCCTGGCCTGCTCCTCCACCCCTAGAGGTCTCTCCACAGGGGTCAGCATCAAGGCCTAATCTATCTCCGTCCACTCGATCCTTCTGTGGGACTCAGACACAGAGAGATCAGGACCTCGGCCACGTCCGAACCTTCTGATCACAAGACAACGTCCATTAATCAGTAGCAGGCAGCACAGTGACAAAGGGACCGCCTTGCAGGGGGTTAGACTCCAGGAATTAGCCCGGTCCTGCTGCAGGCTCGAGGCTTGTGACGTGACCAGACAAGAGGTTCTGTTGTACTCCGTGCTATAAATCAAAGATGATTGTGACTGAGATGTGATTATGCTGATATGTCACAAAATATTAAATCTTTTAGATCTCTGATCGTGTTACTTTTGTCTTTGCACCATTGTGTGCTCTTTTGTAATGCAGCTACTGTAGTTGCTCCAAGGGGGGTACTGAGACTACAATTACCCTGGTTGTCCTTCCCATGGTGAATGATTGTAATTGTAATTGACTATAACCACTTTTTGCATATAAACCCCATGTAAAACACTCATCCCCCAACCTGCAAATGCTCCCTGTGCCCCCCTTTCCTCCTCATATTCAGTGTCTGCTAAACCTTTGGGCCTCCAGCTTACACTCATGGGAGTTGACACTCAGCTCCTACAAATCCAGTTAATATTCAATGGCTCATTAAAGATTGATTGTGAGCAGTAAAGGGGAAAATCACACACATATAGGGGCACAAAATCCTGTCTTTTTGCTTTGTAATTGTTCTTTATGGACGAGCTTTGGCCCTGCCGCTCCCCTGTTCCTTGTTAGTGAAGGTTACAGGATGTATAGACCTGCATGGTAGGGGAGCGTGGCCCAGCCTAGGCCAGTCCCGTACCTACTCAGGCTATAAACGCCGGGCCAGGGCAATCAGGTTCAGGATTGTCCCCCTGAGAGAGCAGTTCATTTCTCCTGCTGAAATATTTACAAGTCTGAGCATCAAGAGACTGTAAGAAGCAAATCTCAGACACAGCCCTGTATATATGCTGGAAGGTCTAATCCCTTCCTGTCCCAGTCTGGGTAAGCGTAGTCCCAGTTAAAATAAATTACAGCCAGCATTATTGCACATGTTTATCCTGGAAAAAAAACATTGTTTTTAATGAAATAATTATCAGTGTGTTAACTAATTCTTTAATTTTGGGTTCATAACATCCAAGTTTTCAAGGGCTTTATATCAAGTCTGTTTATTATTATTATTATTATTTTGCTTTCACTCACTCCCTTCCTTCTTCTTCTGTTCCTCTTCTCCTTCTACCTGACCCTGTGACCCCCTCAGTTTCCCAGGAGTCCCTGGCCTAGGCAACGCCACAAACACAATTTCTATAATGTCATTTGCAGCGTGGATGAGGGAGAGAAAGTCCTGGCTGTCAAAAGCACCTCAACGCTGCGGTGAAGAAAATGCGACCCGACACATGACAGATTCTTAGGTTTGTACAAATGGACAGCTCCCCGACTCCCTTCCTACTCACCACTTCAACCCCCCTTAACTCTTCTCCCGCCACCCAGCACCTTGTTCATCTCTGCACCTACTTTTTCTCCTTTTTTTATAAACATCCACTCAACCACTCTCCAAATGTCTTACCCTCACCCTTTCCCCTTATGGTGTCGCTACCTCACTCTCCCCCACGTCAAATGGGCAGAATTATTGCATTATTAAGTGTGTGTAGGGCTGAGCCTCATCAAATCTAATTAAATCAGGCTGTCACATGACCCCCACTCTCATTGACATAATGCATAAATATGGAGACTTAAATGATGGAAAGTCAGAGGGAAAGCCACTTTTGTCCCTCTTTGTTTTTTATCATTTTGCAGCATAAACAGTTACCCTGTTTTGTTTGGTACTAAGTATTGGTAAAATGAGCATATTATTGCTATTTTTCGTACAACGCTTTCTTTTATGGTTTTTACCACCTTTCTTCAACCCTCACCTCCTCCCGCTTGCATCGTAAAGAAAGGTAGCACCCTCTCAATCATCGGCTCAATCAATGAAGATGATTGGACCAGTGAACAGGAACACATTGGGTTAACACCTTCAACCTGCTCTGCACCTGATGTGACTCACAGTCACCCAGAATGTGCCTCACATCCCATTTGTCACCGCAGTTTTTCTTGGAATGGGCAAGGCTGGGGGGTTAAGATCGAATGGGCCGCCATGGAAATATGATTTTCAGTACGCATTGTTAACTCACCGGGGAGAGGCTTTTGCCAAATTCTATCAATGTGTGCAACTGTGTATTAAATGACTATCAAAAGGCCAGCCATCATTTTTCATTCTGTAACCATGGTTTGCCCCCCAGGTCTTTCTGTTCTATGATCACATTGAAGGTTATTGTTATTGATCTGCTGTGAAAATGTGTGGATGCCGGATATGACAGTGCCACAGACGCACAGAGGTGCGACAGTTTTGAATATGAGGTCAGGTTAGTATATCAGAGGCTGTACGGCGCGTGCAGAGGGCTGGGTTAATATAGCCACTCGCTCCCTGCACAGATGGAGAAGAGACCTCAGAGTCACTTTCTTCCCACGCTCAAGCCAAAGGTTTGGCGCTCTGTGTTAGTGCTACATATGGTAGCAGGTGGGCGCGGGGGGCCATGAGTGGGCGAGAGAGGGGGTCCCAGTGGGCGGCAGGTCATGGATCTCAGGGTTGACGAAACATCAGAATCTCCCACTGCAGAGAATGGTAGCTGAATGTGGTGTTCAGTGTGTAGGAAGAGAGCTGGTTAAAGTTTAACCAGCCCCATCCTGTTCTCCTCAACCCTTCATCAGCCAGCAAGGGCTGGGGCCCCCAGTACTCCACAACCTCCACCCCCCCCGACCCCCACCCTGTTAGGGACAGAAGTGATGGATCGCCCCTGTCATTGTGCCCTATGAGGGGACCACTGCAAAGAGGGACCCGAACTCCTTGTTAATCTGACCCTCTAAGCCGGAGTGGACAACACAACACATTATGACAACCCCCCCTTCCCAAAAAAAGAAAAAGAAAACACATGGCATCTAACTAAACTCACCCGCCCACATATGAGCCCTCTTCCTTTTTTTTTTTATTCAGCCTATTTTCTCCCCCAGCCCCCATAAACCATGACAGGAATGTGTTAGAAGCTGGGAGTGTTTGATGCAGAGTAAAAAAAGAACAGAGAAAGTTGGGCAGAAAGAGAAAAATGAGACTTGGAGGAGAGAGACAGCGAGCAGCTGTGCGGAGTGACAAGACGCGGTGCAGATGACTAATGGAGCGGGATGAACTCGTGATATTGACGAGTGATCAGTCATTCACTGATGCCATCTCTGCCCCAAAACCATGTGTTCACTTACACAATTTTCTTCTTCCTTGATTATAAGAAAAAGATCCATCAAACTGATGTCATGTGATTTTTCTTTTTTAAATGTTAGTAAGGGGCTTGGTGAGAACATAAAACAATTCATCTAAAGAAAGTTAACAATCTACTTAAGGTGAGTCGTAATCATTTTATGCAAGTTCATCTCTTTATCACTGGGTTCCATCATAACAATTATTTGTCTTAATTCTAACAGTCTTTTTTCACTTCCCAGGTCGGAGAAGAGATACCTCTGAGTGGTAGATGTGTTTACGACCCATTGCCAACATCTTTAATAAAAACAGGTAGAAATTTGCCTTTTGATCAAAACACAAAATCTATGTTGAACTTTTTCACAATTTCATTATGTCAAGTAAATGGAAAAAATAATTAAAGCCCTTAATATTACAAGATGTGAAATGTCTAACACCACTTAGCCAATGACAAAAAACAAATTCATACCAACTTGAAACGGCCTCTTGATTATTACATGTTTCCCTTGGGTTGAGCTGGCAAAGTAATTTTTTCTGGTTTGTTAAAGGAACATGATGTCAAATGTAGTGGCCCAATGCAAAGGATATGGGTCAAGTTTACAATTTGCAGGGGGAAAAGAAAATCTTGAATCTGTTTTCCTTCTTTCTGTGACAGTGGGGTCACAACTCCACCCATCTGAGTCAAAATTGAAGACATTGGGGTGTCAGGGGCACCCAACTGCCTGAGTTTGGGGACTTGATCCGGTATAGATGTGTGTTTGAATGTGCATGTGTGTGTGGGTGGAGTGATTGTCAAACACACGCGCTGCACCTCTCTCAGCTGACTCTGAGAATATGTTTGCGTGGGACAAGTCCACCATGACCCATCCATCAAGCGGTACCAAATACGCCCTGCGCCACTGTTGACACGGGGTTAACAACTTGACACTGACGGAGGTGGGCCAAGCCCGCGGCAGAGGGGAGACCGAGACAGAGAGAGAGATGGATTGGACTGTGATCGACATTCAATTTGAATTATTGCAAATGTTCCATTTAGCAGGAAATTGAGCACATTATATGAAGCTGCTGGACAAGTGAGAGTGACTTTCAGTGTTGCACATGAAACAGTTGAAAAAATAAAAATAGCAAACAAACTGCTGCAATTTCTCCTGCCACTCAATGCTGCAGAAGGGAAAACAAGCAGCAGAGTTTCTCCTCATGACTGTCCTTACTTTGAAGTAGTACTTTAGGACTTAACAGACAAGCTTGTCAAAAAGGCCGCCAGAGATGAGTTATGCTGGAATAGTTCATGAGGACATTAAACTTCCTTCCTCTCAGTAATCACTGTGCATTATTACACATTAAACATGCACTAATGTACTAGTCATCAATTCTGTGGTAAAGCAACAAGCAGAAAGTGATTAAAAACTTTGAGGGAGCATTGATTTTAAAACTACTTTGCGGGCTTTGTGGAAAAAAAAACAGGAGCTGAACATAAAGTTGTAAATCAGAGCAGACGAACAGGTCAGGATGCCGGGAAATATCTCCGCCAATAGAGACGGAGAATGTAAAGTACATCTGTGAGTGGCTGAGGCAGGGATGCAGGTGGAGGAAAAGCGCAGGGGAAATGTAGCGTAATCTCAGCCTCAGCCGCGTTATCGGCTGGGCTTTTTAACACAGGGGCCAATTTAATTGCACTTAAAGCAGAATGGCAGAACATCAATCTTGATGAGTGGATCTGCATCACAGTTCTCCCAGGCCAATCTATCACTATCTATGCCTCTGGGTAGCCTCCCCCCCACCCTCCCCCCCACACACTAACACACTCATACATGCTTGTACTCCCTCACCGTCCCATCTGCACGTTCCCATCATGCCCTTTTTTTCATTTCTGTAGCTATTGTTTGGATTTTCTCACATTGTGATATGAATTATAATACGAAAACTTTATTTCTACATAAGATCAGGGGGATTTATCTTTAAAGAAAAGGTTTAGCCATATTGTACCCTTGAAAAGACTAAAACAACAAGTCTTTTGTTCGTCTCTCACCTTCAAACTTCTTTCTCACCTCATTCAGTGGATTTAAACCAACAAACCCATCGGCTTTATATTAGGATGTAACTCTTTAAAAAAAGAGACACACACTGATTAAAGCAAAGAGTGAAATTGTCAAGGATAATTCAGTCGCAGAAATGTTGCACTGTTAAGTTTTTGTTTTTGCTTTTATGCCTTTACTGGACAGGACATCCTGAGAAACACAGGATATTTGGGGAGAGAGAGAGCGAGCGGGGCACAACAAGCAGCAAAGAGTGTCAATATCAGGAGTTGCACCTACGACCAGCGAAGCGAGGACCTCAGCCTCTGCCCTGCTCCACCGACGGAGCCACATCGACGCCCCACCATGTCCAAATTTGTTGGTTTAAGCATTTCCACTAGATTCTTATGCGATTAGAAAATACTGAATAGTCCCAGATGTATTGTTATAATGTTCTTGAGTTGTTAAATGATGTTTCTTGTTAACACCATGTCAGAGACAGAGCAGAGAGAAAACAGAGCTGTCTTCACATGGAGCCTTGTAATGTCACAGCATCATGTGAAAACCTGCCAAGAAATGTAACTGCTGTTAAACCAAACAACTCCCCCTCTATTGGAAAACCTAGACCATGTGTGGAATCAGTGATTTACAAACCTTTGAAGCATTTGCATAATACTAAAAATGCTGCTAAGCAATGTCAATGAAAAGCCGGCACATTTACTGGTGAAGTAAATGCAGGGGAAGTAGATCCATGCATTAGGGCCTAAGCCAATAGTTCTGTGGTTGGAGAACGGTAACTACCTCCTGTGCCATAAGCATCTTGAACTCTTAGTGGCTTTGGACACTTAAATACAGAGAGCACTGGCTTCATCAAGACTATAAAGCATAAAGAGGACCTATCTCATGCTGAAAGCTAGGGACAGAGCCTATAGAGGAGTAATGATCCCTTAATGTGGTGGCCTCTCTTTCGCTCAACCTCTCGCACTCTTTCTGTCTCCTCTCCACCTCCCTCTCCAAACTGCTACATTAGCAGGGATAATAAATGAGACTCCGGCATCACAAGCATAAACTTTTTATGACCCGCCTAACCAGGCTTATCAAATGTGGATGCGATTACTCCGCCAGGTGACAGATGGAGAGATGGATGGACAGCAGTGATGGTGGGGAAGGGGCCGGAAATAAATAATTATTTAATATTTTCTACATGATGGAATGATGAGTGTGGAAAAGTAGGAAGAGGAAGTGTTGAAGTGAAGGATGAGGAATAAAAAATGAAAGAAGGGTGAGGAGTGGGAGGGTGGGAGGGTCTTGAGTGCTGCTCTGAATGGGGCTGATAAGATGGAGTGGACAGGCACTGAAAGGTGCCTTTCTCCTCTACATGATAACTTTGATCCCTCCTGTTTCCACACACCAGTCAGCAATATTGTTAAGCAGCAGTTGGTTAATAGTTTAACCGAGTCCTGGAATGGAGACTCAGGACTCTCAGCCCCCCCACCCCTTTTTGATTACTGCTTGGATTTCCTTTCTGATTCCTGCATGAATGAAAATAGTTCCTTATTTCTTAGGGTTTACAAACATCACAGGGCTGCATGGTCAGTGTCTAAAATTGCATTGACAAAAAATATAATATCAAATAAGTTTTAAGAAATAATGCCATTTTAAAAAAAGAAGACTGGGAAAAATCTATATTAAGCTATCTTATATTCATCATAAAGAGAAACATACAGAAATGCAGGATTGACATGTGAAACATTGACTCAAAAATGAAGGACATTCATATATTTGGTTGCCATCTTCTACATGTTTGATATGACAGGAAAATATCTAAAACACTTTTAACATTTTCTGTCTTTCACCATAACATCACTTAATGCTAACTTTATATCAAATGAACTTTACTTCTTGTGACATTGGCCTGCAACACTGCAGAATGCTCCTTCACAGAAGAAAAATATGATATTCTACTTCTAAAAAATAGATCAATGTGGTTTCCCTACAAGTTTTTTTTAATATCGTTCAATCTTCTGTGATAGGATGCTGAACTCCAGTTGAAGTGGAGGGTTTTCCTCACACGATCTTCTCTGCCATGTGAACTATATGACTGATAGCGTGGTTGCATGCTCAACATGTTTGACATGTAGTTTTTGTTCTGCCTCATTAACAAACGGCCCGAGTATGGAGAGATCAGATTAAAGGTAATTAAAATGACAAAAACACACTATCGCTCCTAATGCGGCTGTAATGATGGCCTAAGTGTTGCTGAATGCCCCTGCCCACCTCTTCTTGCTCTCTGTCCCTCCCTCATCTCATCCCTCTCTCCAGCTCAGCTGTGGCTGCAGAATCATTAACCTGGCTCTGTGAGGAGGATGTGCTGACAGAACACTCTGCTATTGTGCTTCCTGTCATCTTCAGGAAATCAGGGCTTCCCCCTGCTGTCGAGGTAAAGCACCGCCGGGTGATGAGCGGTGCCAGTCTTTCATTTCGTTCCTTCTTTCATTTTCTTCTGTTTCTATGTTTATCTCAATCTCGTATCCTGTCCAAATGTCCCTCAAAACTTACTCACATGAAACATGCTTTAAGAAATATTCTACACCTGTCCCAATCCCAGATCCAGCAGAGCACCTGAGCCTCATTTAAATACCTCAAACAAGTCCTATCATAACTTTTCCTTTAAATTGAAGGGGGAATTCCATCATTTTTTAAGTATTTGATTTTACGTAAAACACAGCAACAGACTAAAGTATGTATAATTAATATGCATGGGGTGGACAAAATAATAAGGCTACTTTAATATATGCTGAATTCCAGTTCAACCCTACATGAGAAATAATGACATACCTGTCAAACAATCTGAACAAAAAATGATAATCAAACACTTAACAACAGAAGTATTTATAGCAAGGCAATTATACTAGAGTATAGGGCATTGTCATATGTTCCTGGTGTCGAGTGTGTATGCATGGGTGTGTGCATGTGTGTGTATGCCCCCCCATGTGATGGAGTGGGTATGCTCTGTCTTGAGCA
The DNA here is from genome assembly GCF_963584025.1 of Labrus mixtus. Classification (NCBI taxonomy): domain Eukaryota; kingdom Metazoa; phylum Chordata; class Actinopteri; order Labriformes; family Labridae; genus Labrus; species Labrus mixtus. The sequence goes on along the minus strand of NC_083626.1, from coordinate 19,679,002 downwards.
GCACAGAGTTGACGCTTCCTTTACATGGCAGCTGCAAGGCTCTGGTGATGTATCAGAGTCAGCAGAAGCATTGATCAGATCTGGGGTTAATCATTACTACGGGAACCCAGAGGAGCAGGAGGCTGCCTGGGGAGAAGTAAGCCATGAGAGTGGGCGGCTTCACTGCAGGAGGCCTGCTGCTCTACAGTAGAGGAATGCTAGCAGGGACACATCACCACTTGTATACTTATATCAATGTCAAACTGTTTGCTGTACATGATTACGAGATTATGAATAAGAGGTTTTGCACAGGTTTATATGCTTGGTTGTGTGTGTGTGTGTGTGTGCGTGCGTGCGCGTGCGCGTGCGTGTGTGTGTGTGTGTGTTTGCATGTGCCCGTGTGCGTGTGTGAGAGAGATAGAGAAAGAGACAGACGGTATCTATGTGATGCGGGCTGATGGGACCAGCAATGTAATCCCCTTAAATGGACGGACTTCCGAAATGTATGCAATGTGAAGCCGGATCTGTGCAGTGTCTACTCAGCAGTACCCATTCACTCCCTTGAGCTGGGGAGTTAATAATTCAAAAGAGAGATGGGGGGGAAAAGGGGGCCATAGGCCGGAGTGACAACACAGAGAGTGACACAGAGACCAGTGAGAGGATGGAAATGGGGACCATAACCGGACTCAGAAATGAAGGAAATGTAGGAAAATTAAGTATTAAAAAAATGATGGAGGCACAATAAAGGAGACAAAACCATTCCAAATATTTCAAATCGGAGAGAATGTAATTTGATATGAAGCTGATTTCGATAAGCTTGTTAACTGGCCCATGGACTACACCAGCACTTCTCTCTTTCCTCTAACCCCTCCTTCCTCTTCTCCTCTAACTCTCCGTCCCTCTGGGATGACTCTTCCCTGTGACCTGCCATCACCACCATCATGGTTGCCAGCTTCAAAGTCCAGGATGCTGTCTCCAAGAAACACTCATATGAAATATACACACCTTCAAATACAAATAAGTGGCCCCTTAAAGTCTGTGTGTGTACACACACACACACACACACACACACACACACACGCGCCTGATCATGCACAGATACTCGAAGGAATGTCAGAAATGCCAGCAGGAAGGATGAGGGGTAATGGGAATACAAAGAGGTCCATCTCCTCAGAGGGGAGGAAAAACAGGGCAATAAAACCGTCAAGTCAAGCTCAAGAATCTGCTGATGGCACACATACATATACGCAAGTTCACAGAGACAAAAGAGAATGTGTCAGGCAGATAAAGCCATCACTTCTCCTTTTCATCCCCGCGTTTTGTCCAGAGGCGTCCCCCTTTCACCTCTCCTCTGCCCAGCCAACACTTGTCAGGCAAGAGAGTCATTAATGTTTAGCTGGGCAGTGATGGCAACGCTGACAGGACTCATCTGTCTAAGAAGACAAGATGAGAAAGGGACAGCCCATCAAAGGACGCCACTTAGAGAGTGAGAAGAAGTGAGAGAGAAAAAAAGAAAATGTAAGGCTGGACGGACAGGGAGGAGAGCCATCCTTCTTTGCAGAGTTAAAGGTTACGTCACCAAGGTGGGCTATAAAATGATGCTTTTGTCATCTCCATCCTCCCCTTTCCTTTATATCTTCTTATCCATCCACCTACACAGCCCCCCCCCCATCTCCCCACCCCTCCACACCCCTTCACGTGCTTGTCAGCAGTTTGATTCAGTACCTGCAGGTTGGTTACTCATTGAGCCGAGGGGGGACCGGAGTCGGTGGAGGTGTATGGACGGCTGTCTATGGGCAGCCACCAGTTGTCGGGGGGCTGTTTTTTTTTTTTTTTTTCAATTGACAGATCTGCCTGCGTCGTCCATTCCCTCCTGTAAAGACACAAGACACAAAGCACAGGAAGTGGAGGGAGGTAAACAGCTTTGAATATGAATGCTACACTGCAGGGGCGGTTAATAATTGGGAAGTGTTGGACTATTAATCCGAGAGAGAAGGAGATGTTGAGTTTTTATTCTGGTACATTTCCCCAGGCCTTTTCTTCCATAATACAGTTAACAAATATCATGATGTTTCCCAAAAGCAATCCCCAGCAATTTCATAACCACTATATTGACTTTCAGTACCTGAATAATGCCATTATACTGTTATTCACTATCAAGCTCTGATGCACCTCTACCCAAACACAGAGCCTATAAACTTTTCAGAACAAGTAGGTTTCTAACCATTTTTTTTTTTGTGTTGATCCATATATCAGTTGTTTCATAACATTACCAATTAAGTTTTGTTTTAGCTCGTTCCAAAAAATGGTCTTAAGTATCTGCCTAACACGTCCAAATTTCAGTGAGTGCACTGTTGTAATTGAGTATTTCCCTCCATCTTTCCAGATGTGTCAGAGGGTAATGGAGAAGGTGCTTTGACTGCCGTGACAAGTTAAGTAGAGGGAGCGGGACTATTGTCTTCCAAATCAGCTGTCAGTGTGTTTCTGCTGTCAGCACTTTGACTCACTACCTGCCTGGTTAATCATCGAGCCGCTCCGAGCTGCAAGCTGCTGGAGGTGTATGGACCTACCGTCACGGACCCCCATCATCGCCACAACAGGACAACATGTGATTGACAGATTAGCAAGCACTGGCGCTTTTTCAAAGAAAGACGGAGGGGGAGAGAAGTGATTGGAATTGGAGGAGACCTTAAAGAGGATATGTGAGGCGGAGGAGGTGGGTGTTTGTGTGGGTAGGTAAGGTGGAGAAGGAAAGTTTTAACAGGGTTTTTTTTTTTTTTAATTACTGTGAAAGTTCTGGAAGTTTTGTAGAGAAACAGGAACAAAAAGAACATTAATAATGATTAAATTATCTATTGGATAAGATACTATAGGTTTGTGTCATCTGTTTTTTTCTTGCTGTGTTCATGTCTCCCTGACTGTCTGTATGTTTGTCCCCAACCATCTCTAAGTTCCTTCCTCTCTCTCTATGAGAGGCAGATGCTGTCCACACATGGTGCTGGTTTTACTCGAGGTTTCTGCCTCTCAAAAAGGAGTTTATCTTACCTCTGTACCAAGTTCTTTCTTATTGGTTGATTAATGCTGGGTAACTAACATTACAAAGAATACAAACTGAACATATGCTATGAATAAATTTGGTTCTGATTTGGCCCTAGATTGATCACAACTGATGGATTAATTCATTGATCTTCAGGACAAGTATTGGTTTGTCAGTCTGAGCTAAATTGGCAGCTATAAAGGGTTTGTGAAACATTCAAAGCTGAAAATGTATGAAGACATCATTTTCTACTTAGAATACAAAGAAAAATCAGAAAGAGTTAATGTCAGGCAGACAGCTCTCATGCAAGGCCTGCAGGAGGCTGGTAGACAAAATAAGGAGCAGAGAGACAAATAATGAGTATTCCTTTGAAAGTGAAATTGCCTCCCCTATTGGACATTAACACTGCTACAACCAACATTTGCCCCCCTCCCACTGTGATGAGGTTATCCCCATTCTAGTCCTCTCTCCCTCGTCTGATTCCCTCATGCACGCCCGCTGAGGGTTGATTTCAAATGGAAAAATTAATGGGAGAATAATAGCCCTGGGCCTCGCTCTCTTCCACACACACACACACACACACAGCTCAGTCGGTCTACAGGGGTACACAGAGGGGGAAGTAAAATTTAGATCCATTCGCCTCACTTGGCCTCCTGTTCCATTGTGACAGTGCATGAGCATACACACACACACTCTAACATACACTAGAGACCCCCCCCCCCCTTCAGTTATACCTTAGAGGGCTTAACTTTCAAATATTAGTACAGTGGCTGTGTGGGTTTCAAATAAATAAATAAATGAGCGAGCAATGATTAGCAACTCTCCTGACAGTTTCATCGATGTGTTCCATATTCATTTTCACTTCCAGGAGAATATTTCTGCAGAAACAGTGATTCTCAGAACTTTCCAGGCTTGAAGAGAGTTTTTTTTTTTTACTCCCAGTTTTTTGCAGCAATACAGGAAGTCACATAAAGTAGCTTCAACATGAATTCATTGGTTTTTATTTGTGCAAGATAGATCAAATAATGATTATTCTCTTCCACTTAACAGTAACAAAGTACACATGATGCTGTTAAAGTCAAGAGTAAAGGCAAACTTTGTTGGCTTTGCAGTGCCTCTGGCATTATGTTGGCAAGAGTCAGGTTTACGAGGGCACAAAAATAGATGCACACACATAAGTTTCTGTTCAGCTGATGCAGGACCAAGCTGGTTGCAGGCATTACTAAATCAAAGTTAAGTCTTGTTTCTCTGAGGCAAGCAGCACAAGAAGTGTGTGTGTGCGTGTGTGTGTGTGTGTGTGTGTGTGTGTGTGTGTGTGTGTGTGTGTGTGTGTGTGTGTGTGTGTGTGTGTTTCTGTGTGTGTGTTTCTGTGTGTCTGGCTATGGTAGGGGGTCGGTTGTTAAGAGTTTAAAAGCGGAAGAGGAGTTGGTGTAGACCCAGTATTGATGTCGGGGAAGCCCACTGGCACTTTGTGTTCAAACATTCGAGAGGACCGACCTGGTGGCAGGATTCCCGCTCTTCCTGTTTCTCCTGACTTTGAGGAATTTTACGGTGAACAAACTCCCAGTGCTCTTCTCACACACCCCGCACCTCACCACACATACCTGCCTCAGCAAAACTAGAGAACCAGAGAACTTTCTAGGTATTTGAGAGGTTCCTGTCTCTTGTCACCCTTCCTGTGTATCACACAAAATGTTGCACAATTAGCTTTCAATATCACATACACACTCCCTCATTTTAAATGGGATATTCTTCCACTTACAGCAACAGGCGATGGAAAAGAGTCAGCCTTCCTCATTCCTCACCGACTGACTTTAATACACACAAATGTAATTTGTGTAAAATTTTATTTTTGAGGAAACTAAGAAATTTTAATGTTGACAGCACTATGCTGAAATTATTTTACAAGACTTTTATTGAAAGTGTGCTGACCTTTTGTATTCAATGTTGGGGAGGAGCACTGTCCTTACAAAATAGGAACAAACTGGACAAGGTTGTTAAACTAGGCAGCAAGATAACTGGGAAGCAAATGTACAGCATTTCTTTCCTGACAGACCGGTACACACTGAATTTAGCCATCAAGATTACAGCTGACCCTCTGCACCCCCTTTGGTCAGAGTATGAACTCTTGAATTCAGGGTGCAGGTACAGAATGCCCAGGATGAGGACTAAAAGAGGCATTACATCCTTTGTACCGCGCAGTATTCAGCTGCTTAATAAGAACTGATTATACAGGACGAACTCGGCACTCTGCACTTTATTTAACCTGCTGAAATCCCTCATTGAATCATGTGATGCTTTAGTGTGTTTTTATGTGTTCTTATGTGTTGTCCTGTAAATGTTTGTTTGTATTGTGTTTTTTAGCTCTCTGTGCAAGGCAAATTCCCCTAGGGGCAATAAAGGTTTAATTCATTCAAATACTTTATTTACTTTCTCTTTCCAAACATCAGATTCAAACTGATCATTATCTGGTATGTTTATAAATTCTTATTACAGTTGTTACTGAAATTCAAGTCATATTTCTGTTATTATCATTAGCATTGCAAGTTAAAGATAATGTTTTCTGATGTTACTTTTGCTGATTTGAGTACTTATTTCTGTATGTCTCTAAATGTTCTCTCTCTGACTTCTCCTCTATCCCACTTTCTACGACAGATGGCTTAATACCTACAGTTTTAGTCTGGTTCTGCTTGAGGTTACTGCCTGTTAATAGGACGTTTTTCCTTGCCACTCATGTTGGATCAATGTTGGTTATCTGTAAACACCATTATGAGGAGTATGGTCTACACCTTCCCTCTATGTTAAGTATAACACAAGATCACTTTTCTCGTGATTATGCACTTTAGAAATAATACGTGACGGAATTATTTGTGGAAAGACAGAAAGAACAAGAGAAGTCTTTCCATATAAGGTGGGGGTTATGTAAGGCCCTGAAAGTGTGCAACTTCCACATGATTACTTATTGAATGAACTTGTGGTGGGTTCACCTCTGACTTAAAATGTTTTGGTGATAATGAGTGTTGACAGCTACTGTGCATAGGTATTCTGTACTCTTGAACTTTAAGAGGAGGTTCACAGTACATTGTAAGAAAACAAAAGGCTGGTGTCTAGGTGATGGTGCGACACACTTCTAAAACAAGCCGCCGTCCCCACACCTCTCCCAGTGTGCCCCTGGGCACATGTAGCATTAATTGCTGCCTCCACAGAGCCTGCAGACTGCACACACTTATCTATTGCTCGCATCAAAGCAACCACACGCTGAACTTTATGAAATTTTTATTCAATGTTTTCACTTCTCTTCCCTTTTCCCTCCCTTTCTTCCTTTTCCTATTCCCCACCTTGGCCCCCCTCTCCCTTCTTCTATTTTTTTTTTTTTTACTCCGCCACAAAACAGACAAGAAAGACTTCTCTCTGCCATGTTTTTCGGCTCGACTTCCTTCCTGCCCAGAAGCATTCAAGTATCTCGTTAGTTCTCTCACAGCGAACATCTCCCCTCGATCTGCCAGGAGCAAATAAACCTGATCAGGGGGGAAATAAGAAGAAAAAAGGAAGAAAAGAGGGGGGCTACATCAAGTAGTTTGGTGTGCAAGATTCTCCACAGAGGTAGGTGAGAAATGTAATTTCATTTAGATACAGTAATTACACATAGGCCTACAACAGCTGCACAAAGGAAAGAATAAAGATGAGAGCATTTCTCTCCCTGTGGACAACGTACACCAAAGGGCCTCAGTTTCATCATAAACTTAGCACGGATAACAGTACATGCAAAAACACATTGAATGTATTTCACAATAAGATCTCTTTGCCAACACGCACCTTTACAGGCATACCACTTGCCTGATTATGACAGCTGAGCAAATCCAAGCAGATTGATGCGCCACACACATTACCGTCCTTTTAACAGCTCTCTCTCTCTCTCTCTCACACACACACACACACACACACACACACACACACACACACACACACACACACACACACACACACACACACACACACACACACACACACACACACACACACACACACACACACACACACACACACACACACACACACACACACACACACACACACACACACACACACACACACACACACACACACACACACACACACACACACACACACACACAGGTCATCAATCAAAGCAAGGATTGTTGTTTCTTTCCCCCACACGTCTCATACACACAGGTATAAATCACTGCGCCTGATTTCTGGGGCCAGGGTTTAAATAATTAAAGAGCTTTAATTTATCAGGATTTAGCACCTCCTAACAGCAGGGCTGACAAAAGAGAATGAGAGATATATTGAGAAAAAAAAAGGTCATTAAACATGAGATACACACACAAAGTTATAACACATTTACTGGAGAGAAAAACAAACACCCATAGGCTAAGTGGCACCAAAGAAGACATGTGAAAAGGCATTAAGGTTCTGCTCTAGAGCTACGCGATCTGGGTATATTAAGTTTTATTTACCAGTTGGTCAAACACCGATTTGAATTGCCACCTCTTTTGAAGATTTGCATTGTGTGAAAAAACAAGTTGTTACAAGACAGAACTTGTGCCAAATGAGACACCATTCACATTTCAGAATTCAAATTAAAAAAAAAAACATCCAACAAAAATAACGCAAAGTCAAACTACATTTTTGTGTTTGTCCTCATGCTTGTCAGTTTAGGAAGTATACGAATAATGATGATGTATATTTTTTATTTTTCAGAACAGTTGGCAGTGATCTAGAGACAAATAGAAAGCCAGGAAACCAAACTGGAGTTTATCCGTCATGAAGCAACAGAGACACACTGGGCATGAAAAAGCACAATACAGTGAGGGACATTTAAAATCTTATCCGAGTCATGCCAGCAACTGTCTTAAAGTGAACTTGTGATTTTTCTGTTATGACTATAAAAAAATAAAACCACTAAAACCCTTAGATTCTAAAGACTAGTGAATTTTTTTTGAAGCTGCACTAGAACAAAATCCAGTTTTAAAACAAAGCCGGAGAACACGTTGAGGAAAGCACAGTTATTAAACAAAATCTGTGTTGAATTGTTGCGCGCAAAAACCAGTGAGGGCCAGTGGCTGCCACAGACTGCAGAGACGGAGTGATGGATCTCTACTGCCCCCCTATGGCCACATTAAAACATACACACAAATGTCCCAACCAAAACAAAAGTCACAAGGGACCAGTAATGACACCCCGTTGGTCTCCTACTTGCATCTTTTGGTTCAGTGGATGAACTATTAGCCCTATGAGATTTGGAAGTCAGAAACAAGATCTACCAGCAGGCACAAAGACATAAGGGATAAACATGAAAATAAAGCAAACAGCCATTTCAGGCTTTGTTTTCACCCTCAGATTATTTATTCTTTCCAGTAGATCTCTGAAAAAAGACTGATCACACACTCTCTCACACAAACAGCATAAAAAAACAGAGCTTCCATCTGCTAAAAAGAAACAAGAACACCCTCTCTTTTTTTTTTTAAGAGTGAAACATGCAGAGTCACTCTGAACTTGATTATCATATATTATTGTGAATATTACTTGACAACCTCAAACAGTGAAGTCTGTTGTTTGCTGGTGACAGTCAGCCACCTAGTGGTTGAACCCCTTTACAACGTTAAGTACCGATAACAGGAGAATTTCTTTTACAACTTTGGAAGTGTTTGGCTATATGACACCGTGTCATCAATGAGCAAACTGCTTTAACAAACAAAGTTTATTAGATATTCAAACTCTAAGTCTACAGGCTCAACTTAACAGGGGGAGGATGCACGGTTTTCATATCCAAAACACTGTTTCACTCCTAAATCAGACAGTACAATATGTGTTTAGCAACCATATTGCGTGATTTATATGTTGAATATTAGCCTTTAGATTCATAGTTACATGGCCAACTCCCTGTGAAACTTATCACCCATAAAGAGCATCACCATCCTGATAATAGGTATTTGATACAGTGTGTTGTTTTGTCTTTTTAAGACTTCACACCAACACCTCCCCTTCACGTTGTTGGATTCCTCGTCTGGTGGATTTTTTTTTTCACACATCAGTTGTCCAATAGGGAGCGCTGTAGAGCCTCCTGAATCATTGTGTTCTCATCTGTCGAATAATCCTGTAAAGACATGGGTGGAAAAAACTGATCATGAACAGGACACAAAAAGGAAACTTCAGATTCTATTTAAGCTTTGACCAATCTCAGAGCCTTTCAGCTTTCCTTAGAGGAGGATGGGAGCTATCACGGTATACCAGGGTATTTAGAAATCCCGACGGTATGACTTTTAATACCGGCGAAAATACAAATGCTCCCTTTTCTGTGAAAGCGACGCAAATATAATGTATTGAGGTGGGGTCGGCAACCAGGTTATGAACTGTGAATGTTATGCTACAACGGAAGAATTTTATTAATAATAAAAAAAAAAAAAAATAAATAAAAAAAAAACTTTATATAAGAAACAAAAAAATTCAAATACCTTCATATACCGTATACCCCGGTATAATGGCAAGACAGTATGGTATTATGAAAAAACAGATGCCGCCCAAGCCTAATGGGAGCCCCTCTGGGAGCAAAGGCCAACTAGTCATGGCTTCAGGTGAAAGCAGTGGTTAGCAATAACGGCCTTCTAGCCATAACATCCTTTCCTGTGCATTGCCATTGATTACAGTCTGACTAGCAACTTCAGAACTGAGAATAGAGTTGGAGATGAAAGACGAAATCAAAGAGCAGATTGATGGTTGCACTTGTAAGAGGATGTCTGTTTATAGAAGTTTAGAAAGGTTAAATTGTCAAGGCCAAAAAAATCCTGTATTTAGTCACGGCTGATGGGTTCAAACTCCTTACCTCTCCACAACGACAGTTTTCCTGTATACAGCCAATGAAAGCTCAAATACTTGCTGAAGTTGCCACTCAGACTACAAATAAAAACAACACCAAAAATCATACCATCATCTCAGATTTTTTTACAGCAAAAAAACAAACAGATTCTATAAATAGAGAGCTAACTTCAACTTACGACAAATGTATCATATGAGAAGGTGTGTCGGATTTTCAGGTGCTGGAAAAAGTCAGCGCTCCTGTAGTTAGGGTCCCCCCAAGGCATTGAGGCACAGATGGGACATACCTGAACAGAAACAGAGTAAGTCTTATAAAACCACCTCTAAAAAAAAAAATAACCCAAGATTAATCAGAATGCTTGGGTCCATATTTTTTTTAAGACAAGACTTTTTGCAGTCACAGTGCTGGGTGGATTTCCTACCACTAGGCGTGTATCTCGAGCATGTTGGGAAGTGCAATGCTCTACCAGGCCGTCCTGGTCAAGGTTCTGGCAGTTGCAATATGGGCAGGTGAAAGTGTAGCGATTTGGCACCGGACTAGTAGGAAAGAAGAAAAAAAAAACAAGAAAACAATCTGTATATAATTTTTTCTATAAACAAATTTGTTTTTCAACTGTAATGGAAAAATAGTTATGATATGCAGTGTTTCCCACAGAATGACACAGTGGTGCACTTGGTGCCTGACTTTGAATGTACTGATGTGGCGTTCAGAGAATGGAAGTCTAAATAATGATATGACATTCAAGTCCTTCCAACAGTTACAAGAAGAGTTTCAACTTCCTCATACTCACTTTTATTATGACCTACAAATCAGGAGTTATCTGAACTCCACCTCATAATTTAAAGTGGAATACAGATTAATATTATTGATTATTTTATTTTGAAAGCAACAAAACTTACTAAGTGATGACTAATAAACAGTATATGAACAGCTGCTTATGATTGAAAGACTACAACTATGAAACAAAGCTGGGAAAATGAATTTGGTTTTTATAGGTTGATGAAGAGATCTGGTGCAAAGTTTTGTAGAACACCAAAAAAATTACAAGATCAGAGAGATCACCCGAAACACGAAAATAAATGACATGTGACTCCTCAGATACGGAGGAAATATGATGATACATGCTCTGCAACAAATCCAAGTGGGCCCATATCATTTAACGTTGTCATGTCCATTAAGACATTTCTTGACATTACAACATAAATGGACCCAACACTAAATATTCTGTGTGTTAGCTCCATGTCTGGTCAAAAGGAAAAACAAAGCTCAGTGTCTCATGTTTGGCTTGATATACATCCACACACATTGACCATTTGGTATAATACATTAGTATCACTTCTTCCTAATGAGAGGATATTAAATGTATTGCAGGGAACCTTAGATGGGTTTGTAAAACAGTGGTCCCACCTCAGTGTTTATTTTTGTAGTGAAGGGTCAATAATAACCTGTGTTGGGGTAGACCGAGCTTTGGTGCTCAGAACTTTTTATCCGTTGATTTTTCCTCTTGACAAATGTCTCCCTTTTTTGTGTTTTTGTCCTTAATATTTTGTGTTATGTTTTGTATGTGTTGATATGTGTGCCCATATTGTAATCTTTATTAGAAGTGGGGTCTGGTCAAAGGTTGACAGACACAGCCCGGTAACCATAGTAACTTACTCCCATCAGTGGAAGCATTAAGCGAGAGGAGAGAGAGAGCTGTAAACTGAGATCACTTTCAGCAATATGCAGCACGATATTAAATGACACCATCCTGATTATAATGTTAATAATCAACCATCATCTTCCCCTCCCTCCATTTCGCTCATCCTTTAGTTATCTTCATCTTTTTATATACTCTCCCAAACAACACAACTCCAAATATAAAAAGAGACACTTGCTCATTGTTATGTTACAAGGACCCATCGTTAATCCATCAGGAGTACAGTGACATCACACCTTCGAGTGATGCCACTATAAATAAATAATTGAGCAGCTATGTGTATAATAGTTAATATGTAATAATAGGTACAGGTGTTTACCTGATGATTGCAGGCTGGCTCTGGGCAGTAGTCCTCACTCCCTCCTCAATGTACTCTTGGTATTTAGAACAGGAAGCTGTGTGTCCTCTCATCTGAGACAGGCCAACCTTCATAGAGCAAAATCATTCATAAGAAAGTACTAAGGCACAGAAAAATACTTAACTGTAGACTTACTTTACCCTAGTTGTGCATGTGATTTTACTAAGTAAGCAAAGATCGTTTTGGTTATGTTTGATTTAGTCCAGCATTAAAGCATACCTGAGCTCCACACCCTTTGCAAGATGCCACAGATGATTGGATGACAGCCTCAAGATCTGCAGCTTTAGTCCAGTGACCCAGTCCTGCCCGACATACAGCACAAACAGGCTTCTGTGGACGCAAACACTCCTGCAAACAACTCTGGCAGAACCTGAGGAGAGATGGGTAAGGGGAAATGAAAGGGAAACAAATCAGTGACAAACAAGTTTGGCCTCTGTTGACAGCAATTCATACTATTTATAGATCCGCAATAGACGAACGGGAAGAAATCAGCTGTTATTTGTTCGAAGACCCCTGTAAAAGCTTAAGTAGAGCTTCTTGTAAATCCGACGGGAAGTCCCAACCTCAAGGGAGCGCAGGGACTTGTAGTCATTTCAACTGGTTAGAGGACTCGTTACAATGCAGTTCTAAACTACAACTCCCAGACCAGGCCTCTTCTTTGATGTAAACAAAACTGAAACTGATTCAGCAAGCTGGTGCTTCTTTTGCCAAATATTCAAGCGAACAAACACAATTACAGTGCCACAGCCAATTTAGCCAAATGCATTACATTCCTTACGCGACATTAAAAACATGTTATTCTTCACGTCAATCACACCTCGTACCAAATAATCGCTTCTAGTAGACATGGGTCGAAGGGGGGGGGGGGGGGGGGGGGGGGGGGGTCGAAATAGCAAAATACTCACGTATGCCCACATTGTGTTGTTACGGGACTATCAAATATTTCGAGACACACTGGACAGACGAATTCTGACACGTCGCCGGTCCCTTCAGAGACGTTTTTCTTGTGCTGTGCTGCACCATACCCTCCGAGCATCGCCATTTCTTTTCTTCACTGAGTCCGTCCCCCAACAACCCGTTCCAGTTACGACGTCATCAGGTTGTTCTTCTTCTTTATGCAGGATGGGCGGAGCTATCGCCCGACAGCGTGGAAAACCCGATTAAAAAAAAAAAGTACAATACATCATCACAAATAACGATTTAAGACTGCATTTAAGATTTATTAAAAAAACCCTCTCTGCTTGTTTTGTTGATTAATTGATTATATCTAATCCATTAAATGTCAGAAGAAGAAGAAGAAGTAGCCCTGAGTGATACTTCAAAAACCATCACAGTGACAACTAGGAAAGGAGATAATCCTCACACGGGAGAATGTTTTACAAAATGTGTTGTGAGACAAGCTGATTCTCAGTGTTTCACTTTGCATCTACTGTTTAATGTTTGAATAAGGAAACGTATACTGACAGAAAAGTAAACAGTAGTTCACACCTAAGAAAAGGGTGACTGCTTAAGCCCTTACATACATCCAAAACATTCTCCAAAAACTGCAAAGTTGCTGGTTAATATTGTTGTTGGATGTGAAGTGAATATAATGTAGCCACTTATTTATAGAAAAAAAAAGATTTTCAATGTGCACAAACTGCAGGCATAAGCGCATATATTTAAAGTACTACAAATGTATTTACCTCACACATATTAAACAGTGATAGTGTAGCTGGTGAGCTGCATCCTCCGGCTCGTCTCCATCCAACAGCACGTGGGACCGTGATGCTGATGAACTGTCAGAATTAAGCGCATGCGCGTTGTGATGATGGGAATTTCCAACAGCTGAGGAGGCGTAGCTAGTAGTCACAGCTAGCATTAGTAAAAGGTAAGGTGTGCTGTTGCCAGTGTTTCCGTTTTAAAAACGATTTAGTATCTTCGAAGAAGCAGAATTAGACATAATTGTACACGAGTCATGTCAGGGTTACGGTCTTATTTTCGATATTTGACTCTAAAACCACCAACGATTTCTATCCAGCGGAAGACCGCCCTGCTAACTAAAGCAATTTCTGTGCTAGCCAGCTGCGCTGAAATGGGCGTTCACTGCTTAGCTGATACTCAGTTGGGGGCCCATACCAGTGACAGCATTGGGTGTTGTCAGGTTTGAGTTTCATGAAGACGTCACGTTAAAACAGGCTTTTCTCTCATTACCTTCATTGGTCGTAGCGGACTGATATGAAACTGTATACGTGTCTTTGTAATGCATGGCGATCTGTTAGCTAAGGCATGGTGCTTGCTAGGTCGCTAAACGGATGCTTTGCTAAGGCGAGGGAACGGATATAGCCGGGCAGCCTGCCTTGGGACGACCATTCATCTGCGGTTCTTCAAGCCTCAGCAGATTTTTTTTTGGCAAAAATGTTTACAAAATCCTCGACCACTGTGTCGATGAACGACTACAGTTGCTAAAGCTAAGTGCAGACTAATGGTTTACATGCATGTAACAACGATACATTTACATGCTCACATACTCATAGGATCAAGACAGAAGACACACGTCTTGCAAGGGCTAGTCCCGATCCTAGTTATGTCTTGGTTGCGAACATAATGAAACTAATTAACCTTGCTATGTACTGTACTACCGTCATGAAACAGCCCACACTATCTTGCCTCACTCGGGGCATCAGCACTGTTACTCAAGTAGTTTTGCCTGAACACTGTCCCTTGTATCTTCACTGTTAAAAAATAAAATTCTCTGTATGTTGATCAGTAACATTGCATTTTATTTTGGTATACATTATCCCTGAGTATATAAATATGATCCTTGTTTCTTTCTTCATTTGTGAAATTTCCATTCTTACAAAGCTCCTCTGTGTCTTTACAGATTGAAGACAACAGAAGTATTTCACCATTGAAATAGGGTTCTTCAAGATGAGTGACCTTGAACTCTGCACAAGCTGAACCCAGTGAATGGAATAAACTCAACTCTGCACCTCTGCAACTCTTAACAGGGTGTGAAGAAGAAGCTCCTCCTGACCTCATCTTGCATGACATAGGCCTGTTTGTCTGGAAACAAGTAAGGCTTTGAGTCGACACCAGAGATGCCTGTTAGAAGGCATCCCTACAGGCTGCAGCCTAGCTACGCTAACTGAATTGTCAGCATCTCTTTCTCAGTTCTCATTCACCTGTCCAAAACCTTATTAATGTTGAGTGTGTGCCAGCGTGTACAGTGATGGTGATAATGGTGACCAAAAATGATGCTTGAATGTGGCACCAAGGAGCAGGGTATGCGAAAAGGGGTGCGGCTCTCTCAGAAAAGTATAACAGCTGACTGATAGTCTGCTGTTGATAATGGATGCCAAATTAAAAGAGGACCTGTTTCGGAGGTATGTGACTGCACTGGAGAGGCGTCTGGAGGGTGGAGGGGAATACACAAGGAAAGGAAATGCACCAGAAGGGGACAGAGGGCAATACAAGGACAGTGAGGCCCTACTCTCCACGGCCACTGCCCTGCTAGGGGCCTACCAGCCTGATCCAGGACAACGATTTCGAATGGTGCGTTTCTATGAAGTAGTTGAGAGTTCTCTCCGTTACCAGAGAGGAGGAAACTTAAGGGGTCTGGAAAGAGCTTTTCGCACGTTGGAAACTATCTGCACCAATCTCTTGCTGTTCCCCTGGAAGAAGGAGTTCAGGTGTATAAAGGTGAACTAATACTTCAATATTTAAAAGTTTATTAATATAGAATAAGCCAACAATTAATATTACAAACCAAGAAGTATTCACTATATAAATTAACCATTCGATTTACTGTTTTACAAAATTTACTTTACAAAGAATTATTTGAGTCCCAGAGGACCTAATTAAATTCATAAGAGTTTGTGAAATTTTTTAATTTTAATTTTTTGTAATGCTGTAAGTTTCTATAATGCAAGTAAATGCAATTATATACTTTGAACTTTATCTTTTAGAATTGTAAATTAGGTGTTTAATGGTTTAAAATAGCTGTTTGTAATCACTGACACTAATGCTGATGAACCCTTTTCTCTTTTAGACCTTCACTGGCCCATACGTGTATCATCTGCAGTCTGCCATTACTGATGCTGAACTCCGAGCTCTAATGCGTACTATTGGCTACGCCTGTGACTACGATTCACAGTTTCATTTGCAGGAGCACCCAGGTGGCACAAATCATCTCCGTCAGTTGGCGTTTGAGCTTTTCCTGGCCCAAGCAGAGTGTCGTCTCCTGGGAGAGGTAGTGGCTCTGGCCCGAGGTTCGGCCTCAGAGATGGAAGCGCTGGAACTGCGCAGAGGTTGCAGGGATGACGCAGCCGGCTGTGCAGAGGCCCTCCGTAGACGCGACAGCCTTGGGGCTGATATGGCTCGCCTGTCTGTGCGGCCACTGGATATAGAGAGGCCTCATGCCCACCACCTGAGGCGAGGTAGTCGGCCATCTAAATCTGTGGATGTCACAGATGGGGCTGGTCACTGGCACCCAGCTGTAAGCAAGCCTGTTTTGAAGGCCTCATTGAGTCTGAGAAAGGAGCCTCTGTTTGTTGATGCAGAAGAGGATATGAAGGATGAGATCATCAGGCCCTGCACTTCAGCATCGCTCTTCTCTGTGGCAGCTCCACCTTCCTATAGCCCTGTTGCGGATTTCTTTCCTATTCAGTCCCCTCCTCCGGCTGATGCTTACACCTCCTACCACCTGTCCTCCTTGGATGAAATTGACTTGTACACTGAGAGGGGTGGAACTGGGACAGGAGGAAGACAGATCCCTTCTCGACCTCCATCGAGAGAGCCTCGGGATTCAAGGGAGGCGTGGTTGCTCAAAGCTCATGGTAGTGTGAAGTGTCAGGGCTGTGGCATCGGCTGCTCCTCTATGGCCTCCTGCCAGAGATGTGACATGATCCTCTGTTCTTCCTGTCATGATGTGGATCCCTCCCCTTGCTGCGGCCTACAGGAGTACCACCCAAAATCCTCACGGCCCCTTGATGGATACATTCCTGTCAAAGAAAAGCTCTCTGTCTACTCCAATACACACTCCCATGCCCTTCTCCATCCACACCCCCTCACACTGACACACTCACACTCTCACCCCCACCCTCACCCCCAGATGGTGGAGAAACCCCTCATGTCCACGAAGCTGTTTCCGAGCAAGTCAGTTGCCTTGACAACGCCAAAGGGAGGCAGCAGTGAGCGAATAAGCTTGGGGGGATCGCGATGCGGGTTCTGCAACAAGCCAAGTGCATCACACACATGTGTGAATTGCTCTAAGGTGTCATGTGACTCATGCATGGGTTTGTACGCAAAGGATATGTGCACACGAAAGAATCCCCAGCACAGCTTTGTTCCCAACCATCAGCTCAACTTTAAATCTGGCACCATATCTCACCTGGTGTACCGATAAATTTGGAAGATGGAATATTTGTTTCTCCCTTGTAGTCCCCTTTCTCAACCCTGCTGCATAGTCTTGCACAATTGCTTTAGCTCCGTTCCTGTTTAACAGCTTATTCACTACCTTTCCCTGTTATCTGATGGTCTTTTGCTCTCTAAATCTCTCTTGAACTTTGTACATTTTTCTCCGGCTGTCAGAATGGCCTTGGAATGCACATGCCACAGAGAGCCATATCGTCCGCCCATCTCTTTACCTTGTACAAGTTCAGGCCTTTTATCAATTTCTTCTTCCTTTTTTCTTGCTACCTGCTCTTGAGTAGTCATGTGATGTTCTAGCGCTTCCCAAATTCCTAAAATTTTGTCCTCAAAAGGGAAACTGGAGAAAATAGTTTAAATCCTTCTAATTTTTAATGAATTCCGTCCAATTGACATATACTTTGCCTCCTCAGCTAACAACTCTTCTAGTATATAAATATAAATAGATATATATAGATATATACAGTATATGTGTGAGTGTGTGAGAGAATGATAGTGTGGATTTGAGTGTGTGTAGAAAAGAGCTCTACGCTTGCATTGTGAAAAAGGAGATCTTTTTAAACTTGAAGAATAGTAGGGAAAAAAGAAAAAATACACTGGAAGTCAATAAGTCAATAGTATATATTTTTGATCTCTATTCTCTAGAACAATGTGAGACTGTTATCTCGGCATGAGGTCTGTCATTGGGATGTATGACTTATAGCCTTGTGTCAGTGGGCTTGGGGTGGGAGATATCTTTAAGGGACATACTGAGACTATGGTCATTTGCCATATATTCTATTTTAAAGATTATGCCTTGTAAATTAACCCTAAATTGTTACTGGTTTTTCTGGTTGAGATTGAAATCCTGCTGTTGGCTAGAGACAGTGAAGATTTTTGGGTTTGACTTCTTTCTGATCAAAAGCCTGTTGCATTGTGTCAGTTTGAAGCCCCCCCCACTCTTTCCCCTTTCATTACCCTCCTTCAGCTACCATCTTTCATGATGTAATAGTGCACCTTTCCCAGATCATGCGGTTCCATGTCAGTCTCAGGTGGAGTTTTTGGAAGTCTCATGCTGATAACTCAAAAATGGAAGATTACTGCTCTTTGACCTATGAGCCTATTGGTTGGGTTTTAGACAGTGTGAAAGTGTAAACTCTGACATGATTTCTGTCTACCTCAAATGGCTTAAGCTTAAACATCCAGTTCGATATTGTGGGTTCAAAGAAGCTCTGAAAACACTTTGAAAAAAAAAACACACTCCTTTTCTTTCATCTCCAACAAAAAAATTGCATTATTGTCAGATAAATGACTCACATTTAAAGGTTAGCAGAGTTTATTTATTCCTCAACAAAATCCTGGCTTTGTTATCTGAAAAAATAGCAAAAGGTTTTCTATGTTTGGGCATTTGCAGTTTCTGTAAATGTTGGTGCTGGACTTAAAAAAAAAAAAAAAACAGGAACTACTGTGAACGTAATGTAATTCATCCAATAGCCTCACAACAATCTTTGTTGAGCTTAAACTTTAAAACTTTTGATGAAACTGTCAAGAAGGTTACTGATGGTTATGTACTGAACATTGTCTCTCATAGTCCCCAATGGACAACATAAATAAACTTAACTCTAACATCTTGCAGATGATATATCACACTCAGTTCAAAAATGAACAGAGAGTTGAATTAACGCCTTTTTATATATATAAAAAAGAAGATAGCATTTAATGTTTTAAAACTTGCTAAATCTATCATCATCTATACCCTTTCTAAGGCCCATGATTTGGGGTGATTTGGTGCATGATGCTAATACAAGTCCTGTTACGCAACCTGTTGCCCTTGGCTGTTGAAATTCCATTCAACTAATTCATTGGTATCTTTTAAAAACAAAGCCTTCATATGTAAATATACTCTGCTGCCATGTAAAATTAGACATCAAATTTAAGGCTACCTTTAGTGATTAGGCTTTAGTGCTTTATACAAAGGATAATAAATGAAGTATATTGCAGTTGAGAGACACTAAGGGCTAATTTCAAATCACATTTCTTGAAAAAAAAAAAAAAAAACTAAAACTCTGGGTTATTTTGACAGACCGTTAAGGTTATTGCTGCCTTCATGTTCTGCCAGGAATAACCTCTAAATGCCTTAATCTAATTCAGCTGTCTTATCATTGAGTATTTCAAGAAAGAAGTGATGCTACTTACAATGTTCTTAGATAAACAAGCCTGTGGTTAAACTTAATATGGTTTGGCAAGGCTTCATGGACTTAACACACACAACTCCTTGACAGCTAAGGAAGGCATTGAGAGCAATTCAATATTTTACTCAAGCATTGGTTTAACCAACAAACACAACCATATCACAACATGCATATTTACAGAATTATGCAGCAAGCCACACTCAATATACACTATGTGCTCACATGTTTGTCATTACTATGTTTTTGACAGGAAGTCAAACTGCAAATTTTGTACTGCTTAAAGTTGATATCTAAACACATGTTTGTTTCCAGGGAGCGATGTCTGATCCTACACTTGAGTTCATTCCCTCCCTCTAAAGCTGATTTCTGTGCTTTTCTTTTTTTTTTTTATCATATTGAACAACCTTAAGAAGGGATTTTTTTTTTATCATAGGATGTAGCTTTGAAAGATTCTCTATGGTCAACCGTGAATGACTTGGGTATCACAAAAGACTTGCGTCTAAGGGGAGAGGTGCAATTGATTATTTTCTTCTAATGAAGCCTTTTTGAGTTGTTTGAATATTTATCATTGTTGTAATTTGGTTACTCCATTAACTCCAGTAACGTAAATCATACCAGCAACAAAGAAGACTTTCAGAAGTATTGAGCCATGTTGCAAGAGTGATCATATTTGCCAAATGAAGAACAAATATCTTATTGGAGTAGAAAACTAAATCTTGTTGCTTGCCCTGCTGTACAGTTTATGTAAGATAAACGGTGGTTTTGCTGAAGTTTAGCCTTGTGTTTGTAGATGTTGGCCTTTGAACAAGCTCTGAAAGGGAATAATCATAGATACCTACTCGCACACTATGGGATGTGGATTTGACTCTGATCGGTAAACTGATCATTTGTGTGGGTCACTACAAAGGGCTAAACAGTCTTCAGGGCTGCTACTAAGTTTGTGGACACTGTTTTAATCGTTTAGTGAACAACTGACTTGTCATGGCTAAATATCTGATGTTGAGCTTACTTTTCATTAATCAGTGTAAAAGTACTGACATTGGAAAAACAACAGAGCTATTTTTATTTTGTGTCATGGAATACATTGAGCCATTTGAACATGATTGGTTTAACCCACATCAGACACACTCCAGTCATTGTGGAAGTCAATACTCCCTTTACCTCTTTGTGTGGTTATCTTACTGACGTTAAGTGGTTGTGTAGTTAGGCAGCCCCTTTTCCATTCCCTTTACCCCAGCCCCTTTCTTGGCATGCTCTGTACAAGGCCCAGTCCTATACCTTTGTACCCTCAACCACTGTCTCCTTCCCTCCACCCCCCTCTTACCTTGACACTGAGGATCACTGCACAATGTCTATGTGAAGGGGTATGGACCTTATGAACAGTATGTGGGCATACATGGGGGTGGAAAGGGAAAATAGCCAAAATTGTTAATCGGTGAAAAAACAACTATATATCTATATTGAAACATAAATGAGTTTTTATAAAATAATTTAAGGAATAAAATTCTGGAAAAAAAAAACCTTTTTTGTCTTGATATTTTTGTGTTATATCTTTTGGTGATGCTGTTTTTTTAAACTAGCAAAGCCTTATATGTCCACTCTCTGTTATATCTTTACTTCCAGCTCACTCAGAATTCATAAATTGGCTTTATTTTATGGAACAAGCTTTCCAGTTCTGCATTGACTGGCGGTATCCCTTTTGACCACTAGATGGTGTTGAATACCAATAAATGTAAGTACTAGGGATTCATGTCCACTTAACTACTTGCTTTTTAACTCAACATATGTTTTACAGCACTTTACTGGATTTAATTACTTACCTGGCTATTATATTAGTATTAAATCAATAATTATATGTTTTATGAGTTGTAAGAGACAGGATGAAAATGACTGTTTTTTGCCAACATTTTCTTCATCCCTTCAATGCATGTCATACAACTCATGCCATTGTCTTGTTGATGCTGACAGACAAAACTTTGACCTTGGTTTGCGCAACAAGGCATGAAGAGGCAGATAAAAATTCAAATGCAATTTCTCTATAATAGTAGAGGTCAAGTTCAGATTAGGCAAGTCAGTCCATAAGTGGGTATTGTGTAATGCATTATTGAAAACATGAACTTGCTGCAATAAAACAGTGAAAAATGATTTTATAAAGACAAGAAAGACTGGTCATTTGATATTTAATAAAATTAGGGTTTTTCTGCCCTAGTGCAGTACAACATACCACTTACACATCAATTACAAAGGCACAAAATCGAATTACAAATGGAGTTATTCAACATGTAGAGCCTGAGCAACGCAGAAAAAATATGTTAAGAAACTATTAAAAGGATTGTTACAGGACTATGAATTTGAGTCTCAACATAATAAGCAAATCCAACACAAAAGCTCAATATGTAGGACTTCCTGATATAATACAAAGTGGTACAGCATTTTCAAGTTTTTGGTTATTTCCTGTAATTTAATAATCACTTGTACAACTGGCAGCCAGTTGAGTAGCAACATTTAAAATACCAATCAAAACTTAGGTTACAGCCATTTCTATATTAACACTCTTAATATGTCGATCCTCATATAATGACTTAATGTGTAAGGCTTCATCCATTACAGGAGGATCATATTGGAATGGGGTTAGGGTTTTGGCTCCTTTTGCTTTATCGACTGAGAGCCAAAGCCTGGGGCTCATCACTTGTATAAATAGGCTTCCATATTTGGTCAAATGATTGCATCTGTCTCTGGACCAGGGCCTACCTCCAAAAAACGAATGTTAGATATGAGCTGTAGCTGAGATGATATAGCATAGATGGATAGCATTGGGACCTCTGCAGTCACTGAAATGCTGAGTGAGTGCCAGTCCCTACACCCTGCATCATTCTCTCCTCTGGGACATGTCAGAGCTGTGCTGACTTTCAAACTTTACCAGCCTCGAGGGAGACTGCAACATACAGAGAGGAAAACAGAGACAGAAAAAAGATAAAGAGATAATGACTGATGGCACACTGCTTAGCCTTTGAATAAATCCATGACCAGCAGCAGCATTAACTGGTGATGGTCATTAAATGGTCTCACTGAAGGGAGACTGCCAGAGAAACAATTACAGCACAGTATATATATATATATATATATGTATAATGCAAAATCATTAAAATGTATGTTAGATGAACCACTTTTTAGAATGCATCAGCTTAAGCTTTTCCCGTAATGGTCGCCATCTTCTCTATCTCTTTTTTTAGTGACATTTAACCACAACTGTTGAAAAAATGTACTGATTTTGAGAAATGTGCATCTTCAGATTCCAGCATCAGAAATTCCCACAGTTTGCATCCCACAGCAGAAGATCATTAGGCTACATTCGGGAATCTGAAAGCATGTCACTCCTCATGGCAATACAGATACCACTACAGATACTACTGTCCTGTTTGTTATGCATCCACATACTATGACACATTACCTAACACTACACAGTCATCCTGCGTTATTCACACACCTGCACACATGTAACGATTTTGACAAGACTCAATCTTGTGTGAATGAGGTGAGTGGGGGAAGTTGAAATTAAGACCTCTTGCAGGTCATTTGTTGCTGGATAATTACATGTCAGAAGAGAACAGTGAACGGTGCCTTATGTGTCAGTTGAAGGGCTTCTTATTCTGCCTCTATCCATCTCTTGTATGCTCTCTATTTTACTTTGCACATGATTTGTTATTTTGTTGTTGATGGACACTTACATTGTTTAACTGCACACTCTTGATAATTTAATAACCTCACATGCTACTATTGAGAAATGGCCAGGCTGATAATTTGCTGCTCTGCAGTCTGCAATTCATGACGCAGTCTGAAGAACATTTCTGGACACCACCATGTACGTTGTTAATGAATCAGGAGTTTGTGATAAATTTAAAAAACAGAAGCTTCTGTACCCAAAAACTTCAGTTCAATCTGTATTAAGCTAAAAACCATGGATTACCAAACACTTTCAACTAAGAGCGTCATGAACAGATATGAAGCAGCTGTTACCGAGTGATAGAGAAGGAAAAAGGTGAGCACTGCTAGAAAATAGTGATGTTTTATCGTTAAAAAAAAATTGCATACAGACCTCTCGGTGTTCCGCTATGTTAGGTAGCTAGTAGGAGAAGGTGGTGACGTTTATATCTTTATATCCTTCATCAAGTGTCGTGGGTTTGACCAGGTTTCAGCTGTCAACTTTCAACTTTATTGTCCCCGAGGGGGACATTTGGTTTGCAGCCAGGTGACCAACAACATGAAAAACATATAGAAGCACAGGCACATAGACTTAGACAATAGAAACAACATACACTGTGAACAAAATTAAATATATAAATACTAGAGTTCATTAGGTAACAACAGAAAACTGAGAATATATAAAAATTTCCATAAAATCATCATCAAAACAAGAATAAGAACCCATCAACAGTCATCAGGGTCATCACTAGAATTTAGAAGATTGATGGCCTGAGTTACAAAATAATTTAGCTAGTGTCAGGAAACCACCTATAATTGAACTTAAGAGCTGATAGTGGAATTTAGGAAGAAGCAAGGAAGGTATCAAGCCCCTCTGACTATCAACAGGTACTTTGTGCAAAGTGTAGACAGCTTTAAGGACCTTGGTAATCAGATAAAGGAAGGCCAGTCAAGGCTATACATTCTGACTAATTGGTTAAAAAGGCTCGACAGGACTGTTTTATCTTGGATACCAAAGACTCAACTCTCAAATACTAAAGAGTTTTTACTTCCCTTTGTACCAATGTGAGCTTCCTTACTGGGACAATTTCTTTAATATAGCCACCATGTGCATTTTATTGTCTTCTTGAGAAAAACACAAAGACCTTTGTCCAGTGTCATAGATAATGTGACACTGTCACTGTTTCCTACCTCTATATCTAAGAACTTCAGCTGATATCTCCACCAGTTTTTGGATACATGTTGATATATTTGTTTAATTTCCAATTAAGTCTCCAATTTTCATCTAATTGTAAAACAACATCAGGAGAAAGATAACTGCACACAAATTATGCACAAGTCATTCTGCTAAAGTTGACTATAGTAACTGCAGATGTAATTATTTAAACTTCAGCTTTTCCTGATTAAGTAACATCATATTGATGCTTTTAATCGTGTTTTATGTCTTCATGCCACACACACAAAACCTTGAAAGTACTGTTAGAAGCAGCTCATTGCTTTAAGTTGCCTTTATCTTATTGTCTTGATGCAAGACAACTTTTTATCAGAGCAAATACAGTGATTCTTACCCTTGTATATTTATATATATCTGGTCAGACTTATTACATCTGGAAATTTTAACATGGAGGGCCTTTTAACTCCAGTAGACCTTGCATTCAGAAAAACATTGATGCTGCTTGGACACGACAAATACAAACACTCAAACTGTTTAGTTTCTTAGGTGGCTTATTTTCACCGAGTCAGAAAAAAAGGTTCACCATGCTTTTAAAAAGAAGTAATTCTGAGCCCATCTCAGGTACTAAGAGAGGCCATTCAGCAGCTAAAGCCAGGTTCATAAGACTTTGAATTGACCCTCAGTGTAACAAGAAGACCAGTGCCACATGACTCTGGTGGCTAAGAGCTGTGTGCTGAAAAGACTTTTGAGTTCTGTGTAGACAAGCAAGGGACGATAACTCTTCTGTTTACTGGCAGCAGTGATTTGAGGGCGGGTGAACTTTCTTTTCTTCATCTGTTTAAAAACTATGATTGGCCTTGATCTAAGCCCATATAGACAAACAAAATTGTCTTTTTCAGGTTATGAAAGCATTAAAAGCGCTCTTTAAGTGGGGTTTTAAGACATATTCCTCACGCTGTATGTAGTGTTTAAGATGAAGATGAAGCTTAATCTCCATAGAAATTATAGCTTAATTTCTTAATCACAGGAGACATGCTTTGACTACTGATTATTGTCAAAGCCCTTGAAAAAAATCCACTCTTCTTTTATCAATAATAAAAATTAAAGAGAAGTGAGGTTGAGTTCAACGAAAGATGACTCTTGACGTCAATCATTTTTGGAATATATCCCTGATAACAGTTCTAAAGATAATCAAGTTACTTTGAACTACGCTTACATTTTAGTTAAAAACTTGTCTTTTATAACTTGCTTTTGTATAAATTGTAAACTTGGCTTCTAGCAGTTAGTCATAGTGTGAATATAAATGTTTTTTATATTTTTGTCCCCAGTTAGATTTATGAAGAGACAACCATCACTTCATGCTTCTATTCACTTTTTCAGATTATCTACATGCTTTGTCGTTGTCAAGTGTCTCTGAATTGTGTCAATTATGAAATGTACTTCTGCGACCCTAAGACCCCTAATTTTTCTATCAGCCTCTCATTGAGGCTGCTGAAAATAATGGCTGCTGAAAATAACTGAAGTACTTTCGTAAAATCCAGTCAGAAATGTGATTTAAGCATTTTAGGGCGCGGTCACACTGGCAATCTGTACCGTGCCGTCCTCAACCACTATTGGCCCCCCGCTGGCCGGCAACACAGAGAGCATGACAGCTACTTTACTGACTTTGCGGCTTATTTTAAAGAGCCCATATTATGCCCTTTTTCGGGTTCGTATATATTTAATCTATGTACCTACTTTTGTACGTTCACAATAGCTAAAGTCCAAAAAAAGTGTCTGTTTTCATGTACTGCTCCTCCTTGCTCCCTCTACGCTCTGAGTCTGTCAGCTGCACTCTGTTGAGCCCAGACTGTTAGCCCCCACGTGGGCCAAGTCTGCTCTGATTGGTCTGCCGATCTGCTCTGTCGTTATTGGTCAGTTGCTCAGCACGCGTCTCGGAAATTTCAACATGAGCTGCAGGGCTTGCCACAACGAGCCAATGGGCTTAGATCAGTGATCTCACACTGACAATGACGTCGCACTGACAAATTGTTATCGAGGGGGGCTAGAAACGAGCGTTACATGCGGCTAATGCTACAGCTAACAGGAGGACGTAGGAGAAGCCGTGTTTCTGCAGACTTTGAATTTTTGCACATAGATGTGCCTAAACATGCACAGGACACTTGGAAAACACACTAAAGAGCATATAAAACCAGAAAAAGCATAATATGGAACCTTTAAGTCATTTTAATCAGTTACAGCCATAAATAAATAAAAAAATGCTCGTGCTTGTGCATGAAGTGTACCTTTCCGAAGCACACCTCTCTGAAGTGTGCCAAAGCCACGGAAGTGTACCGTGCCTGAGAACGGCACGGAGCAGTCACACTGGCCAAACAAACTGGACTTTAGGGTTGAAGCATGCTTGGGCACGACATGGATTGCCAGTGTGACCACGCCCTCAAATGTACTTATTAGACTCTTGTGCTTTTTGTAAATTCTGTGATAAAATTTACAATATGCTTAAACTATTGGAGGATAAATCAGGCACAACCAACATAATTCTCAGTGAAATCTTCCCTTTTTCACTGAAGAACTTTCTTTAGATAAAATACTATTTTATTAGGAGGTTTCGTGTTCACCATTTTGTCATGTCTGGTCTGAACACCCCTTTCAGATGCTGTTATTGAATGCTTTATGATTTAATGCGTCAGTTTACCCTTTAATAGATATACAGTATTTCCAATTCTCCCCATGTCCCCATTATCCTCTCCTCCCAGAAGACTCGCCCATTTTGCTGCCTATGGTAGCTTGGACTTGATTCAAAACTGTTAGTGCTAGTGTGTGCATATTCTTTTAGAGACTTGCAATCCACCACTAAAACTCTTTAATTGCTGTTCTTGATCTTAAAAAGCACACTACTTCACAGTATGTATGTGAACTATCGCAGACAGAATCTTTGTTTGGTTCACGAGTACCCCGTGTTTATTTCATAGCAAGCCATTAAACTAACACTTTTGAAAAGAATACTTAATTTCGTCTTCATCTTTCAATTGTCAGTAGATAATGAATTCACTTAGTTTGAAGAACAAACCCTTGGAAGTTCCTAGGACTATTTGGTGGACTGGGGAAGTTATGTTTCATAGTTTGTTACTGCAGAAAGGCATGTTTTACTTTCTTATGTCACAGAAATATAGATTCTGCTGTGTCTACAAAATGTGCACTGCATAAGATTACATATAACCAACAAATCATTTTCAAAATAATATTTTCCCTGTTGTCTTTAACCTGCTAAACAACAGTTTTTGTGTTGAAGACATGAAAGAGGTTTTAGTCAAACAACAAAATAGTGACAGATTGGTTAGGCAACTTCAAAACATCTTAGAGATCATACAAAAAGACTTGTGACCTTGTCTTTTCTCTAAAGCTGATGCTATTACTTTTCTGGTAACTTCATATTCAACAAAAATACTTTCTTGGTGTCTTCCTTTTTTCAATATATTAATTAATGAATTTCCTATTTAAACAGCCTTATTTGCTGCTGATCAAAGACGTCTCAGAGCCTGTACTGTGCGTGAAAGTGAGCTCAACTTTATCTCACTGACGGCCGACGGTCTCCTTGGTGTGTCAGGGCCTTAAGGAAGGTGACCTTCCACGTCCAAAAAACAGTGCACTGCAGGAGGTCAGCTTGCCTAGGTCTCCACCTTTGCCAGTTGCCCGGCTTATTGAGCACTTGAGACATGACTACCCCTTCAGGTTGTAGGCCCACAGGGTAGCTGCTCCGTTGTTTCCTTTTTGGCTGAACTCGACCAGACGCCATGGAGGAAAACCTGGCCACCAGACATTCACCTTTGAGCTCCCAACCCAGGTCTGGCTCCTGGGGTTGTGCCCCAGTGTTCCTCTTCCAGTTGAGGCTGCTCCAACAGTGGCTGTGGCTCTGTGGTCCAGTCGTTTGTCTCTGAAATAGAAGGTCGGGGGTTTGATCCCCAATTGAACATTGAACCTCCTGCTACGCCAGCAGCATGTGAATGTGTATTAATCGAATTATCTGATGGATCTACTGATGGACTAGATACATAGCAGCCTCTGCCATCAGTGTGTGTATGTGGTGTGAATGTGACTTGTGGTGTTATAAGCGCTTTATGTAGTCACAAGACTAGAAGAGCCTTATACAAGTGTTTCCCTTTGTGCTGCTTCGGGGATCATTGAATCTATCTTAGGGCGCAGTCACACTGGCCATTCGTACCATGCCCAAGCACGCTTCAACCCTAAAGTCCAGGTTAAATCATCTTTTACAAAGCTGTTCTGTCAGAAAATGAATTCTCTTACATCAAACCCTCTTCAAAATGTGTCCTTGGCGTTCAAAACATTTGGAAGACTTTAAATATTTTCCTCAGGAGTGGATGCACCCATTGTTTTCTTTATGTGAGTGAAAGAAACATCAAACAACAAAATCATCTTCATTGCTTGCCGACTCTGCTTGATGAGTCGAGACATTTTGTCTCGTACTGTAAATTTTCACAATTAATATAAAATCAACTCAGTGTGCAAGGTTTCTGTGCATGACGTTTTTTATTGGATTACGGATTAAAAAAAAGTACAGATATGTCAATCACAATTTGCCCCCATTCATTGTGTATTGCAACTGTCTGACTTAAAGCATTCTGGGACTCCTTAACAATAATATCTACTTCTACAAATAGTAGTAGTAGTTATTTTTATTTTTACAATTGTTTTTGTTTTCATAATAACTATCATGTCTCCATGTGTAATGCATCGTGTATTATGTTTGTTTTATTAGTTAATTAATAATTTTAGGGATTAAAGAAGAATCGGTGTAAAAGAATTCAAACCTCTCACACATCACTTTTTTATTGTGACAATTCAGAAGTTTGTTTTCTCCATGCTTGCTTTGTAAAACAGAAAGATTTCCATTTTTAACGTCAAATTCAATTAAATGTTTGGTCTAACATCAGGAGGATTTTTAGACCCTTGGAAAGAGATCATTTAAAAAATAAAATAAAGACTTAAACAGTGAAAGCAATGACCATTAAAATAACCATGGCAAAAGGAAGAGTCTGCACACCAAAAGATGCTCCAATTCACTTTAATGAGAATTGGAGCATCTTCCGTTGTGCAGGCTCAGTCTATCTTTTGCCTTTTTAATTTTTTGTCCAGCACCAAGGACTCATTGATTTGGAAGTGCGAGCTGTTTGATATTTTCTTCATCAAAATAACCATACCAGAACTCAGTACCATATTGTTGTAACGCTTTATAGACATGATTACATGCACACGTCTAAGCCTTCTTTTTTTCATCATGCTTCCATACAAATTGATCTCCCTGTCTGTTGAATAGGCTGTTTAATCAGCCTATCACTGTTGATGTACTTCAGTAACCACACAGCTTTATGATGCCAGCCATGAAAGGCAACAATCTGCTGGAAGGTGAAAGCCAAAATACGTGAGTGCATTAAGGTGCATGGGATGTTTTGGTTTCAGAGGCTCAATTGATTTATAGAAAAAAAAAAGTAATGTAGCGCTGGAATAATTAAAGCTCTATTTGCTTTTTTGGCCAATGCCTTGTGTGAGAATATACAGTATATATGGTCCTGAGATGAGATAAGGGAATTTTCATCCATGTATCATGCATAATGAAGAAGTGCTGGAGCAGAACAGGACATTGCATGCAGCACCATGTGGGCTGTAGTTTTAGAGGGAAAATAGCGGAGCCTTAGCATTCCAACACATAAATAAATTCAGTTAGTTTTCATCTAAATCTCTGCAGTGACACAGGCAAGAAAAACAATTTTAATCATATGAACACATACACTGAATGGAAAATGTGAAAATAAACAACATGTATTGTAATTTGTTATATAAGCTGTATATTATATAATCGCTATACTTCCTATATATCGGTCTCCCTCTGAGGACACACCAAAGTGGAAAGCCTTGAGGTGTTAAAGGATTAGTGTGTGTGCCCATGTGTGTGTAGAGGTTTATGACCCAGGGAGAGAGAGTAGGGTTTGTGGTTGCATGACGGGTGAGGAGCCAGTGAGACACTTGCTGATAAAATGAAGTGATGAGAAATGATGAGATGGCTAAAGGACAGTGATGCAACAGAGGGGAAATTGAATTTTCTGGAACGTGCAGAAGAATGAGAAGGAAAAGAGATGTAGGAGATGAAGATCAATGGAAGCAGTCAGTGATCCCCAGAAATGGAGCCAGCGACGGACAGATGTGTCGACAGGGAGGGATACGAGGAGTGACAGCTGAGGAGCAGGAGGCAGGGAGTGTAGGGGATAGAGAGAGTGACTGAGAGATTGGGGGTAGGCAGGGAACAGTTAGGTTTGGGGAAAAAAAGGAAAGGAAGGATTGGGGAGAGTAGATATTGTGGCTGCTACTCTAGTTGGAGAATGGAACTCAACTTAGATACACATTAAACAAAAGCTCTATGACATGTGGAGTATAAAGTTGTCTTGTTTAAAACAATATAGATAAATATGAAGTAGTTGACATTATCGGCCATTAAGAACTACTGTCCATGGAGTGAATTGTATAGATTTTTCACACATACACAAAACTCAAATTTCCCCAAAATTGTCGGAGTGAGCTGCATGTGTGAAGGCAAATGGCCGAAAAATGGCCAGAAAGTTTAGACAGACATTTTAATGCCATTTCATGGAGTTTATAGGCATAATAAAATGCAGGATCAGAGTGGATTTATAACAAGAAATTTAATTGACATGTTTTGAGATGCGAAAAGGAGGATAATATGTGACATTTAAGAAGAACTGATGGCAGAGGTCAACTTCTGGTTTGTAATGTATAATAATTGAGTTTTTGCCATATTTTTCAGTTATTTTGGTAATTAAAAAAACAATTTAAAGCAATATTTTCTTGATATTTAAATACCCTCAAATTTAATCCAAAAGGCATCAGGACTTGGTTGAAGTTCTTTAAGACATTTTGCATCTAATTGGAAAGGCTGAACAAATGAAGAAGAGAATAACAAGACTGGAGAAACATGACAAAAGCAAATTATAATTTCATGTGAAAAGTATGAAAATTATGTTAGACAGTTAGTAAGATATTAACTGAAGTGACTCTAAACCCAACTGAACATTTATTTTTAAGGAATAGTGACGTTTATTTTGAAAACGCAACATGAGGGTTGCTATCTCTGCAACTCTGTTGGAGAAACCATCTCAAGTTTTCTGCAGGTATTTGCTGTATCATTGCTTGTGCAGTTTTATTAATCAACCAATTATGGTTAATAAGTTTGTCTTAGGTCTCATGATTTCTCAATCCTGGCTTTTTTGGAACAGTGAAAAATGTTTAAAAATAAAAGAACTCTCAACATCTCAACTTAATAGGAAGTAATTTCCTGTGATACAACACAAGAATATTTCAAACTTTGAAAAAACAGATTGATCAATGCAGACGGGAAAGGATGCAGAAGCCTCTCGTTGAAAATGTCTAGTTGTTTGCTGGGTTAGGGTTATGTCAAAGGAGTGTCTAAAATAAGATATAAAAACAGCAAAAAAGGAGCACACACAACAATGAATAAAGTTCCAGGTGCACGACCACAACAAGACTGAAAATGAGACAAAAAAGTCAGCACACTACATGTCCTTCAAGTGTCCTTTATCTGGGCAAGAGCAGCGTACAAAACAACAACGGACATGTTCTGATGAAGGCCTTGTGCTGACTTTTTTTTGTCTCATTCTAAAATAAGAGATGACAGCGTTATGCAGTACACACATTCTGCTTTAACTTCTAACTCCACACCACAGTTTGTGGCCCCTATCAGCTTTGAGTTTATTTAACATTTTGTTATGTGCCAGCTGTTGGCACTTTTTGGTGAACATGAAGCTGCATTAAGAATCATAGTAACATACACTAAATGTCCTTGTTTTTAAAATGCTTTCTTGAGAATAACATCATCAGTAAATCAGACATGACTGTCCTTGTGTTTGGCCCAGGAAGGAAAGCGAATAATAAACAGTCCACTCACTAACTAAGGACACTATTTATTTTGGTTTATATGTTAGATAGATCTTTACAATAAGGTTTTAGAATGAAACTCATTTAATCCACTGATTGAGTATGCTCTTTAAAATAAGGCCTAGCAGCTTCAGTACATGCAAAACAAATGCAATGCAATGCAAATGCAATCATCTCTTTTCCAATGTAGGGACAATTTAAAGAATCTTCTCCGTCTTCTGTCCCAGCTGGTCTGATTCTCTCTCTTTTCTCTGCACAGCTCTAGCAGAGTGAAGGTAAGGTGAAAGACGTTAAGTGGAACCGTCTCAGAGGAGCGGTTGTAATTGATGACAGTGGCACTGATGCTTTGTGGCTGTCAGTGCGACCATAGTGTTTAGGTGCTTGGTGGAACAGACCTGTAGTTCTTCGGTAGTAAGTGAGAGACTCACCTCGGCTTCATTACGCAGTGTGGAAGCAGTCTTGTGTGACTTCTGGTCATGTTCAGCACATAGTAAATCTGGTTAATAAGGTCCAGGACTCACTCTAGAGAGTAACTTACAAGCTGCTGAGTACATAGGCAGCAGTAGAGCCTTTCCAAATATAAAAGTGTACCTACATAAAGTATACATATATCAAAGGAATGCATTTTGTTTGTAACACTTCAAGAAAAGTAAAGCCACTAACAGAAACCTTAACGATAGGTCCAAATAAGTCATGGGAAAGAGACAGTGACCACCTCTCGTCAATAAGAATATTAGATTGAAACCGGTTAAAGAAATTTATTTCGCATGCATGTGCTTCTAATACGAATCATGAGGGCACCCACTGAAACTGCTCAAAAGTGGTGATAAAAAAATTATCAGAAGGCAACTTTTTAGAAGTCATTCAGGAGTTGGACTTTCTGAATGACTTCCAAATAGGACTTCAATTGTCAAGGTTGTTGGAAAACAAGGAGAGGTGGACCCAAGTGCAGAATAACAAAAGACTATTTAATTAAAACAAAAAGGCAACCAAAACTTACAATGTAAATTTCCAGACTGAAAAATCCCCAAAAGGGTCAAAACAGGAAGCCACAAGGAATCAATAGGGAGCATGAGGAAAACTAACATCTGACACTAACATACACATACGACAATGAACTGACACAGAAGGGAAGAAACACAAATAGACACAGGGGTAATCAGACACAGGTGAGACTAATGACACAGGTGAAGACAATGAGGGGAATCACACTGGAGGGAAACGCACAGAGGCAGGAATTAACACAAGACAAGAAATACTGGTGACTAGAACTACAACATAAATCAAGAACACAAATCCCAGAGAACTAAAGAATGTAACAATAATACAGACTACAACATAGAGGGACACCAGGATACAAAATAACACAGGAAACACTAAAGACTAATCTAGGAAACACACAAGGAAACAAATACCAGGGAACATTAATACAAAAACACACTAGGGAAACAAGCAACACTAGGATGTACAGGAGAAATTAAAACATGGAAACCTAAACGCTGAATTACAAAACTAAATAAGACCAAATCATGACATCAATACCAAATACAAAATCCTACGAAAAACAGAAAAACAAATGGTCAAAGGCAGCATTGTGAAAAACCTTTTTTTAATGACATAAATCAACCAATCAGCACAAAAAAAATCTTTAATATGCCACAATAATCTTTCACCCCCTATACCGACACTCATTAGTCTACCTTTTGCTCCACAGGCTTCTCTTATCCATGCCCTTTTTTCTCCTTCACGTGCAATCTACCCATGATTCACGTCTCCAGCGTGTTGGAGAAGCGAACGTGAGGATGGATGTATCCACGGAAAAGTAAGAAACGATAAGCTGTAGCTTGATGAGTGAGTAGAGAGATTAGGACTAAAAATTAAACCTCACAGCTGAACCTATAGCTACCTGGGGCCGAGACTATCTCCCTATCTGGGAGATAAGCTGTATGCCTAATGACAGCTGGAAGTCATATCAGTTCACTATCGAATAATAATGAGAAGAATAATGAGAGGATAGTTTCTCCAGACTACATAAAACAGACACATGACATCCATGTTTCTTGGAGAAACTGTAGTCATTCTGCTTTTATCATAAACAACTTTGTCTTTGTGTCAAACCACTAACTTAATATGGAGTTGAGATAAGTTCTTGTTGTACTGAACAAACAATTCTACAATTCTACAATTCACTTAGCAGACGCTTTTATCCAAAGCGACATACATCAGAGAGTAAGTACAATACAAGCAAGGATCTAGAAAAAAGGAAACAATGTCAGTAAGTGCAAATGATCAGCTTTGAGTCCGATTGGACACACAGGTGCTGACAGGCACCTTGAGAGCTCTAATCAGTATAGAAACCATCTTAAAAGTCGCTGTTATCAACAAAACCATCGTCATTACCATCATCAACATCAATGATATTGAGACCATCATCATAATCCTCATTAAGGTTGTAGGTATTCATGAAAGAGCTGGGTCTTTAGCTTTTACTTAAAGGTGCAAAGGGACTCTGCAGATCAAATGGAGTTTGGTAGTTCATTCCACCACCAACAATACTTTAAGGCTTAATGAGGATAAAAAAGTCTGGAGAAGAAATTAACAATAAGAACTTATTTCCTTTGCAGTCCTTTGCTGTTTTGTTTAAATTGTCTTTAAGATATGAATACACCCTGTTCAAGATGGACTGTTACACCTCTGTCACTCCTCACTGTCAATGTAAAGACGTGATAGTGGGGCAAAGTTATTCTACCACTGAGCTCGCATCTGAGGTAGTATCAGCAGCTTATTTGGGGGCCATGGCGCCATGGGTTCATGTTGCAGCTTTTCAACCTGAACATCTGATGACCGAGTGCGGGCTGGCCGAGGGGGAACGCAACCGCTGTTTCTGTTCAACGAGTGTTGTCCGGTCCGTCTGAGTGAGGTGGTTGCTGTTACCTGGGGGTAGGGCATCCACACATGGACCCTCGACAGACAGGAACGTCTTGCACTCATTCAGGGAACCTCAGGTCGAGGTTAGATTCTCTGCCCATGCCCGACACAGCTTCGGCCAGCTATCGTTTTTTGCATCAATTACTTTATATAGGTCTACTGTCAAAGTGCTTCAAATCTGCCTCATATTCACAATTACACAAATTGGTCATGGCAGCAGTTCTGCTTGCAGGGATCCATTGGACTAACCAATGGATGCAATTGACATTCAATATCTTGTTTAATGACACAATGGCATGTACGCAGGAGGAGCTGGGGATTTAACGGCTAACCCTGTGATTAGTGGTGCATTGCTGCTTTAATGTTTTTTTTTCAAACAGGTTCATAATCAACTGTTTATGATACAGCTCAGTCGGTACAGAAGGTCAGTGGATATGTCAATGAGTCAAACACTATGATCACAATAAAACATGTGTAATAACGTGTTACAGAATTGTGATAGATTACTGGCTGACTGTATGTGTCCTGTGCTGTAAACATCATAACCCAAATGTAATCAAAAATGGGAAGTGACTCATAACCGGGATGCTTGGATGCATGTAGCATCCAAAGTGAAAGTAGGGCATTTATAAAGTCACTGGGTGAATGTGTTATGAAACAGCATAGGTGCTGGGATTGTGGGGTGACATTAGATGGGGAGCAAAGTGGAAGGACAGAGTGGGAGACATATGGTGCTGTCACAGTAACAGAAGGGACATGGAAGTGCTGCAACATGCGGATGTGAGGAAAGATGCAGGGTCAGCAATGGCTGATACACACACACACACACAGAATGATATAAAGCCAATAAATGAATATGAGTGTTTTTCATAAATACCTCCACTGATGCGCTAACAACAAAACATTGGTTACACAACATCTTATCTGCACCCCCTAAGATAAAATACAAAGGAACCTTATTGATGATAAACTTGTGAAGATGATAATTGTAGACTGGCAACTGCAATGTAATATACACGATCACTTAGTATTAAATATTTCATTAAAACTTTGCAGTCAAGAAATGTCACCAGACGCCTGCAAACCATGTCCACATGTTCTGGTCCGGCACATCTTTGTATAATTATTGGACTGCAATTTTTATTACTCTATCGGAGGTAACTGGGACATTTCTTCAACCTAATGCTATGACTGCCTTGTTTGGTGTCTCTCAGGTGCCCTTCCCTAAACCGCAATCAGATATAATCGCCTTTGTTACTTTATTGGCTCGACGCCTCATTCTAATGAGGTGGAAATCAACAACACCCCCTTCCCACACCCTCTGGGTAAAAGAGATTTTAATAACTTAAAACTCAAAAGAATTCGATATACATTGAAAGGATCCTCTCGTAAATTCAGAGAGGTGTGGGGCCCCTTTGTCAATTAAGCCTTGTAATTATTGTATTGATGTATGTATTTATTTATTGTTTCTTTTTTGTCTTTTTTGCCCTCTTCTACTCTGCTTTAAGGACTGAGATTGTTATGCATACTAACAGCCGTGATCCATAGTATGACCAGACTGTTCCAATGTTGTTTGTTTTTGTTTGTTGATGTAAACCTTGCAACACTGTCACTCACAAGTACTGTGAACCTATTGCCTCTTTGTGTACAAAAATGTAATAAACAAAACTTAAAAAAAAAAAAAAACTAAAAAAAAAACTTTGCAGTCAAAAAAAGAGAAATTGACACGTGTCAATGCTGTGCTCAAAGACTTTTGGTCTTAAAGCAGAAGTGAACAAACTGAGTTGCATCTCGCTTGGCAAAAAGGAAGAAACATGAGGCAAAATGTTCCAGAGATGACAGATGCATGCTGCTGCTCCTAAACAAAAGGTTAAGTCATTGTAGTTTGACATTTTGAGTAGAATAGAAATGCATACTATGGGACTTGCATAGAACACACAGACATGACATGCTTCTCATAACTATCATTTTTCAAGTTTTCTTCAGTCATAGTTATCCATTGATGTCATCCATGGTTTCATTGTTTAGCAGAGCTGCTGTAGTAGCTGCTTTTTCCTTTTTCAACCTATTATTATTTTCATGGTCCTGCCACCTTATTATTCAAACAGATTCATATGTTTTGTATATTTGTCCTCAACTAAATACTGTAAATGTAAACCCCCCTGTCCCCTGCGACCCGCTGCACTCACTCCTAGTAGTTTAAAAAAAGTGATTTTTAGATCTTTTTTAAATTACTGAAGCGAAGGAGGTCCTATGAGCATGATTCTTGTTTTCATTGAACACGGACACTCTCCTCTTTCCATTTAAACACATATCTCTTCTTTGTGATTAAAACAGGTAAACATAAATACAAAAACAAACACAAGCAACACAGATACCCATTATCCGACTTTAGCAACCTGTTGTCTAAACTTTATGGAGAATATTTGACTCACCTCATATTTTACATTCAGTCCCTTTATATAATGAGCAGAAAGGACTAGGGCTGAAAACAGGCCAGAGATTAGAAAGGAGACACGTTTTAATTGTCTTTTTGTCTCTATGGAGCTTCTTGATCTTGTGTCCAAAGTGCCAAAGGGACTGTTGCAACCTCAACTTCAGTATCGCACTCTTTTTTACATCAGAGGAGATGCAGAGTCACTTGAACATTTCTGAGGATTTGATACTGTCAGGAAAAAAACACCGAAAAAGATATCAAAGAAATAAGATGTCTTTGAAATCAATGAGCTTTTACTTCTGTCAGGGAACAAATATGACATTTTAATTAAGCCTTTTTCTCCATAAATAAAGATAATTTTATCTTGACCTGTTCTGGAATGTGTGAAGACAGAAAAATGTGTTCCAAAACATCAGGTGGAAAAAACCCCCACTTCTTGCAAGCTTGTAAAAAACAACCACACTTAATGTCAGCTCAGTTGCTGCTTGCTTTTCACGGTCATGAGGAACAAGTAGGAGTTCTTGGATCAGCTGACAATGTCGGTGGGAAACATACTGTGGAAATGTAACTATGTCACACCACAGCAGAACGCATTACAGGGATCAGACTGCTACTCTACAACAGCCATAATGGGACTCAGGCTTTCTGACATGTCTTGTCATTTATGACACGTTTGTTGCCCTTGATAACACTTTTTCTGCAGCCCTGGAGGGTAAAACCTGGAGGCAGACAGCATTCTACCTGTGCCATTATTCCAGACAGATCAGTCATTGTCAGATCATTCACCTGAGACCTTTCAATGTGAGCTCCTCAATCCCAGATTGAATGAGATTCTACACAATACAGAACACGCTGCAAAAAGAGTGCGAGTCCAATGATCCTGTGGATAGAAAGCTGTGGCTATTCATTCACCTGAAGCAACACTTTAATTTCTTTCGTTGAGTCCTGGCTCTCCTAAAGCCGAGACAGCACTGAAGAGCTGCTGGAAATCAAATGTCATCTTTTGAAATCTGCCGAGAGTTTCTTGAGAGAGAATTTCTGGAACACCCTGAGTAACAAATTCTGTTATGTGAAAACTTTAGACTTAGACTTTCTTTATTGTCATTCAAACTTGTACTTTACAGTGCAGATAAGAACGAAATTTCGTTGCATTTGGCTCGTTGTAGTGCAGGATAAAAAACAGCAGCAAGTATTTACATAGAAAAATAAGGTCATTAATAAAGTCATTGAGTGAGGAGATTGTGGATTTTTTAGGCACTGGTATAATTGTAGCAGTCTTTAAACATGATGGTACCACCTGGATCAGCGAGGTGTTGAAGATGTCTGTGAGAACCCCAGCCAGCTGGTCAGCACATTCCTTAAGCACCCGTCCCGGTATGTCGTCAGGGCCCGCTGCTTTCCGGGTGTTCACTCTCCTCAGGGTTCTCCGGACATCAGCTGTGTCCAGGCTGATTGGCTGCTCATCGGAGCGAGGAATAGATTTCCTCGCTGGAGTGGTGTTGAGTGCCTCAAACCTTGTAAAGTAGTTGTTGAGGTCGTTGAGAAAGTTGATGTTGTTGTCACAGGGGGGAGGAGTAGCTTTATAGTCTGTCTGTGATGACTTGTGTGCCCTGCCACATTTGTCTGGTGTTCGTGGGGTCCTCGAAGAAGTCCTGCACTTTCTGACTGTGAGCACGCTTTGCAACCTTTATGGCACGGTTCAGGTTGGCTCTGGCTGTTTTTAGTGCCACCATGTCGCCAGATTTAAAAGCGTCCTTCCGGGCTTTCAGCATTGCACGTACCTCACTGGTCATCCAGGGTTTCTCGTTGGCCCGTGTGGAGATGTTCTTGATCACACTAACATCCTCCATGCACTTCTGACTGTATGCAGACACAGACTCGGCATACTCCTCCACACATGTCTGATGACTGTCCGTAGCAGCCGCTTGAACATGTCCCAGTCCGTGCATTCAAAGCAGTCCTGTAATGCTTCCATAGCTCCCTCAGGCCAGGCCCTCACCTGCTTCACTGTGGTTTTTTTCCTGATCAGCAGGGGCTTGTATGCAGGAATTAGCATCACAGAGAGATGGTCTGAGGAACCAAGGTGGGGGCGGGGTGCAGCCCTGAATGCCTTTTTGATGTTGCTGTAGGCCAGGTCCAGCGTGCTCCCACCCCTGGTTGCAAAATCCACATATTGATGGAAATGAGGAAACACAGTTTTCATGTTGGCCTGATTAAAGTCCCCTGCCACAATGAAAACTCCCTCTGGATATGTAGATTGCAGTTCACTGATGAAGCGGTATAAAACATTCAGGGCTTCTCTGGTGTTTGCACTGGGAGGAATGTACACTGCTGTGAAGATCATAACAGTGAATTCCCGGGGTAAATAAAAGGGCCTGCATTTTATAGTCAGTAGTTCTACATCAGGAGAGCAGTGACATGAGACTATCTCACCGTTGTTGCACCAGTTGTTGTTGGTGTATATGCAAACACTGCCGCCTCGGTATTTACGAAGTGAGAGAGCTGCTCCTATCCGACCGAAATAATGTTAGCCCCTCTATGCTAACTGCCTCATCTGGAACGGATGGTTTCAGCCACGTTTCTGTGAGAAATATGGCGCAGCAATCTCTCATCTCCCGTTTTGCAGTTAAATCCAGCTTCAGGTAGTCCAGTTTGTTCTCCAGGGAGCGGACATTAGAAAGCAGGATGGAAGGAAGCGGCGTTCTGTGCGGGTTAGCTTTTAACTTGGTTGGTAGCCCCGCTTGGCATCCCCGTTTTTGCTTCCGGTCACACCGCTGCCGTCTCCTCCACTGGCGGACACCGCTGGTACGAGGCTCCGCTGCTTCACAGGCCGCTGGATGTAGCCGGCGTAGTACTCCGAGGCTACGTAGAAGGTCCAGAGTGGTCGCATCTACCAGTCTGAAACTGTTTGATTTACCTAAAACTAAAATTGCCTGGCGGAGTACTTACGTACGGAGACTTTGGAGTAACTACGCTGCAGGTTCACTGTGAAGTTATCAGAACTGACTGGGTTATTTGCCATTATATTCCTGTTGCTATCACGAGCCACTGCAGCCGCAGCCGAGCAGGGCGCCGCCATCTTATTGCACTACTATGTGCAGTTAGGTATACCCTCTACAGGAATGAGATAACATTAACTACTCATCTGAAGATAAACAAACTCACTTCATGGGGACTGCATCGTAAGAAAATGAGAGCACTTTCAGCTTGATTTCAAAAAACACTATTAAAACAAAGGGGAGAGGGTTAGAGTTACACATCTTTGGGAGATCTTCGTCTACATTCCATTTCCATCTGACAATTTGAGCTGGTTTCTTTTAATGATGAAGAAATTATGGCAACTATAACCACAATGACTGTGCAATAACGATAACAATAGAACATTTAATTTATAAAGCACTTAACCCACATTTAGAACAACACTTAGAGTGAACAGGTAACAGTAACAAAATAGTCAAAATAGCAAAAAGTCTGTTAAGAGCAAACAACTTGACATACTTATGTCATTTACAAGGGTATACACTAACATTTTTTTGCATTCATATTGGATGACAAGCATGAAACTCCTGTGTGAAAGACATTCCTGTTTTCTCAAATTGTGCCAAATTGTATTCCTCCATAAAACAAAAAGCTACAACTTCGTGCCTGACCGCTGATTGCTGTGTGTAAGATTTTACTTGCAGCGTGGTGAACCAGCAGCATTAGTATAAAATATTCAGTGCAGAATTACTGCTCCACCTTTAAATGCCACTGGTCTAATCGAGAGTGCATACTGGTTAAGCTCCACGGAGTTGAAAAGTAGCTCAGAGATTTATCACATGCCTCAGTGTGAGAAAATGTAGTACAGCAGGCGTTTTATTGAAAGGTAGAACAGAGAATATCAAATACAGCTTCAAACCTTTATTTCTCTCATTTAAACACATTCTACGTAGCTTCTGAAAAACAGGTTTGGTTGGCTAAAGATTTCCACACTCCAAGCAAGTATTAGACACAGTTAACACACTGTGTCTAATGCTTAAGTCACAACAGCCTTTTCCTGTTTTAACCAAGAATATGCTCTTCCCTAGACAAAAATCTTAAGAGCTTCATATTTCTAATAAACAAGTGGTGTTGTTGTTTTGAGACCACCTCCCTCCTGTCTAACAGGGATAGCCTCTCGCTGTGAGATGCACAAATATAAAAGCAAGTCAGGAGGATTTCAGGGGCAGCCTGATATTTTCTAAAACTTTTCAGGAGTGCACACTTCTGTGAAAACGGCTTTAAAGATTTTTTTTTTGTGTTATTAAAACCACAACATAAGTTTCATGCTGCTCTGGGATTAGCAGGTTTAGCTTTTCTTTCACAATGAATGTAGTAGACTTGAGGGACGTGTCTACTTTGTAACAAAACATTCTCCATTTTTATTGAATATTGACCACAAACAAGAACACCATACTTGCCTCCTGTCACATTTTACAATTCTCTATTGTGAAAATATTATTCTTAACAAGAAGTAGACATGACGTATTTTCCACACTTCAGTCATGTGTTCAAATCCAAGCAGATCAAATTGGATGTGTGAAGTTACCAGAGTATAAAAGATCACTGTGCACAACACCTTTGCCTCCAGTGTCCAGTGAAGACAAAAAATCACTAAATATACTGTATCTGATTATTTGTCCCAGCATCTGCTCCAATGTACACACACATGTCACAGACTGGATCTGAGCTGTTCACAGTAAATACAACCAAACCTTATTTTTGCAGTAATTTGACCTTAAAATGTTGTATTTTGAGTGAGAAGTCATGACTGTTGTCGTTCTCGGAATGGAAAAATAATCTCTGACAGAAACAAATCATTATTTTTACTTTATTAATCCGGCTAGGGGAAATTCGGTTTGACACTCTGTTTAATGAACATGAACCCACACATGCACAAACAGGATCCTTTGGACATTCATTAATATAGAGGTCTCAAAGTGAGGGGGCTGCCCACAGCAAGCACTCCTGAGCAGTTTTGGGGTTTGGGCCTCGGTAGTGCTCAGGAAGTGGACTGGCACCTCTCCAGCTACCAGGCCAATTTCTGGACTTGGTACGTGCTGGGACTTGAACCGGTGACCCTCCGGTTCCCAACCAATTTCCCAAGTCCCTACAGACTGAGCTACTGCCCCAAACTTGCATAAAGCTTTGATTTACCCTCTTGTCCTCACCTCTTCATGGACATACAATACATGGATATATAAGAATAAATAAGAATGGTCATGCTCATGTTTCCCCCTTTTTGGGCACTTATTGTTATAATTTCCACAATTCACATGTTATATAAATATATAACAAAGACTATTGAAGGATAATGCTATGTGTTACAGGCCATATGTTTTTATTGGAAATATTCTTAGAATATAGACAAACAATATGTTTTAATTTAAGGCAAAGTAAATCCCCTAGAACATTTGTCAGGATTAAGGACCAGGGTTTATATCTAGATTAGAGACTCACATTTGAAGAAAACACAGAATGTTTTCATGGGAAAGCATCCAATCGGTTTTGATGAGTATTGACTCATTGAATGAAAGTCATCTTCTAGCCAAGTGTTGGAAATACAGTTAAGAGAGAGAGAGGGAGAGGAAATGACATGTGACGGCTGGAAAGTGGACTGACACAACTTCCAGTGGCAGCTGATAAAATAAGCAAAGGATTGAAGGGAGGGAAGGATTTGGTTTAACTTCCTGAAGGATGTGGGTTTAGTGAAAAAAGATTGACAGTATGCAGGCAAGTTGTTAAGCAGGTTTTGATTCAGAGTAGAAAGTACTGTATGTCATTGACGGCAGCATGGTGAGAAAGTAGAGAAAAAGGAAAACGTATAGC
The DNA here is from genome assembly GCF_963584025.1 of Labrus mixtus. Classification (NCBI taxonomy): domain Eukaryota; kingdom Metazoa; phylum Chordata; class Actinopteri; order Labriformes; family Labridae; genus Labrus; species Labrus mixtus. The sequence goes on along the minus strand of NC_083626.1, from coordinate 19,635,434 downwards.
ACTTGAAATAATGAAACAATCTAAATATAGAATAATAAAGCACTTGTAGTTAAAGCATAGTCTGAATCTTGACTGACATCAACATAAGCCAGAGACCGTTCACTGCATTTGACATAAACCCTTTTTAATGTTTGCTAAATATGTAGCAGTGTCTTGAAACTCTTACCTCTTAAGAGGCTGCACACACACACACACACACACACACACACACACACACACACACACACACACACACACACACACACACACACACACACACACACACACACACACACACATACATCTGTTATAGCCTCTATTTTAAGATGTTCCATCAACTTAAAGGTTTAATCCAGTTAAATTTGTACTTTTCAGGTTATTAAATCCACAGTGAAGAATGTCAGCTGAGTGTAAAAGGTCAGCAAAATGTAAAATGTGATTATCAAACGACAGCGTAACAAGCTTTAACTCTTATGTCTGCAACAAGCACGGCGAGGAAAAGGGAAGTATGCAGTCTCTTTTCATGTATGTGTGCAACTGGTTGTAAACAAAGGTAAGACTGTGGCTTACTGAGTGTGGCCTCAAGGCTGCTCGGTCAGAACACACATGAAAACAGCTCTGAATGGATTTTAAATCAGGGAAATCTTTGCAATCCTTTCATCCAACTAAAGAGACTAAACAAAAAGGGAAAAGGAAACTTTTACAGCCTTCAAACAGAAAGCATGCTTGTGTTCCATCAAAGTGTTGATGAGCCCTGTTTCAACCCTTTTTTTGCCAGTAGACTATTGATTTTTTTGGAGCCCTCTGCATCGGCTCTCCTGCTGGGCCAACAAACTGGCTCTAATCAAATAAGTGAAAAGACTGTTTTTTCCCCCCTTGAATCTAATTCACTGCCTTTTAGGACACTCTTCTTGACAAGCTTAGTTCTACATTGTCAGACCTTTGTTCATTGCTCATATGGGGCGGCAGTAGCTCAGTCTGTAAGGACTTGGAGCTGGGAATCAGAGGGTTGCCGGTTTAATTCCTGTTTGGAAACGGTCTGGTGGCTGGAGAGGTGCTAGAACACTGCCAAGGTTCCACTGAGCAATGTACCAACCTCCCCCCCCCAGCGCTTCCTTGGGCAGCCACTCTCCATCAGTGGACATGCACTATGTATGTTTTTTAAAAACGCATACGTACATGTGTGTAGAATGTCTCAATAACAGAGAGTAAAAATGTAATTCCCCCTTGCAGGATCATTTAAGAATAAGAAGTTAATCTTCTTCTATATAATGAACCAACCTTCACTTTTTAAGGTGTTCTTAGCCGCTCAGCCATGCTGTTAAGGTTATAATATCAAGACAACTAAAATTGTTGGCTTGCAGATGGCTCAAGATGAAACAGCAGGGGAGATTAAAAGCAATTATGATTTAATTAGTGAAGCAAAACTGTTTAAGAAGATTCATCCAGTATGATTTTACTGGAAGATTTTAGAACACAAAAAACGAAATGCTTGAAACAGCCCACAAGCCAATTAGTTCCTTAGATCCAAACCACCAGCATGACCAAAAAGGCCCCTTTTTTTTTGGTCTGGATACAGTATGCTTTGAGACAAACACATATGATGCTGATATGCTGTTACTATTCCATTTCGCTTGTTTTTGAATTGTAAGAATAACACGTGAAATTATTCCTGATGTAATCTCCGAGATGTCAAAAATGTGTTTATGGAAACATAGCAAACGTTCATCAGGAGGCACCCACACATCCAGAAATAATATGAAGCCGCTGGGTGACATCAGTCAAAAAAGATAATGTTCCCAGGTCTACTTTGATTTTATGGGAACATGTCTTCATTTCTATGGAAAACGTTGTTGTTTCATTGTTGGAAATGATTTGTATATTTTAACACTTTACAGTAAGGTAAATACATTGTGCAGAGGTACTGGGGAAAGAGTGAGGAGCTAACTACTAGTTTTAACCATTGTTTAATAGGAACTCCTCGTCTCATTTTAGAGAGTAGCTAATTATTATTTCATAGAGAATGAAGTGGGGCATCATACCAGGTATTTACTCAGTACTGAATCATTACCTGGTCATTACTTGTTCAGGCATAGTAGCTCTTACCTATAACATGCTATTATCTGTATTTTTAATGTTTTGCTAATGCGGTTGGAACAGAGTGGTAGCTGTGGCTTTGTACGATTTATCTTCCAAAGTACAACAAAGACATTTAGAGAACTTGCAGTTTAAAAAAAAAAAATGACAGTCAGACAATACATTATCACAGACTTGATGGACATTGATCGTCTTACCAGTGATGATAAAATGTCTTTTTATGTTTGTCTGTTTACAGGTTTCTAATGCATCAGATGGCTTCACAACCACATCGAAGTGCAAAAGACTAAACAGAAACTACCCAGTATGATGACTCACTTTAGGGTACACAAAAGAAGTAAGGGATCCAGTCTGCACTAGCCTTATGGTACATTTATTTTGGTTTGCTTCATAACAGCACTCACTGCCTACAGACAGGGTAAACAAAATAATTAAATAATGATTAGGTGATTATTAAATACTGAATTATTACTCAGTGTGATGCCAAATTGATTCTCTATTACGTAATCACTACTCTATAGCATTCAAGGTACTCAATATCTACCCGTTACCTAATGGATTCTAATAGTTCCTCATTCATTCTCCAGTAACTATTCAAAATGTGTGTAGCTTACTTACTTAAGAGTATCAAATCACATTCACAGGAGAGTTTCTAACAGCTGGACATCAAAAGAGAAACATTTTCACGCCAGCACTTCTCAGACAGTCCTAATGTAGAGCCATGAATCCCAGCAGCAACCAAAAAATGAAATTAGTTGCGTGCTGAGGTCCAAGGCAATACATCCACACTTCTGAAAGTTGATTTCTTTTCCTCTCATGTGAATGAGAGTGAGACAGTGACACCCACACTGTCACAACATCAAGAGACAGGCAAAGCAAGACTCAAAAAACCTGCAGGAAGAGTCTGCTTTGATTTTTTTTTTGATCTCGCCCCAAAAAGCAGACGCTTTTCTTGTTAGTATTAGCTTGAGAAAAGCAATCTGAAAAGCTTTAATTCTTCTACTTAAATATTCACTAACACTTACTTAAACACCCTTGCTGTAATGTAACATTGTCAAACTGTTTTTTCACCCTACCTGCAGCGTTAGATTATCATAACATTCTGTGCAGACATTGTGAGACAGGGGTCATGATGCCCAGAGGTGAAAACTTGTGACTTTGTTGATTTTTCTTCATACTCCTTTTTTAAGGTTGGTAATTGTAGCCACTGAGCCCAGAGGCAATCATGTGTTTGGTCTTGCATGTGAGCGTATGATTGTCTTTGAGTGTGTGTGTTCAGTCTGATATTTTCTTCAATTTTCTACTCCTTGAAATCAATCAAATTGAATTGATCCCCAAAAACCATAGGCTGTTGTTGTGTGTGTCTTAAGTATAAAATTGAATTAATTTATTATGCCTATAGTATAAGAAAAGATAATATGTTGATATGATACTACTATTTAATTTTATCAATACAAGACATTATTTCTACAAATGATAAATACAAGAACGGTCCATGATTTAATTTCATGATTCATGTTTTAACCTCTTCAATTGAGTTGTACAGTACCCGCCCTGGGTTTTGATACAGCATAGTGCCGTAGAAGAAGACGTAGAAGAATGCAGAGTGCTTGAGCTTGAACCACACATTTTTGGTGAAACAATTTATGTTGTATCAGCTGAAGGAGTTCAATATATATACTGAAGTCCATGGATGGAAGGAAAAAAATATTTGCCGCTTGCTAACTTGTCAATTTGTCTATTGTTTTGTATGTGACGTAATAGGTAAACCGGAGAAGGTCCAGAAGTGAGTTTGACTGTACACATAAATCAGGACGTACACAAGTTGGAACCTTAGTAAAGGTTACTGAAAAACGATGCCAATGCGGAAGTGCCAATATCCGCAGTGAACTTGAGGTTGGCTCTAAATTCCCCCCTAGGTCCCATATTTAAAAGCCATTTTCACTGAAAAAATAAAAATGTCTATAGCCTTTTACGTGGACATTTTTTTGTCTTCGTAATTTCTGTACGGGGGTGGAATTTTCTGTATGACTAATTCATTTTGATGATATTTGGGTCAAGTTGAAAGAGCATTCCACATGGCGACTGCCATGGTTCGGCTTCAAAATGCCTCTTCAGAAACCAGATGGTGATGTCACTAAGACTATGTATTTATTTTATACAGTCAGGTAATTTGTATTTATATGCGGATGCGCAGCAGGTACGTTTCAGATTTAAATGAGGTCTTCATACTGTGTACATATGACGTGTTGATTAGGTTGTGAGTTTTAATTCTGTGTTATCTTATGTAATACTTTACCAGGCAGACTGAATTGGACTCATTTCCTGTGTCAGAGGATAACACGTTCATGTAAGGATAATTGGATTTTAATTCAGCGTTGGCTTAATATATATGGACTGTGGGATTAAAGACAAAGTCAGTCACTCTTAATGAAATGTTTGTTTTAAAGGAGTTTACCCACGGGAAAAAAATACTTTCATTGGTCCCAACAGACACAAGCAACAAAAAACGCAACAAAATATTGAAAAATGTCATGTATCTACAAGTACTTTATTTGATTATTTAATAAATGTGAATAATCAGAATTGAACAAGAAAAATAAAAGGCCAGTCAGATATACTCACAACACAGCTAACTAGGGGACTAGGGTCCTTTGAGCTTCTACAGTGCTGGCATTAATGCCCGCTTGGACTAGTCTTTGGCAGATGCTAGAAGATGACCACCTGTTTTTCAGTGTTTGGCTTTATTTCCAGTGAACTGTCTTCCTAATGTGTTCTTGATATGAACATGAAGTTTCACATTGTAATACAGCATGCAATATGTACAAACTAACACAGCACATTCTATTCCAAGATTTGTAAGTCCACTTTTTCTGTCTAGTTAAATAACTGCAGTTTCACCCTTGACAGACAGGGCTGCTTGTTTAATGTTTTAACATGTTGCCATCTTTTCATTTAGGTTGAATAGCCACTGAAGCTCTTGTGTCCATCACACTAATTCATGACTGACACAAAGTTGTATTGAGCCGCCGCTTTCTTCCCAATCCTGTTATCCTGCTCCAAGCTACTGCAGACTTGGCAGAGTGCAGACATTTTGGCAGATGGTGTTCAGCAGAGACATGTTGTTTATGGTAAGGCAACCTGATCGTGTCCATATGTTTGCACATCGTCACAGTGGCCTTGATGACAAGCTGCGAGGTGAATGCATTAGGCCAGGTGTGTGGAAATGCTATACAGTTGATCAGAACCAAAAAAAAAGGCAGATACATTTGTATTTTTATGTATTCAGAGAATGAAGAGGAAACTTTATTTTTTCTCTCTCACCAGTTGGAGGGAGGTCAAAGCTCTTGTTATAATAGGATTTGAGATATTAAGATTAAAAAATAGTTTTTACATTGCAGGTCATATAGCACTAAAGGTAATAATAATGCTTCCATCCAATTAAATATTATTGGTCCAACCACACAACCAAAACATGGAAAACAAAGGGAATCATGTTGACTTCTAATTAAATATCATTACATTGTAATTTGGTGCCTGTTTTCTCCCAATATATGTATAAAATAAAGTTGTGCGTAGTGAAGCTTTATGAAGGAGTCCTTTTTTTCCAGAACAGACTCACAGATCTCAATCAATAGTCTTGTTTAGGAAAAGCAGAACACTGTGACAAAACCAATTAGAGCTAAAATACGATCCAGCCTGCTAAGGGACCTCAAAAAGTGTCAGTGTGGGCCTGTGTGTGTGCATGAGCATGCAGAGTAGAAACATATTGACAAGCACAGGAACACATGTGGGCTTTGCCAAGATGGGACAAATACATTGAAACCTTATGAGCTGTCTGTGATTAGCAGCCCCCCACCACACTCAGTTGGTTTACAATTGGTTTCAACTGTTTAAAGAAAGGTCATATAATACTTCACTTTGAGGCTCAGTGCCACCTTAACAGATTGGTTCACCGTTTTCAGGTCTGTCTTAAAATAATAATCACATTCCATTATGGACACAGTGCAGATTATTCTTGCTGCTGTTCATTGATAGATAAAGAGAAAACACATACCAGACTTAAACTTAAACTAATAACAGTTTATATGAATCCTAATTAGACAAATAAATCGGGTATCTTGTTGGCTTAGTACAAAATTTCCTTTCTGTTTTACTTTCCTTCCACCAAAGGTAAATAGAAGTGGACTGTCTGAGGAAACAGAGAGAGGGATTTGGGTTTTAGACTGCACCTTTGGAAAATATCCACTTAATCTGGCTAAATTAGATTGCTAAAGCCTAGCTTTGGATCAAATGTAATACACATTTGCAGAGAACATAGCTGTGGTCTTTAATCACATACAATCAAAGGACATGAGGGGGATCTTGTTCTGCCAATGATTGAACAGAAGGAATTAAGATCAGCATGATACGCAGTAAACTGAGATCTGAACTTGGTAAAGAGAACAATGTGTTGTCTGTGTATTTCAGGAGTCGGTTTACTAATAATTATGAGCAAAGTCTAGTGGAAAATAAATGATTTGGAGCTTAAAAGGACAGGTTTTCCTTCTTCAAGGTTTATGTTTTTGCAATAATCTTTGGACAAACATGTTATTTATCTCTGCACTGTCTTCAAACTTGGTGTCCACTTTTTCTCTTTTTGGACATTTTTCTTGTGTTTCCTTTAGAGACACCGGACATGTTTCCATTCTGCTTTGTTAAAAACTGTGTCTATATATCTATTTCTCCTTGAGGATGGAGCCTTCAGAAAGTTATGTCCACTTGACTTTTGACACATTTGCTTTAACTAAATGTGGAACATCTTGACCTCTCTCGGATGGAATGCCATGACCACCTGTATTTGACTGTGTGTGTGTGTGTGTGTGTGTGTGTGTGTGTGTGTGTGTGTGTGTGTGTGTGTGTGTGTGTGTGTGTGTGTGTGTGTGTGTGTGTGTGTGTGTGTGTGTGTGTGTGTGTGTGTGTGTGTGTGTGTGAAGGTGCTAGTGGTATCTGAAACCATGTCAGTGGCTGTGCTGTAGCCTGTGTGCGTCATCAAAAAAAAAATGTCCACATGTCAGGGCTACAGCAGGGGACAGAGATAACACTTTTGGACTGCAGGAACTCAGATTGGCAAGCTTGGGCAGTTATCTTTTTCTTTTCAGTAACACACATCAAGAAAAAGCTTTTAAACCTGCAAACCTTCTGCTCAGCCCTCCGTCGCAGTGAGTCAAGCACATTTCACAAAGTTCTGATTACACAGTAGTCTTTTTTTCCACACATCTGTGAGTTATTCTAAAAGTTTGCGTTATATGCAGGTAAAAATGATTTATTTGCAGATGAATTATTTGCACTGCTTTTCACCTAGCAACACAGCCTCACTGAGCCATTAGCATTCCTTTCTTGTATTATGAAAGTTTAGCTGCAGTGTGGCTCTTCAAGGTTGCAGCTCAATGAGTGGGCTACATAATGCTTCTTTATGGCGCACTGTCATCAATACGCTAGAAACAGAATCAACAACAAAACAATGGAACACAAGAGCAAAGAGAACTGTCCTCTCTTGTCCTGGAATCCTGAAATACATTTATTCACCATCCAATTTACACCTCAGAATGAATTCAAGTCCTTGAATGGATAAACGTAACATTTTTCATACAATCCTTTATTATTTTTTAGAACAAACAAAAAATTAACAAAAGATGTAAACATTTTTCACAATGCATTTAAACTTCACTGACGACGACAACAATAATAAAATGTCTTATTTAAAACCTTTATAGATACATAAACTTTTTTCATATATTAACATACATATATATGTACAACACTTCACATTCAGCATTGTTTGTGTCTTAGAAACCTGGGGGGGGGGAGGGGGGGGGGCTGTCATGTTTTTCTATAAGATGTACACATGACATACACAGTAGAGTGTCCAGTAGCAAATCTCCTGAGGACAGTGTTTGTTTTTCACAAGACAAAAGAAAAAAAATACAAAGAGAAAGACTTTGCTCTACAGCTGCTGACAGGAGATTGTAGAAGCGTTCTCCTTATCACATTTGACTTCATTTACAGCTAATTACCACAGTCATACAGAGTGTAGCACGCTAAACATTTAACATATCATTCAAAGCCAGAGTAGGCTCGGAGCATCCAGGAATTGCATCATAAACACTTACAAATGCGGCACATGAAATGTCTGCTGATTCAGAATCTCATGTGTCCAATTGGACACTCAGAGTTTTTGTCATGTTTACAGGCTTCTTCTTGACAAGTAAAATGACGGTAAAGGTGAACACATTGAAATGAAATGTAAATCAATATTGAGGGAGATTTCTTCATCTCAAATGCTGTACATCTTGCGCTCAGACACAAAAGCCACAAATACATTCCATTATTAATTGGGAGGTAGAAAAAGTCACCTTCATAGAAGCTGAATGAACTATGCATCATAATCGTTTTTTTACTTCACACTTGCCATGTTGGTAAATTAAACTCAAATAGTAAAACTCTACTGCATTGGCCGTGTTATAATGGTCTTGTAACCATAATAATGTGCCAACTGTGTCGGTGATATGAGTTCAGCTAAGTTTACTCTACTAAATAAGAAAATGGATTCCAACTGCAGCGATGGAATCCAGAAACCTACAGGCTGTTTGGTAATAAAACCTGATAAACATGAACAGAGACAATTTCAAAGCCAAGTCAGAAATTAAACAACATAAAAAAAACATCACCCCCTTTTCAATTCCCAATGAGAGGTTTCTCAACCTCCTATTAATAACACTTTTAAACTGAAATAATAATAAAATAGATTCATATATTCATTAATTTGGCATCTGTACAGACACATATCATGAAAACAAGGTCTACATGAATTCCCTGACGTCTATTTATTTGTATATATGGAGACACATGGAGATGACCAAGGTAGAAACAGTAGAACAGAATAGAAAAACAGACATCAGAATCAGATTTTCACAGTTATGTTCAGTTATGTATCCTGGTTTGTACTTCCATCTTTATCCCACAGAGTACAGCCTGTCCAGCACTGGACTGGAAGCAACGACTTTGATATGTATGTTTTTTTTGAAGTGTTACCTGCATATTGGTAGAAAAGTGTCAAAAACAACATTTTGGCTCTGACAGTGAATGTAAAGGGTGACAGTAAGCTTTGGTTCCAGCAGAAAATTCTTGAAATAATCCTCCAATTTTAACACAAATTTTCTCCTTAATCTTATGAAATCCCAACATGATACCAGAAGCATCATAAACACATCAGAGTACAGCCATGTAGGAAACAATTGTACCTTAAACCTTTAAAGGGATTCTTGTGATGTGTTCACTCTGGAGGCTATAGATAGCTGCTTCGCTGTACACCCACACAGCTGAATAGTTGTTGGTTATCTATTCAAAATAAATGACAAAAATTCCTCTAAGAGCCGTTTCTGTCCTTTAAAGTCTTGTTTGTCACTATAAATGATGTTTTTTTTCAGTGTGTGTGACCACCTCAGGCTCAAATCCACTCTGATGAAAGAAAGCCTCAGGCTACTGTAACCTCACCTCACACCTCAAGCTTAGCCTCGGGTGAAGGATTCACATTTTAACACTAATTCTAACAATAAAATTGAAGACATTCCAAGAGAGACTCCCTTTGATGACTCTGTATCTCATAAATCATGTCTAATGGTATTAGTGCAAGAGGTGGTGTGGGAGTCATTCTGTGAGACTTATACCGTTAACTTTTCCTTAATTCAGTATCCTTATTTTTTAGACTGAGCCATACTTTCACTTAGTTTATTTTCTTTAACAATTAAAGAAGTTCTGATACCATTTCCCCTCTCTGATATATACTGTATATATAGACTTAGTATAGGCTAAAAGCAAGTATTCCAAGTAGGATTAACAAATACATCAACTGTATAAACCATCTAAGTAGTCTCAGTGATGTCCCCCATTGGTTTCTGAAGAGGCCGTATCAAGCCCGACAATAGCAGTCGCAATATTGGAAACGCTATCTCAACCAAACTTTCAATCAATCTAGAAACAAGGAAAGAGGCAGAGATGTGGCGGGCCTTGAACAGCTAAAATGCTACAAACTCATCCATGCCCCAATTACGGAAATATATGAATAACTCTTAGGCTTAATCAAAAGCCAGCCTTCAGTGGTCCCTGGAGGAACCACGGTTTGTTGCACTTCGCATTGGATTCATTTGTGAACATTGGAGGTGGCTGCTTGGAAAATGGATAATATTGGTGACAAAACTCTGATTGCTAACATTTTGCTAACTTTTTTCAACATCTCACTTTGGGTGTTTGTTATCGGCCCATACATTTTTTTTTTTTACATCAAACCTCTTGATATTTGAGGGGTTTGCAGATCATGGTCTCTAAACAGTAGCAGCAGTGACTGGCAGAGACTGGCAGACCTACTTGCCTTAGTAAATACTGATACTGTGTTGGTATCTCAACAACTTCAATAACGATGAACTGCTCCCTCAGAAACTATGGAAATCTAGAATTTTACAATCATTTGCATCGTACAGAAATGCATTTGCAGAATTTTTCAATATTGATATTTTGTCTGACAATAGTGTTGAGAAGTAGCAACATAGCAGAAAACATCATAAATGACTCTTTCTCCATCAAACACCACAGGATCTTCTGCTGGAATGAGGAGAGCGCTGCATTTTTATGCTGCAAAGTCAGACTGAACATAGTTTAAGCTCTCATCTGACACAGCTGTAAGCCCTGAGCTATAGGCAGGGTCTTACCCCAGAGCTAAGAGTTCTTTGAAAAGCCCAAGTGGAACAATTAGTTCAGGTGGTAACACTGGTTTAGTAACAGTTTTCTAAAAAGCAGACACTACCAATCTTTCAAAACAGTTATTTAAAAGAGCGAAGTGAGCAGCGGGAATACATCACATGTGCTGACACGGTTGTTTTGCATGACTTAAAGCAAAATATTTCATGACAATGTGAACAGCTTTCATAGTCAGGTACTGTGTGAAAATTGCACACAACTGCAAATCTTCCCTCACACCCTGTTAAAGAAAGGAATCATGAAATGCCACAATAGTCTTGCGAGGGAACCACAACATGCACTTCAGCAAATCTAATTAATCTTTCCCATAGCAGGTTTTCGTTTGATGACCCTTGCTGCCAGGGGAGATGTACAAAACTGCTTGTTTGACAAACACAGCGTTTAGCTTAACTGTGCACCATGGGCATTTTTTTTGTACAAATCTGAATAATGTTGGCAGGTGCTGAGGCAAAGCCTTGTGTCTCTCATGTTTCAGATGCTTTTATCAAGCAACACATTGACTTTTTACTAAGAGACAAGAGGAGCACTAAGTGTCCTTCTGTATATCTATACACGGACATCAAATGAATTATTCCTCTTTTAGTCACCCGAGGATCTTGATTAATATTCACATTAAAGTGTTCTTTTTTGTTTTGTTCTTTTGTGGCAGACTGAAGAATTTGCTGATACAATGTTCTGTCAGAGGAGCTGTACACTTGTATTCTGCCAATGGAGTCCCATTTTAGAGAAATACACACAAAAAGTATAAACAAACCACAGGATTATTCCTTCTCTTGCTTTCATAACCCCCCCCCCCCCCCCCCCCCCAAGTTTATTAAAATGTTGGGTCTTATCTTCATTCCTGTCAGCAACAATCATAATAGACCGACAAAGGTTAATTGATTTAGTCTGGGAATGAGACAACATTGCTGAAAGAAAACAAGTCTGAAGAAGGATACAAGTTTGGCTTCATACCAGTTTTAAACCAAAACTAACACAATATATTGTGAAGAGAAAAAAGCTGGAAAACTTGATCATCACAGCTGTCCTTTGTAAACATCAGCCACAGTTCACAGACTGACTTCCTGCAACTTTTACGGCAAATGTGTGCACACAATTTTCACAATCTAGCAGCGATATGGGCAGCACTCCTTAAAACCAACAATGCAAAAATGAAGCTGTTGTCTTAAAAAACATCACGTCTGAAAATATTATCCTTGGTTTCTTGCACCGTCTACTAGTCTAGACCTCAGCAATCACTTTGGTTGTGAAAAAACAAAAACAGAATTTATTTCTAACTTTCCTCTTCTCAGTGGGTCATGTCTAAGATAATCTATGTAGCAGCTGATCAGTCTTCTGCAAATAAAAGATGTCATTGTGTAATCACAACTACCTTTATTCTCATCATCCTTGTGCTCATTGTCTAAAAGAGCCAGCTCTCAGTTTTATGAACTATAAAAGATTGAAAAAACAGGTCAAATAAAAGCCATATGTCAGTACAAGCTTGTTGTTCCAAACAAGTGTGATACATCTGTTAGAAAGAATGTAATTTGACCTTTCCTCTGTCATATAATGACTCTCCTCATTGCATTCATTGTGTTTTTTTGTATTTCATGTCAGAAAAGCATGAACAAATATTATGTTGTTCGGAGTCCTTCCCCCATCTCTTCTTCTTTTCTTATTCACAAACAAATTCATGTTGGCACTTTGTCTTTGCAGAAGAATCAATGCACACCCCTCGTGGATGTATTGAAGAATGTCCTTGTTCATTTCAACACATGTAACGATGGCCGTGCTTAGCCAAATCCTTACTTTACATTTTTTTCCCAACACCTCTTAGGTTTACTTAATGGAGATAAATGTTGAGGCAACAATAACCCTGTGGTCCTTCAATTTGAGGCATGCATTCATAAATAATGATCAAATCAAATACATCTTTAAATACAGTGCTTGTAATAAATACATAAAAGGTAGTTTAGGGTGTAGAAAGTGACATTTCAGCTTCTCCATCAAAATCCTGCTGGAATTAAATTGCATCTGAGATTCCATGGATTCTTTGCCTTATTTTGTAAATGTTGATCAGTCAAAGTGATCAGATAGTTGTTGACGCAGGTTAAATTTACCTGATGAAATATTGATGTACACTTCTGGTTGCATGTTGCCTGTTTGGCTTGATTATCCTCCTGTATTGGCTACTAAGTCTGTGGTCATTTTTTTTTTTTTTTATGGCAGTGTCACATATTTGAGGCATGAGAAAGTTCTTGGTTTTTAAACTCTGACCTTCAGTGTTAAAACATTGTTTTCCTTCAATCAATCTTAATGTTTTGTTTTCCCTTGTTGCGAACTTTCCATAAGTGTCTTTCATTCTTGCTGTCTTTCTCTCCATTACTCTTGTTTTTTCATCTCCTTTTTGACCAGTTGCTCATGTGTATTTAGAGGAAGTCGCTCTGCATCTCGTTGGAGAGCTGACTCACAGCCACCTCAGTGTGTACTGATCCTTTAAGTATCCTGGCAGTTTTCAAGGGGCTTTCGTCTGTAAAGTGTTCTCTGGTACCAGTGACTGTTTCAGGGCAAGGACAGTGTCTGCAGGTCCCGTGGTTCTCGGGCAGCCCATTTGACAACCTTGTGGAGTTGCACTCTTCTTTGTGATGGGACGGCATGCAAGTTCCCTTCTGTGTGGAGCTGTGCGGACACAGACATCCACAGAGTGACCTCCTGCACAGGGCCACATCCCTGCACAGGGACTTACGGAAGTTTGGCTTGAAGACCAGATAGACTATAGGGTTGTAAAGGGTGGAGGACTTTGCAAATATAGCTGCCAAGGCAAAAGCCATAGGTGGTACAGTTGTTGGGTTTCCAAAAGCAGCCCACATGGACACGATGGCATATGGACTCCATGCCATCAGGAAACCGATGCAAACTGCCACTGAAAGCTGAAAAGAATACAACAAACATTTGTCATGTAAGCACATTTTTTCTTAGGCCTTTATAGTATCTTTTTAATTGAATCCTTGCGTTTACCTTAATGATAAGTGCATGTGCATTGGTGATCTTGTTCTGCGGGGACATGTGCTGCTGCACAGCCTGTCGTGAGCCTCGGACGGTCAGCAGGATGAACGTGTAGGACAGAAAGATGACAGTGCAGGGCACGATGTAGCAGAAGAAGAAGAGGCAAATGATGTAGCTCATAGCTGCAGAATTTTGGCTGGGCGCATGCCAGTCGATGCAGCATGCTGTACCGTAAGGCTCAGCGCCATACCCTCCCCAGCCCGACAGGGGACCCACAGCAAAAATGCCAGCATAGCACCAGATCCCGGCTACCAGCAGGCAGGCGTGGCAGTAGGAGAACTTGTTACCTGAGGTGGAGCAGAACAGGTGAGAGACAGAGGGAGAGTTGGTGGAGTGATTCCTGACGAATGAGGACACAAAAGGATACAGAAGCAACAATATGCTACTGAAGCATATTAAGTTTGGTTACCTGATGCTAAAACATACAGTGAGTGAGAGGGAGGAAATGGAAGACAGAATGATAAAGATTCTGATTTCCTTCAAAGATGGATCAGTATGACAGGATGATTTGTTGTTTACAGATGATTTGGAGTTACTTTAGCCTGTGTATCAGCTAATGACCACTACTTGTACAGATAAGAGATCATCTGGCCCTGGGGAATGCACACTAGAGCCTGAATAAAAACATTATGAGTGTATGCAGCATGTTTACCTAGAGGCCTTGGTATGTGTTTTTTAAAAAAACATCTAAGGAGCTACACAACCCTTTTACTGTACTCGCACCTGGTCTTGTGGTCTTGTGTGCAACCTCACATTAGCAAACAGAAGCAGCACTGTTTGTCAGTATGTCTGTTTCTTTTCCTTGTATATCAGATCAGTTTATGAAATCATGCACACAGAAAAATAAGGTAGAATCAGGTATAATAACAGTCCATTGTATTCCCTCTAATAGTTTTCTTATTGGCTTTAAAATAAACAAATGAACCCTCTTGAAAGAACTACCATTTTTCTATCTCCTATTTTATTTAACTTGGATTCCATCAAATCTCTGGTCAAAACATGTTCCAAAACTGATTCACAAAAACTTTCCCATAAGTCTCCTATAATTTAGGAATGGAAGAAAACGATATTGACTTGTCTTGTCATCGATAACTGAAGTTATTTATAATTTGCAATACGATAAATGTAAACTGGTAATGGAGAAAATGTATTACAAAGTCTATTTGGTTCCCCCCCCTGAATCTTCACTGTACACTAATACATGTTGTGTGTCCTTGTTTTAGGTTTAGTTTTTTAAAAGGGGGAATTCCTTCATTAATGGGGTCGTGCGTCATTTACAGTATCCACAATGCTTTTCTGTTCGTAATACTGTCATTAGTGGTTGTTCCAAATTTTGTCATCTCTCATTTGCCAGAGAGTGAATAAGAGGATCCACGGGAAAGCCTGAAACCGCCCTCGCTGCTAACTGACTGTAATTGATTTAGACGAGAGCTTCCTCAGTGTGGACTCAGTGACGAGGGGAACACAGGGACCCTTATCTCTGAGAGCACACAGCCTCTTCAGCTGGATGTCAGCCGTCTTTCATTTCAAGCTGAGGGTGATTAAGCCCTGTGGCAGTCGCAGAACTCTGCCATGCTGGGGAAGGGGGCTGGTGAGCCTTTACAGATGGATTATTCTTTTCTGATCAGGAGCATCCAATCAACAATCACCCTGTCCAGCTATCTGAGTGGCATATGAAGGATTCAACCTGAGCTTTCATTTGTAAAAGAGGATCTCGAACATGTGCCCTTGCAGTTTAAATTCACGTTTTAGGAATGGAACAAGAAGATCAGCTGTAGGGTTCTTTAAGTAATAACATTAATCCTGACTGATGCCTATTTAAACAGCGTATTGTATTTCCTCATACAAAAGGCAGTAGTCAAATTAAAACTGACGCCAAATAATGGCCTAATGGCTAATACAAACAAATGAAGGTTGGTACCCAATACTGCCAGGGTTCACACAATTTGCTACCAACTAATAAAAACATGCATTTTATTTACAACAAAAAATTAATGAAATTATTTTCTGACAAGTACATAATAAGCACCAAACTGTAATTTATAGTTACATGTATGTGAAACAAGGGGGCAGTAGCAAAATGTCAAGTGATGTTAAATGTGCAACTCCCTCGTTTTCCTCAACAGGTCTGTTCTCCCAAGAATTGCCTTTTTTAAGAAATGGGGATGCTGTCACCTGAGACGCTAAAGGACCTCTATGTTGGAACAGATACAGGCTGGGTTGAGTTTGTAACAGCCTTCGTGAAGTAACTTTAAAGGAGGAAACCTCAGGCACCACAAGGCCTTGTAGTTTAAGGTGACAATCAAAATGAACAAAAAGAGCAAATTAGAGTTAAAGTCTTACCTCCAATACAAGCCTGATTCAAATAAAGATTCGGTACCCTCTGTCGTCGTATGTAAATAAAGGAAAATGACTAGTAGGAGGTTGGCTGCAAGGTAAACAAATACACTTGGGGTTCATCGCTTGTGTTTCTGATGAAGCATTTCAACCTTTTTGTCTGTGATGCTCTTTGTGTGTTCCCCTCATGTGTGTCATACAGAGATTGTTGTGACATAGCCTCTGATTGAGATCCATTTAAGCTCATTGGTGTCTGAAATACATCAATTTTAACAGCCAATAGCACTTAACATCTGAACTGATACATCACATTGACTCTGTTGTCAGTTATCTGTACGACAGCCCTCTTTAACTGTACAGCAATTCCCCAGATCCCCTCTCCATTCCCGTATACCCCACCTCCCTCCTGCAATTAGTTCTCTCGCTGTGGACATCTAAGACGCACCCTGCTCAGCCTTTTCTTTGATGGACTTCGATCTGGCGTTCACAGATTCATCAGCAGCCGTCGGTGCTGTAGATTTAAGCAAATAGGAATCACCAGATTCACATGCCTATGTTACACCACTGGGTGATGGTTTGATTTGTCCGTCATCAGGGGTTTATTCGAAAAATAAATACTCAAATGCAGTACTCCAGCTGTGACAAAATGCTAATAAAAAAGAGAAAGGAAGATGCACTCTCCATTATGCTCCCACATGTCCCCAATGCAACCTTTCCTTTGCTAACTTCTCATGTTTTTATTCATCAGTTGCCTCTTCTTGCATTTTCTTAAGTGCCTCTCTCGAAGACATTTCTGCAAAAATATGTCAGAAAAATTCAGCTATATGGCCTTCTGAGATCGACTAGAAAAGTAGACAAGGGGCTGTAGGAATGCTTTTAAGTGTCAACCATTGTACAGAAGTTTCAAGGACCATCAACTAAATAACTAAAATCTAAACAAAAGAAGACTACAGCTTCCATACATGGGGTGCGCGCACTAACCATTGCGCCACCAGCGCCCCAAATATTAGAAATGATGATTTCAGTGTGTGAGAGTTCACAGACATCTAGTGCAGTCAAATCAGAGTTTATTGTACTTTGCAAGCTGATACTGATTAGCCCAAGTTGAGTTTCATGTGATAACCTCTGTGTATTAACTTGACACATGGAATCTGAACCTTGTGTCAGCACTGCATGAATTTTATCATGATTTTTGTGTTATTTTATAAACATAGGTCCTACACTGCTTGTTTCTTTTCTAATGTTTATGCAAAGCACTCCACTCACCGGCTCTTATCGCCCAATGGAACCCACTTGTTTACATTTGACAGATTGCAGATTTTTCAAAAGGGGAAACTGTCTTTGGAAAAAGAAACAGCCGATATGTGGATGATCTAAATGACAATAACTTCAATATGTACAGTTTTTTTTTCTGCAAACCGAAGAGAACTGAATGATTCTACTTTATACTGCTGCTTCTTTTACTCGTTCAAGGGGCGTGTCCAGAGGGAGGCGTTGGCCCCCTTGAAATCTGATTGGCCACCCTCGGTGCTAGCTTTTTGTGACATTTCAATGTGGAACATTTTGATTTACTGTGACTTTTTTTTTAAAGTCAATGATGCCTTGAGTCTCTATTTCGTGGTTATGTGTGTCTGTGTGTCTAACAAGGGCGGCTGTCAGCTACAGTGAATAAACTAGTTTGGAAAAAAAAGTGGAACAAGGGGAAGCTGAACCGTGTGTATGCTGTGTTCATTTTTCTTGCAGGGAACTCTCAAAAAGACATAATTATTAATGTTTCAGTTGCACTTCAAACACTTTTATTTGTGAGGCTTCTAGTCTGTAGGGGTTTTACACTGCATTATAGACAATCTTCTTCCAGAAAAAAAGACCAGGGGAACTCTTAAAAACACAGCCCTGACTTCTGTGCTTATTAAAAGCAATGTTGGATGTAGACAAATTAAGTCTGTATATCTCCAAGACATGTACGTGATTAATACCAGCTGTGTTTGGAAACTCTTCCTGACCGCTAACATCACATGTCTTACTCCTTCTGTTCCATGCTGCTTTTACAAGCTGTGCTGATTTTTTTCATGGACCCACATTTTCCTCTCTCTGTATTCTTTATAACTATAACTATAAGTCACCATACCTCATTTGTGCATCTTCTACCTTTTTTTGTCTAGCATCATGAACCCTATAGACACCGTATGAGTCGGTCTGTTTACCCCCTGGAGCGTGTATGGGTAAGAGCGAATGTGGAAAGCATATAAATGTGTTAATCCCTGGATTCTGTACTCCAGGGTACAATCTCCAAGAGTGTACATACAATCTGTGCTCGAACAAACAAATGCGCTGCCATTCACAGATAATGGATGAATAAAGTCTGAAAAGGACAGAGCATCTGAGTGAAGTCAATATTCTGCTATTTGTGTCAAATAATACCAAAATATTTGCAGTGGAGATTCAATATTTCTAAATGAATGAAGATTTTATGACTGAGTGGTTCTGTGTGAAATGATTGCATATTTACAGAAGACAAGAAATTGATTTGAAATACATTAGGAGTGACAGATGAGTCTAGAAAAAACACCAACTGAAATCACCTCCTTTAAATATTGATATACCATGGAAGCATATTGCCGATGGGAACATGTGCATGTAATTAAATGTTTGTACTTTCTAGCAGTGTATTTAAAAAAACTTGAGACTCTAAGTCATCCGTCTAGGCTGCTTAAAGTTGTGAACACAGTCAATCCTGTGAATAAATCCTCAACGGCTTCAGCCAAAAGATTAATTATACTCATTAGCAATGAGCTGCTTAAACACTTTGCAGTCATAGCAATGAGAGTGGAAGGAGTTCACGAGCCACACGACTAAAGCCTTTTTGCTAAATCTTCAGTTTGTCATTGGTTGACTAAAGTTTGCAGGAGTTTTAGTTATCTTCTGGATAATTGAGAAGTTATATAAACTATTGCATTTACAATTTGAGCACATCAGATATGGCCTCTGCGGAGCTGTGTTAGCAGTCCAGTGTTGTTTTGGCATTATCACATCCTCAACACAGGCCTGTTTATGGCAACCAATTAGCAAATGAAACTAATTAATCTTCGGCTTGAATTCTTTTTCTCTCCGCTCTGTGGGAATTGCACCAAGGCCCTCTAACTTGAACAATATAACTCAAAGAGAAGGACATGGAAATACCACATCAGAGTATCAGCTAAGTGTTCCTGTTAATATTAGTGGACATATATTTTAAAGTGACTATATTTGTGAACTTCATCATAACAGGAGAGTTTAGCTCATTTCCCTGCTGTCTGTTACATCACTTTATTGCTCTATTATTATAAACCATGGTTTAAACTTGTCTATAAGACAAATATGAACAAAAATATAAAATCATACAAACATAGACTCACCATTTATATGTTACTGGGTGTTAATGAAAGCTTCATTTGAATTTGTATTTCATTTCAAAATAAGACACTTAGAAAGTGTAAATGGATCCAGGTCATCATTGACATGTGTTTTTCTCTCTGTTGGCCTTCTTAGGAGCTTTGATTTGTAAATTGGCAGCACTTAACCTTAAGCTCCATGGCATTATAATTCATGAAGTCTCTCACCTTGACAGTAATGTAATCTTTATGTAAACTACTATTTAATGCTTTGAACAGGACTCTGACTGAGTAACCTATCTTCTAACATCTGAGCATCAGCCGTAGACCTTGAGTCAAACAATACTATTAGCAATGCACGTCA
Organism: Labrus mixtus; assembly: GCF_963584025.1. Classification (NCBI taxonomy): domain Eukaryota; kingdom Metazoa; phylum Chordata; class Actinopteri; order Labriformes; family Labridae; genus Labrus; species Labrus mixtus. Next base: position 19,615,442 of record NC_083626.1, on the reverse strand, counting down.
TGTTTCCATAAAATGTTACCATACAGCCATTTTATCAATAGAAGATGAATACAGTTTTGCTGATACTGAGTTTAAATGTAATCACCAAGTCTCTCATATTATCATATTATCCAAGGTCTGTTGACTTTATGGCTCTAAAAATATATTTTACTCCGGTTTTGTGAAAATGAACAACACTTGAAATGAAATGTGAAATTCACAAGTGAACACTGAGAGTTTGGCTGTAGTACATGCAGCCAGGGGATCATCGATGCCAATAATTGTATGGTTTGTAAGTAATGTGAATGCTGAACTGTTCTTTATGCGTTACATTAACGCCCACTGGACTTTAAATTTGTTTTCTTACGTGCACTCTGTGAGTAGGTTACATACACTGTAAGATTTTTTTCTCATAGTCCACTACACAGCTCCTACATTGCACCTTTTGTACATTTTGTGTATTTTATTTTTTATATTTTATGATTTACATTTTTAAATGATATTTTATATATTGTAATAGCTTCTTATACTGTATTATTTAAGTTGTTGCTAGTTCTGCTTTATTTCCTTGTTATGGAGCTCAGCGTAAGTTCAGACAGGAAGACTGGTTATATTCTTTCACAAATTCATTCATCCTTTCACTTCAACCTAAACTACTTCCTCCGTCTACCCGCTCTGGTGATCAGCTGATAATGGGCGTTTATTCTTTAAGTAATTAACCAACCAGATTCGGGCACAACCTCTCTCAACCAATCAGCTGCGGCAAAATGCTAAAACAGTTCTCACTCTTCCACAGTCATTCCGTCATTTCAGGGCAACCGCTGCAAGCCACCACCGCCCCAGTCACCTCCATTCCAGCTCAGCAGAGTCCAGATTCAGGCTCATCATAGCCTTCACCACCACCAGTGTCTAGACTCCATCGGGGGGTATCCTATCCTGCTGTCGGCCTCATTACCCTTCCGAGTACATGAAGTTGTCACATTTAGATTCAAATCTAAATTGTTGCACATTTATTGTTAAATAAACAATAGTTCATTCTCAAGTAAGTCTCTCCTGATTGAAAATTGTTTAGCACCAATACACCAAGCCAAATTCCTTGTATGTGTAAATGTACTTGGCAATAAAACCTGATTCTGATTCCGATTCTGATTTCAAACGAAAGACCCTGAAGAGGAATACATTATAAAAGAGGAGGATGTATATCTAAAGTCATGTCAAGCCTCAGACTATTTACAGTACATAGCCTTCTGTTCAAAGACTTTACAACATTTTCTTGCGCATCAATCATTATGCAGCGTGGCAACTTTCACTTTAAACCAAGCCCTTGACTTTTTGGCCTCACTGCATGAATATTTCTCTCTTCAGAAATAAAGCTTCTTGGCTTCAGGGGAAAGCTTAGTTGATCAATCCAGGTAAAGCCTGCCTTCTAGATGACCAATATTAATATATGGACACCAAAAATACTTCTGTTTAAAAATGTTGTTGATGATGGTAGATCAAGGAGCTAGAAACTGGGTTTCTTACCATAGTTTGGGCAGCAGACTTTGAGCCAGCAGACAGATGAGAGCACCGTGAGGTTGGTCAGACTGCACAGGCCGAACAAAACCCCACAGAAGGCGTAGACAGTACAGGTGGTCTCATTAAACAGCCACCTGAATGGAGACACAGAGAGAAAGGGAGAGAAATATTACTGATTGACAGTCTGATCCTAAACCAGGATTGCCATGCAGAATTCCTCTGATGGATTACACAATTCACACCCTGTAGATGGAACAGGTAATACATTGACTGGCCTTCCCCTGAGTCAGTTACAACTGCACTGAAGCATTTTAACCCAATCATAGTACAACTGAAAGCTCCGAGCTGTATGTGCTGAGAGGAACAAAGCAGCTGACAAGGTCACAGGATGAAGCGCCACCTTTATTTTGCAGGTGATAAAGACGTCATGCTTCTCTATACACTCATAGTTAGTTTTCTTTCTATAGATTTGCATCAATCTTGAAAGGATGAAATGATTGTGAAATTTTGCTTGCTTTAACAGTAAAACAATGTGACCTCTGTATTGTTACTGCATCAACCCTACTTTGATTGAAATGTTTTCTTTTGTATCCTCACTACAAAGACTAGTGTTTGCCTCAATAATTGTCACAAAGAATGTGGAGCAAGCTTCATGAAGCCTGAAAGGCATAGCTCAGGGCAAACACATCTTGCCTTGCTTATTTTACAGTTTATAGCAGTTATAAATCTATATTTTACTTGTGGAAAACAAGAATGACATTTCATTCAACCGTAGTCATACTACCCCCTGTCAATTTATATTCACAGTATTTGTATAGATATAACCACTATAAGTAACATTGTTAATGTGGTTCCAAAGACATACTGCTTTCCACTTCCATTATAACAATATACGTTCATGTAGTGCCATAACAGAGGGGAAAAAAAGAAGAGTCAATGGTCACTTACATGTGAGCATAGGTTGAAGGGATAGCCAATGGGAACAGGCTAAGGGTCATACCCATGTCACTGATGGCCAGGTTAACCACAAATAACTCTGCAGGCTTCAGGGAGGACTTCTTTCTATAGGCCACGAACAGCAGGATCCCATTTCCCAGCATTGACAGCACACCTAAAAGGTGGAACAGAGTGATTTTGAATGTGCACATGTGTCACATAAATAATGCTGTGAAACCTGGGGGGAAAATACAACATCACTCACCGAAAATGGTGTAAATAGTTCCCATGAGGAAGTCACTGTCTTTCGATATTCTGGACAGGAGCAGAAATGTTTCGGAGGCATTTCCCATCTAGAACAAAAAAGACAAACAGTCAGAGGGGAAAAGAGTCAGAGAACAGCATCTGTGCTAACACTTTTTTTTTTTTTTACCTCTGACAGTTAAGCAAACTTACTGAAGCCGCAAAAAAATTGTGTCGAGGATATGTCTAAACATGTTGATATTTATTAATGTATAAATTAATCACTAGATTATCATCTATTCTTACTGTTACGCAAACAATATCCCTGAAAGGTTGTATCGCAAGGCTGTCAAGCTAGAGATGGGGCGGGCCATCCTGCTTGGTTGTGCTGCCAATGGCTGGGAAGCCACTGTCTTGATCAGCTGAGGCGGGCAGGTGTGCAAGAAAAGGAAAATGTTTGGGACTGTGAGCTACTTGGTGGAAAGTTGGATGAGAGACAATTGATTGTTTCCCAGATTTTCTATGTAAAAAGTTTCACTTGAGTTATTTTTGAGTGTTTTATGTTTTTAATACTGAACTGTCATCCGACACGGAGGAGAACGTGTTGGAACTGGGCAGAATGAGCTGGTCCAGAGAGTGATGCATCGCGGTGCCGTAGCAAGGCTGCAACAGCTAAGGTCTGTCTCCCTTACCTACAGTAGGCGGGTGCTTTCTTTTTTTGTAAAGGAGACTTCATTTCACACGAATGTGAATAGAGCCTGATAAAGACATCACCATTATTAAAGGTTTTGATACCAGTCATATTCGACTGGGGTTTCACATTTAGTTGAGTCAAACTCTTCATTATACTTTGTTGAATCATATAGGCCAGACCAAATCTACACTCAGATACATTCTTGCCCTTCATATCCTCACAATTGGATATCTTTCTTTACGTTAGGTCCCCCCCCCCCCCCCCCAACAATTATATTTCTTACTATCAGTTTAAATGCATAAATGCAACTTTCAAAACAGATTAGTGGACCTAAACAAAAGCTCTCTTCAGACACTCCCTCAGCTCCCCTCCCATCTCCACACTTCTCCCGCCCCTCCCCTCCTGTTTCACTTCCAGGTTCCTGCGAGGCAGTGAGAGCAGTTGGACGAGTGCTAATAAACATCTGAATACAACATTTTGGAATCAATTTCAAGTAATATGCATCCCAAAGCTGATTTGGTTTAATCAGTTTGTCTTTTTAGACTAAAAAAAAGAACATTTTCCTCATCTATCTTCCTCCAAGTGGTGGCAGGGCAAACGGTTGGAGAGGGATGACTTGACTCAGAAAAAATAAAAAAACGTGAAACATGTTTGAGTCTCTGATTGATACATAAAAAAGCTGAAGGAAGCGTCGTCCCTTCATGTGAAACCAAAGCTGATAACAGCAAATCCAGAGGGAGTTTAACTTCACTCTTTTTTAGGAAGAAATTACTCCATACTATATTTAGATTGGGTATATTTGATCTTTGCTATATTAATATTCAGAATGTAACATATTATATCTTTAATTGAGAGAAAATGCAACATCTTACATCAAAAATACCTTAATAAAAGGAATATTCACTTTACATTCACCTCTTTCTGATTGTAATTTATAGCCTGCACCCATTCTCACCAAAGAGCGGCAAAGAGAAGACACTGCTTCCATTTTCCAAATGTAATACCACTCTTAATGTAAAGATCAGTCATGCATGAAATCAATCAGCATGATCTGCTGTCAATACAGTATTCATTATGGCAATCTATGGATATAGATAACATGAAAATGTATTCAAATCTTTTCTATTTACTTAACGACTTAACCTCTATTACAGATTAAAGAGGGCCAACCAAGGGGAGAGACACGTTAAATCACCTGGGGTTAAGAGTGGAGCTTCTCATGTATAAATCTCCATTATCATAAAGTCAGGAGATTATCTTCAAAGAGAACCAGAGGTGAGGAAAGTATGTTTAATGATATTCTATTAACATTTGAAATGGCCTCAGTGCAAGGCTTGCAAACACAACTTCTGCACCGGTTTGTGTGTCAATCAAGTGTAAGGGCCTGATTCTAAAAAAATATCAGCTCCCTGTTTGTCTCTCAGAGTAAAATTACAAATTGAGGTAAAGATAGAAATAGAAATAGTGTTTGGTAATGGAAATGGAAATGAGTTCTTGGTAGTGCACTTCACACTTCACTTCATGCAGATTAGAGGAAATATGCAGTTTGGATCCAAGCTGTATTTTTTTTTTTTACATCCTTTTGGAGGATAGAAAGTCTTTTCTGCACTTTTAGAAATATGAGACACATTCAAATGAATCCGCTCGCAGCCCTGCAGAAATTGCAGTGACTTGAACGTGCATGTTGTGTTTACAACCCGACTGTTCTCATGTTAAACTGTTCATCAATGTCAATGCAGCTGAAACAGATATTGTGTCCTTTGTGTCTTCTTCTCACTCATCAGGACTTTATGAAATTCTGCAATCATTTTTTCCCCCAGAATGCATCTGGGCTGCTTACAGTTTGTTTAGTGATAAGGATACATACATTATCCTAAATCTGCTAGTGTCGAGCAAAAAAAAAAAAAGCTGCATTCAGATGCCAGGTAATTCATCTTTTTCGCTCTATTTTTGTTGTCACATTTAATCGTGTAGTCTTCAGCCCTGATTGTTAACTGAAATGACATCACTTGAAGCAATTTATCGTATCCAACCACACCTCCTTCTTGAGGGTCGTAGGGCTTTATACAACTTTTTTCTTAATTCTCGCATAAGGGCAGTTATGAAGTAAACGGACAATGATGTGTTAAATCGGTGAGGTTTGCCTTTGATTACTGGAAATGGAAATGTTTGTAGATTCCAGGATCTCTGCTAACAACCACATCTGTGTCAGTAGTGATTTTGCAGGAACAGATTCATGCTGTGCTTTCAGAATACTGAATCTACAAGCATGTCTAATAATTGACTGCCAACTTTGCCCTCTACTCCTCTCAGCAGTGTCAAGTGTACCTGGGGCAAGTCTGGATTGACATAAACAAACAACTGACAAAGAAGTAGGAGGCTGGAAGAACGGGAGGCTGGAAGGAATAAGTGAAGGACAAGTGAAGGACAAGAGGGAGCCTATAAGTGACTGTCAGAAGCACTGAATAGAAAGCCGAATGATGACGATTACCCCTGAGATGAATGGGACAAAGGGACAATGTAAGAATTCAGTTACAGAGAGAATCCTAAACAAAGGGAGATTGAATGGAATACACAGCAGACGATACGTTATTCTCCTGGATGTATTGGAGACAAAGTTTATCGTGTTTCAAGCATCCGTACACATATAAACTGAGTCCCCGATGCCACAATAGCTATATTTTCTTCCCTGAAAGAATCCCACTTAACTCCACCTTCATTATCAATTCAGTCCTGTCGTCTGTCGTTCTTAGGATACTTTTTTTTTAAATGACAGAGTATTGAAATTACACAAAACTTTACAAAAAAAAATGGAAAAAAGATTCAGTTGTTTTTCAGTTGTTTTTGTTACTCAAGTTTCCGATATCATTGACATCCCACAAAACCAGCGAGATGTGTTATTATTCAACATCATTGCATTTTTATGAAACATTGTAATCCAACAAGAACCAGAATAATCAAATCACATTTAGCACAGCATATATGACCACAAACTGAGGCAAAACATCGATATCGTCTTTAAAGTACAAGGAAATTGAATTACATACATTCATTTGTTTGTAAAGTGCCTTATTTCATTAATAAATACATGTTCAGTCATACATAAGAAAACATATAAGTATTAAATTTATCATAATGCAATCATATTTCTGTGTTGGCCAGCTTTCTGTCATTTATTACAAAGCAATGGTATTGTATTTGAAGCACACACGCAACATATCAATATGGGTTTGAATATGTTATGAAGACAAGATTCTTAACCAGGATTACATTTCCTTGTACTCCAAACTAGTGTTCAGAGTAATTTGTTGTACAGAAAAAACTATGAATCAGACGGTTGGACACTGGAGACTAAAACAGGCTCAACTGTTTTGAACATGAATTCCTGCCCATGAGCACATAGATTCTCAGCACTGACAGGGAAAGTGGGATGCTGTCCAGTGGGGCTTGTAATGTAAAGTAATGTAGGAGGTTATCTTTTGGGGGTTGCGCAGTATCTCACGAGTATTTTGCTAGATGCAGTGTTTATGTAAATGCAATTTTTATATGGAAGCAATGTGTTTCATTATACTGGCATAAGTTTTTTTTTTTACAAAGAATCTCAATTACTTTCATATATCATTCCTCCACTACATTAAGCCAAGACACATGTGGGATTAAATGTAATTCTGATCATCCTCTTCATTTCCAGAAGGTATCACTCATCCTGATACAAAGTAAATCCTCTTCAATCAAAACCCATGCATGCTTCAAAGTCCTTTCACAACTCTTATTCTCAAATATGCAGGAGGTACATCAGTAAGGCAATCTGTTATCAGATGAGTAACAAATGACTGAGTGCAGTGAGGAGGAACAGTAAGTAATAGTTTCCATTGTCAGTATAAACCAAGGTGAAGGCATCAGTTTTAAACTTTGTTTGACCGCTTGTCTGTGTGATAGAGTTAGCTTATATCTGAACACTGTCATGAATCTACATAATTGAATACATATAGCCCATTTTAATAAGCCATCTGGATTCAGTGGACGCTATGAGAAACATGTTGATTAGGAAACAGGTTTTTAGGGAAACTAAAGTCTGGTGACGATGAATCAAAGTTGCAAAATGAGACGAAAAGGAAAACACTGCAGTAATTAGATAACTACTATAATGTAGGTACAGGCAGATGTTGAAGTTTTGAAATCATACGAACAGTAAAACCACAACAATCATAATATATGAATACAAAAGGTGTAATATCAAAATAGACAAGCAAACATGAAAGGGCTATGTAAATGCCTTCACTTAGCTTGGATCAATAAGAGCTGACGAATCCATACTGAATCCTGACCAGTAAAGTTTAGCTTGTTATCAGTGAGATGTTCAAAAATCTGTTCTAAGCCTCACAGGCAAGAAGAAACAATGCTGTAGGATTTTGATACAGCTTGGCATTCTCACATTGAGGCCTGATTCCAGGTGTCATTATTCTGATCAGATGTAGGCATGGATTCACTTTTTAAAGTAAAAAGTGCGAATTGGGTTTTGAAATGTGGTCTGCAAACACATTCACACACACTGTGAATATAGCTATGTGAGAGTTAGTTACCCAGATCTGGGCACTTAGTGAGGCATTACGAGACTGTGTAGAGTCATAAATAATGAGTCCAAATCTATGACCTAAACTGTGAAAATAATACAGCTCTCTGGAGGAGTGAACGCACATGGCCCTCCAAATCACCCAGTGCTACCCCTTATTTAAGGTGCAACAGAGTCTGACTGTGTCTCTAGTTTATAAGCATGCTGTCGCTGTGACAGAGGAGAGAAGAAAATCTGCAATCATTTTTATTCACAGTGCTAGACAGATAAATGAGCTGGGGGGAAGAGAACAGAAACAACCAGCAGGGGATGCATTTGCGAGAGCTGTGGAAGAGTCCAGACTTAAAGAAATGGGAGCCAGCTATAATAAATAAGTGTGATTATGTAAACAGGACATCAGTGATTATCTGGTTTCCTCCAGTTATTGAGGAAGATACAAAAGACTGAGAATCCCATTTGCCCTTCTCCAACAGTCTGTTAGCTTCACCATAACTAATCATTATTAATTCATCCAGAATTTAAGGCTGATGATGTTTTGCTCTTTTATCAAAGACAAGAGAAGTCCCTTTCTTAGGACTCCTCAAATGTTGGTCATTTACAGGAAGTCATTTCGGTCCACATGGATGACCTGAGCTCATCTCCAAATTAACTGGAAGAATATGAAAAAAAAAACAAAAAAAAAACACAGCAGGCGAGTCAGGCGCTTAAAAATATGTCTGTAGCAAACATCGTCGCTCATGGGAACACAAGTCAGCTCTAGTTTCTGACCTGTAACCTTGCCAGTAAGCGACAGCAGTTGTTCACACTGTGATGTTGGCTGTAAGTCAGAGTTCATGCTGGCTCTACATTTGTTCTAAAAAAGGGCCACTTCATCACTAACTCGTGTCCATTTGTGATGATGACGTGGAATATAAACCGTTCCAAATGGCCCCCACTGTGGCTATGCCTCACTTCATGCCTCATCTGTGTTTCTCCTGTTACTTCCTGTGAGTTCTCACTTGGTAAATGAGGGAACAAAAGGAGGAGAAGTGGAGAAGCAATCCACCCCATCTGACTTCTTCCCTTCCACTGTCTCATGTCCTCATTCTTTATCCTAATTTTCTGCCTCAGGGTATTCATTCATCTACCCAACCCCCCCCCCCCCCCTAATTTTACTCTTGTTTCTCCTAAAAACTTCCCTCTTGCCTTTTTATATCTCTCTGGTATTTTATCTTTGGCTGTGCATGCACAGTACACAGGCTCGCCTGTAGCACAATTTACATCCCGATCTGTCTGCCTATCTCGCATGAGGCCAACTGTTAGCGTTCAAACACAACAGAGATGGTGAAACCGAACAAAGACAGATGTTTGGGGTGCATTAAGCATCTGTGTATGTGTGAGGGAATGTATCTCTGAATCAGTTCAATTTAAGCCCCTTGTTCAGATGTTATGTGACATATAATAGGCCAATCATTAGCTGTTTACTTTCATTATAATGCTTCAGATACAGCCGAGCTCATAGTAGAACATCTGTTAGAAAAACAAACAAACTATTTGTAACATCGCGTCTCTTCTGACATGCACAGTGACGGACCTTGATGGTCACGGTTACTACATGTTAATAGCACTTGGCGGTGTTCAGAATATGTTGGTTGGTTATAAATAAGGTATTTAAAGTAACTGATTGTACAAGAAAATCGTACAACATAAATTGTTCTCTGTTACTAAAATCCAATGAAATAACCAAACGTTGACTTGTAGCTTCACACAGGATACCAACTTTCCTGATGTTTGCTCTTCTGCACACGGCCAAAGATATTAAGTGAGAGAAGAATCTCCACAGAATAAGTATGGAATGAGTGTTTTGTTGTTTCAATAACTTAAAGCAATATATATTTTCCATCTCTATCCAAATTCCCATTTTCCCAGTTAATATTTCATTCATCAAATCAATAAGTTACATTTCTCTCAATAGTTTGGAGTAATGAACCTACAGCTACTCTAGTGGTATCTTTAGTAGTCTACAAATGTTATTTCACTGTGTAAGATACATATTTAATCAATTCAGTTCAGTAAAGTATCTTATCAGGATGTAGAATTTTTAAACAACTCTGGGCAAAAGAAGTTTGATCTGACCATCTCTATAAATAACTAAAATATCTCCTCAACCTCAAGTAAAAAAAATATTTTGGTCATATTCATGCAAAAGCTTTTTTCTTTTTTAAATCTATTGTATCCAATTATTTTTCTAGAAACACTGACTTTTAGACCACATTTCTTTACACACATTCTCTAGTGTCTGGCCATCTTTTTTTTATATTGTATAAATGTTTTTTTAATTACACCAAAGGCCCTTTAAGACTTAAGATACGCCTTTTTCCTGTTGGGAAATTTGTATTGAACTCCATTGCTGCCAAAATGTAGCTGTGGTACTAATTAAAAACAACAACAACAACACTAAACTATTAATATATCAATCATATAGGTGTTTTATAGATTCCATTGAATCTGTTGCTTCCTCAAACACATTAAAACTAAAATGTTTTTCAGGTAATCTAATTTCAAAATGTGATTTTCAAATATCCAACTCGTATTATAACTCACTATGGCAAAGTAAAATGTCCAGTTTTCCAAGTTGAAACCTATTACCATTCCTCTGAAATCCCTTTCCCTTAAGTGCATGTGAACCTGAAGACATTTAACAATCACTGATGAACTCTGCATGTCATTGTCATGAATACCAATGAAGCAAAATCCAACCTTTCCCTGGTGGTTGAACCAGTAAGAAATGACAAGACCAAATGGGCCTTGAATTATTGAATGCAAGAACATGAGCAGGGTGTCACTGTGGTTCAGTCTCATTTGACATACAGAGAGATGGAGATGATAGTGGTTACATAACTCACTGTAACAGCTGGGCATGTGACTTCAGGGCAGCACTGAATTGCTGGTAAATGCTGTTTCTGGAAGTACATTTCATTTCATGTCTAAAAATAAGACAGAAAAAAATGTTTTCTATTCAATTTTTTAACTCCTTCCATCCCACTATCTGGCCTAACCTGTGGCAGTTGGCTTTCTGACAATGAGGTCGGTCCTGCATAAAGATTCTGCAGGTTAAAAGGACATTTTTCATTGATGGTTGCTTGATCATTAGTTAATTATTATGGGGTCTCTGTAAATAGTATACTGTATATAGGAATATGAAGTGGCACCAGAGGTTGATTTAAATCAAAGCAAACCACAAAAAAACCCAGATAAAAGCACATGTACAACTGCAACTTTAACTTGCTTCCTTCCTGGTTTATCTTTCTTTCTCATCCTTATTTTCATTTGAGTTTCTTCCATCAGCTGCCCATGTATCCAAAACATTTACTCATGTTTATGCAAATGACATAAGTTAGATTTGTGTTTTCCACTCCCCACATGCCCTCTCCCTCCATCATTCATACATCCATCTGCTCACCTCATCGCCTCTGACAACAGCTTTTAAACAGCAAAACGCTCAAAACATTGACATGATCTCTTGGTGCTGCTCTTCAATTATTAATACAAAAAGACTTTCACGCACCCCTGACTTTCTTTACGTTAACACATTAAGGCTGCCATCTGCGAACAGAAGAAAACAGCTTGCTCTTGGGCTTCATCACTCAAAGGGGTCAGAAAAGTTTTAGATTTTTACTTTGACGAGTTTGAGGAAAAAACAGCACTCAGGTTTCATCATTCAACACTTTTAAGCTCTGTCATGTGTGATGAAGAGCTGCGGAGCTCGAGGACAACAAACTTTCGCCGTCCTCCATACATCATCTTCTACATTGCACGCCCCTCCCATCTGCTCTTTCACGCTCTCTCAATTCCAGCCCTTGCTAAATGGGAGCTGTAAGAAGCACCATGAATAAATTGCTGTTTACATTTAAATGTAATCTAGATTGGGAAACTGCATGGCAGACAGAGGAGGGAAAACATCTCATTTTGATATGCAATTTTCCATCCAGCCTTCACAGCAGTGTGTGTCAAAAAAAGAAAACAAGCAGGTGCTTGATAAGAAGCAAACATCAAACCTGGATCTTTTTTTTTTACATGCGGCAGGTACCTCACACTGAGAAATCAGATGAGAGACAAATTAAAATGAATCTGTCACTGATGAAGAGAGGATTCGGTCAACATGATAAATAAGCTTGCTTGGATCTCAAAAAATTGTTGTCAGTTTCAGAAAGTATTAAATCAAAGTTTTTCCTTATTGCATTAATATCAAAGCAGATATTATAAATTCAGCTTCTTCTGTTATTCTCAAGTCAAAATCTAAAACATCATTGTTAAGTGGCAAAATATAAGTTAAGGTTTTTACAAAATGTTTAATTCCTGATCGTGTTATTACAAATGGTTACCTGCTATATCTTAAAAAAAAAGAAAAATCTGAAATCTTTACTTTTCATCTTCTATACTTGTGACTCTAATCTCTGTTGTGATATTGTTTTTTTTTTCAGAATCAAGCTAAGAATTAAATTCAAAATGTGATTTTTTTTTATCTCTTAAAATAAGAGAGTAACGTCACAAATTCACAGCTTCATACGAAACAAGTGTTGAAATATTTTATCAAGACCTGATCTTACATACCAAGCCAATTAGTCCATATGAAAAGTATAGCATTGTTGGGCTATATATTTGATCTGAGGTGTGATTGATTTCACAGGTCAGACTCTAGTAACCTGTTGAAGGTTAAATCACTTATGGTAGACTTATTGGAACATCATACATTTAGGCGAATGTGTCACTGCGTCTGTGCCAGTCATGTGTCAACAGGTATACCACTCATCAATCTGTTTCACATGTTTTAAAAACTGTTCATCAGCTTGTGTCTTCTTGCTTGCATCCTCGAGGTGAATAATACGTTGGTTTTCTTGCAGGTCTGTCTTCTCTGTGCCCTGCCATAACCCTGCCATTTCCCTGTCAAATATCCAGTAAATACTCAGACCATGACTATCGCCTCTGGACCTGCCTGCTGCAGACTGCAGGGTACCAAGCAGAGAAGGATGGACTCAGAGATATGTGTTGGCAGAAATCAAACTCTTACACACTGTGGATTTAAACGTAGCAGTGGGATGTAGTACAAAATGATAACATCTTGTTTCTGATGGTGTTTATTATCTTGTTGGTTTGCTGTAAAATATCACCCACCGAACTGGTGATGTTAAGTCCACTGTCCCTCAAATATGTTACTCAGTTGTTGTTTTTGGATGTTCGACTTATATTGTACATAATTTAATACAACACCCTTGTTTATACATTTGTTAGATAAAGTAGATTTTACATAAATCTGACATATCATCTTGACCTTTCATGTGAGATTCCCAATCTCTGTCCACTTTGCAGCCCCAAAAAGAGTTGAGTGGAAACCAGAACTCTCCATGTCACATACATTTACAGTCAAGTTTCCAGTGAAGTAGGGGGTATCTTTTGTCTAATAGTTCAACTTTTGAAATGAGCAATCCAAAATGAATCATGGATATTTAAGAAAATGTAAACTCGAGTGGAACTTCCCAAACAACAATTGTGTACAAAAGTCAGTCAGACTCCTAATGTTTTTACAAGCTGAGTACTTTTAAGATATTAAAACATGTCTTGAGAAGGTTGTTATATATGTATATTTTCGCCTTTACCACAGTGCAATTCAAAAGCTTGGGCATCTTGGGAATGTTGCAACTCAAAAAAGCAAAAGCAGATAAATGATTGTGTGAAATTTGAGAGAACTTCTTACTAGAGCATTTTCTTTTTTGTAGTTCACTTAGATCGAGTCAAGTCAATTTTGTTTCCAACAGTCCAAAGACATGGCCACAGATTAGAAAATATAACACCCACTAGCACTAAAAAAAAGGATAGAGGAATAGAAATACAACACCAAATAAATCATTTGCTTACTACTCAGCAGTTGGAGCAGCTTCCAACTTCAGCTTCACATCAGTCTTGACCGCCTTGTTCATTTCATGGCCACCTTTGTCCCTGCCAGAAAGTCTATCATTTATGAGAATGAACCTGAAAGCCTTTTTACCGACAAAATCTTCCACAGCCAAGAAATACCAAAGTACGAGAAACTGCAGTTAAGGTTGAGAAAGAACAGAGTTCAGAAAACATATTCTGAAATAATAGAGCCTCATTTTGGTTGACTTGTGATAGACCAAATCCAGCATTTGGAGAGCACAAACATGCTTTCTGACAGCATTTACAGCTGCATAACTGACACTATGGCAGATGGCAGCTGTTGTGGCATAAAGCCAAACATTGACTGTTCGCTTTGGTTTCACTATCCTAAGCCCTTAAATCCAATTACATAAGCACATTTCCACAACATGCAAACACATGTACAGTATGTGTAGCCACAGAATCAGCAAATAGCAGCTCTAATCTCCAGATGGTAAAGGTGTTAGGAAGATTTTATTTCAAACCTTTATTTAACCCTTGAAAATCCTTTAGGTTTCCCTCATTTACAATTATGTCCAGATTACAGAAAGACAGGAGGATTGTCAGTAAAAACCAATCAAAGACTGTGGTAAAGTGGTTTCAGATCATTGTTTTAAAAGAATAACATGAGTGTAAATCTTGAGAGTGTGTTGTAAGTTGTTCCACATTTTTGGATTGAAAAAGCTAAAGGTTGTGTAAAAAAGTAGCAGGACTTGAAGCAATAGACAGTCAGTAGAGCGAGTTTGGTATGGTCCGATGGTCCAGTTCAGCAGAGATGTTATGTTAAGATGGTACATGTCCAATAAGGGATTTATAGATAAAGAGATACTTATCAAGCCTCTGTGCCAGAGAAGACCAACCAACTTTGTTTTTCTGATTACAGTGATGAGTGTTATAGGGTTCTCTGGTTATGAATCGAAGAGCAGAGTGATAACCTGAGTATCGGACTTTAAGAGTGGAAGCACAGGCATGTCTATAATATCGCCATCATCAAGGACTGACATGTAAATGATCCATCCAGCCAAATGCCAGGATATTTATGTAATGTAACCTTTCAAATGCTTTTGACAAGTCAATAAAAAGCAGCACAATGCATTTTCTTCGCCATGCTAGTGACAATATTATTTACAACTGAAGTGACAGCAGAGGCGGTACTGTGCATAGGTCTGAAGCCAGACTGATATTTACCAGTGATTCAAGGATTTTTAACGGACAGGGCAATTTGTATATTGGTCATTAATTATAAGGATCACTATTGTCCCCGCCCTTGTATAAAGTAGTCACTTGAGCACTTGGTTTAGGGAAGCGGTTAGATTCCTACCACCACAATATAACTTTATGTCCAAGTTTTACATTCAGGACAATAAATTTAAAGCATCTTGCTACAGTGATAGTATTCAAGAAAGACACATCTAAACTATTGTTCACATAAATAGCAACACCCCCACCTCTATCAATCATGTCTGTTATATAAACAGCGTTGTTCTCTTTTGAAGCCAGGTTTCTGTGAGTACTAAAATACTGGGATCAGCCTGTGCAACCAGAATGTTTTAGTGATCTAATTTACCTGACTGACATACACTCCTGAGGTTTAGATGAATTAAACAAATTACTTTTCTGGATTTAAAAGCATGAAAATATCAAGGCAGAGTGAGGAGGATAGAGTTAGGTAACGGTACAGAAAAGGAAGGAACAGTAGGCTGAAGTGGAACAGTTTTTACATTCTGTGTTAACAGATAACAGACGGCTTTGATTGTTTCTGATTCATTCTCGATAATTACTGTAATGGCATTGCCATATAGAACAGGTGATTTGTAAGTTGAAATACATGCATCGTGTCAGTCATTCAAAGTATTCCAGAGATACAGGGAGAATTAGAGGAAAGAGAAGAAAGCAAAGATGGGTTGACTGTGATGCTTTTTGTAGCTGGCAATAGGGCAGACCTGGCTCTTTTTTTTCTTAGCTGGCAGGCTGAGGTCTCACTGAAAAAAGCCTTCTTGGAATTGGTCTCTAGCAGAACATACACTCACAGTCTGCTTGGCAAATTCAACAGTTGGACAAAAAGCAGCCAAGTCAAGAGATGCTTTCAGGATCAGGAGAGATTAAGAGAACTGAACTCCCATTAAAGGTGACTGTGAAACTTGTATTTGAAACAAACAATATTGATACCACTCTATAACACACCACCTAAAAAGAAATCCTAATCACCAAATTTGGGTAACTGTTTTTAAGAACCAATCTGCATACATTACTGGTATAAGACTCTGAACATAAAGAATAGGCAGAGTTAGAACTTTAAGATTGGGGGTTCACAAAAAAATAGATGCGTACAACAGAGGCAGAGTGATGTAATATTGCAAGACTTAGGCCTACCACAGTAACAAAACTTGTTCAATTTGTAAAATTAGATAGAAGGCTTACGCAGACACAAATCCTCAGCTTTAAGCGTTTCTCCAGAGATGAGACAGATGATGGACACCGCTAAACCTGTCTTAATGTGTCGTAACACACTGATTCATACAAAAACATACTGGTGTCTGGGATGACACTTTGCTGGCTTGGTCCAGGATGGAAGATTTGTTACGAACTGCTATACTCCTATCACATTTGTCGAGTGTGTGCTCACAATAAACCGGTAAGAAGTGTCCCCTCCGTTCCCAGCTCTTGTGGAATGAACTGGGCTCCGTCAGGATGTGATAGTGCCTGTATCTGCATGAATGTGACCTTGGTCTCTGTGTTGAAAATGATCAAATCTGATGTTTTGTGACATTTCTCTGCATCAGTCAATCAGCCATAATAAGGAGCCAAGTCCCCAAGTCTGGACTAAATGACAAGTGAGAGACCTGATGTATGACAGAGGGAAGAGCAACATACAGTGGACTGCATGAGGTGCTGTAGACAAACAAAGTCCTGCACCTTTTTGAAGGTTTGTACAAAGGATTGTTAGTTGCAATGTATAGCTAATATAGAGCTGAGATGCTTGCTGACTTTTCTTCCGATCACTAGATCAATGCTGGTTGCCATGGGGTTAAAAAATCCAACTTGACTGAACTTTATTTTGTATTTAAAGTTCACATATTATACTCCCTTTCAACAAGCATGAATAACTTTAAGGGCTACCCAAAACATGTCTGCGAACAGGCTGTTTCTGTGTCTGTAGCATTATATGCAAACGATCTGTTTTTGACCACGCCCCTCTGGAAGGGTTTGGGAGGCTCTGGCTTTCTTGCACCATGCCCGATTGTTTACAGTGGAAAGGCAGACTCAGAGGGCAGAACGAACACCTAGCTGTGGGAGTGTCATCCAACTGGGGGAGGGGTTACTGCCCTTTGTGATGTCACGAAGGGACGATCCCCAACCAGGCCTGCTTGAGCACACATTTTCTGAAAAGTGGAGCAGGCTATATCAGTGTTGGAAAACCATGACAAAGTGTATTTTACATAATATGTGACCTTTAAGCTCCAGAAGTTTTTTCGGTACTGTCAAATGTAAATGAAAGAAGATTGTGTTGTTTTAAAACATGTGATAGCCTATTGAAAAGTATTGGTGTTACAGACTGTGTCACCAGTCATTCAGTGCTTAGGGTGTGTATAATCACTGTATCCATCATATGCTGCACTGCTTGGGATTCATGACTAGTTACTAATGAAAACCATTTTTAATCAGATATGTGAACATGACTCTTCAGCACTTGAAAGCACCTCCCTCCTGGTGTCTGAAACATAGCCTTCCAAACCTCCATACCTTCTTATTAGGCAGGTGTGATTGAATAGATTTACACAGGCAGAGTCTCATACATTTAATGAATACAGAGCGTTAGTACTTTTCATCTCCCTTTCTCTCTTTTTCAAAGTCACCTTCTGGTTTCTTGAGCAACATATACTGCTGGTAAATGAGATATGGTTACAAACTCCACTAACCTGATTAGATGTTCTGCTATGCACATTAACACAGACAGAACACTTATATAATAGATATTGAAAGCAAATTAAATGTCTCACATGTAAGTCATAAATCTCCTCTGGATGATTATCTTGATTCTCATGGGACCAGGAGCCAGCGGCAGACTCGTCTGGGTGGAATTAATAGCTTGTTTTAAATAATGTAGCGCCATTGCTCACATAAGAGAAAGACACACAAAAAATCCCACAGCTGGGATCTTTACTGTACAAAGAACATAGGGTGAATTATTTAGCACAGACCTATAGTGAAGCTCCTTGGCAGTATAAATACATGTACTGTATCTTCTCTTTATTTTCATAGTATTCAGAGAATAATTGGAATATAGATATATTTATGTATAATAATGTCGATTCAACTTGTGTTCAACACAAAGTTAAACAAACACACCTTCTCAGGGCTAGTATATGGCCCTGGTGGGTTTTTTAGTTCTGCAATATTTGGTTTTCTGGTCACGTCTGCCGCATAAACACACTCTGTTTACGCTGTAAAAAGAGGGCTTCATAAACCATTGGCTGATGTCATGGTCACTAACTCCACAGCTTTTATACACTCTTTGACTACAACCAATCAAGAGGGGGTAGGGGAATTCCATGTTCCCTGTCTAACCACAGGAAACCAATGTGCTTTCCTGTATTTACTATAATTTTAAGTCAACACTGATTATGCCTGCATGACAGTTTGACCAATCAGGTGTCTATCTGAATTTATCTTCAGGGTCACAACTTGATTTTTGACTCCTCTTTAGTTTTGGCAATCAGCCAAGGAACAACTGACAATCACTTGAAAATGGTCTTAGTCAGGGGTCAATTGGTAATCAAATCAACACACTCCAGAGACCAAAGATATCTATTCAAATCTTTAATTAAAAGAGATCAGAGCAAATGTTCACATTTGTCAATACACAACTCATTCATTCTGATAATTTAAAAAATTCCACTTTATGGTACCACTGCCATTTGTATTATTTTTCCCTCTTTTTATTTAAATTAAACAACCAGTCAAGACATTTCTCTTCTAAAAAGCTGGATTGATCTCATAATATTCTTTATGCTATCCCTATAGTTTTATATGTTTACCTGCTAACTCGTTGCTGCCTACACTTCTCTCTCTTATGCGTACTTACATGTTATCATAAGATGTGTCATTGCAGAAGTTGGTGTTAGTGCAGTTGCACGTCTGTGTGTTTGCCCGACGTCATTATTGTGGAAACTGAATTTCTGCCAGATCATTATTCAAGTGATCATGACTTTTAATTAACGGAAGTGGTCATAACAATACCTGAGCTTATAAACACGAGCACAAATAACACTCACAACTGGAACTGCAGAGGCCTAATGAGATGAATGATGACACAGAAGTGATATCTGAAGGTTGAACATGAGACTCAAGTCATGTTCCGTCATTGAGAACAAGTGTCTCTTCTTGTCTGGGCAATCTCCATCAAGCATTGGCTGACCTTAATAACCATAATAAAACATTAAACAATCACTCTGCTGATATTTTAACACAGGAGTGTTTGGTCTATTGACTTAAAACTCGTTTGGCAATATCTCTCACCTTCAATTTTTTAAAGTGCTGTACGTCATTTCAAATAAGCAGACATTTGTCTTGTCCAACATTAGAATGACTTTGGACAGAGTTGTACCCTTGAACTTCTGAACAAAGTGATAGCATTTGGCATATTAAATATGAAAAAATATAATAGCTGTGGTATAATGCTAATGGTTTGTCTCTCAGCCAGTGACTTATTCCAGCTTCCACTTCAAATTTAATAGCCCGATACTCCGGCCAATGCCAAATGAATCTCAAAGAAAAAAGACGTTCAGAGTCATTTTTCTACCACTGATCTGTTGTATTGATTTTCTACTTCTACTTTCTACTCGATTGTACTATTTTTTCCGTAAAGCACACATTTGTTTCACTTACAGACTTGACGTAATTTGATTCTCTTACTCACAATGTTTAAACTGTTTACATTTGTTTTCTATTGCCTGCAGCTACTCTGTTTTAATTACTTCCACTTCCAAAATAGTTTTTCACAAATTTGTTTGCGTTATTTCACAGCCCATTAAACACTGTCATACAAAGTAAAGGGGATTAATTCAATTTGATAATCAGGCTTGATTTTAATTCAAACAGCTCATACCTGAAAAGTATAGGAATGTTGTGATGATTTAATGTATGAACGATTGAACACACAGAACAAAAAAAACAATGTCAGCATTGTAGCTATTGTTAAGAGTGCTCTAAGGATGAATTCTCTTGACATTTTGAACAGACATACAGTACACGTATATCCCTTTCACTTTTTCTCTTTTGCAACCTTGGGTTTGAGAGAGTGGGGGTGACATGCAGCCCATGGGCCCATTTTGAACCCTGCCTCATTATGTATTCTCCCCTCTAGTCTTTCATTTTTCTGTCTGTAAGACTGAGCCTTTGTGGGAGCCAAAGATGCAAGATTACGTGCACTCGTGTGTTTTGTATTGTTTTTTTGAATGGTACATTGTAGTGAAAGAATGGGCTACCATGTTGTTTTGAAAGGTTCTTTTCACAATCAAAAACCGTTCTTTTGATTACATTGTTTGACATTTAGTCATACTTAATAACTTCTTTTAGTCCCCCATGTGTGAACAAATAGGACCAAAAATATGTCTTTACTGAGTGGCTTCCATATGGTGGCTCTGAGTGCTAAACATACTGCAATACATGGAGAGTGATACAAGGAAAACAAATAAAGAAATTTATATCAATATGACAGCACAGGAGCAAAATTATAAAAAAAAAAACACTTCCAGTACAGAGCACAGCAAATTACCACCACGTGATCAAAATCTGGAAGTCAAAAATAAACACTTGAGCTTACCTTATTACTTCATCAAACAATTGGGCTTAATAAGGAGTGCTCTGTAACCGGCCTGCTTTGTTAAGCCCAAAAGAGCGTTAAAATGTAGTCTCGCATGAGTCTTTGAATGAAATACAGAACTCATTAAAGTCATCACCTATACTTTTAGGAAGTTTGAGCTTAAACACACAGTATGTAAATGCTGCCGCCAGGGGGCTGTCAATCAAAACAATAACAAAAGATGACGTCCAGGCTGGCAGGGAATCATGGGAGTGATTCTCTCTGCTATATTCCCCCTATACCCTGATGAAAACGAACTCTGAGGTGACCGTAGTCAAGAAGAATAGGCGAAACAGACAAGAGGAAAAGAATATGTATACTTAAGAGCTAATGTATCCAAGTATAATTTACATTCATTGTTATCACAACAGCACAATAGAGCAGCAGTACGGCAGCTTTCAGTAACAGTTCCTGCTTCCTTATGCTCTTTGAGATTACATCTGGTGTTTCCAAGGCAACAATAAACATGTCATGTCTTTCATGGTGGCTGCTAAGACAAGACATGTCCCATTACAACTATGAAATTACAGATTCCTCTAGCTTTGACAACTGTTGGAAATATTTGAGGTAATGTAAGCACTCCATAAATATTATTAATTAATTCTATAACATAGGTTTAGTCAATTAATTATAATTTATCTTAATTACATTTAGATATTTTAGTGTAAAATTCAACATACAGTATTGTACCTCTAGCTCTTAACCTCAATATGCAAGCTATATTTAAAAATGGATTTCAATGGTTTTAATGTATGTACTGTATAAGAGTAACTGTGAGGTCTTTGGCTTTTGCCTTGATTTATTGAATTTGACATTTTGGTGATTGACTCTAACAAATTGTTGCCTCTTATGGACATTTTATGGCTTTTTATTTTCATTAATCATACTGTGATAATGCATGCATCATGTTGTTGGTTTCCGATTTCCCAGTGTTGTTGTTTTATTGTGTTTGTTTTTATCATTGACTCAATGTCACTGTAAATGGAGTCTTCCCTCCATGTCCCAAGGGGCCAGATTTAAATAAATGAATGAATAACTTACCATAAACAATAGAACACATCTGAGGCCCGTTCCTAACTGAAGAGGAAACGGAAGCTAAATTAAAATGTCACTAATAAAACACTTTGAAGAGACTCATAGTGAACAGAAGCTCCTTTTAAGGTTGCCTTTCTAGGTCTCTATCTATGTACTGTATGAGGATCTTAAGATTGATCTGGATCTCGGTATGTGTGCTTTGATGTTGCATGTGTCCATGCTCCATTTCTTTGTTGTTGGTGTTTTGGGATTTACTTGTTCTAAAGAAGGAAAAACAAGCATTGGCATTTGGCGCTCAGACAGGGATGAGTCTCAGGTGATGTTTTATTCAGAGCAGAACAACCTGAGTGCGTGACGGGGAGAAAGAAAACGTACAAAAATGAGGATGGGGGGGGGGGGGGGGGGGGGGGGGGGGCTCAAGGTGTGATTCTAACCTTCAATGATGGTAAGGTTTTCAGGGCTTTGTATGTGATTGTGTCTGGCTTTCACCTGCTGCCTGCAGACAGGAAGGATAATGTTGGATTCTCAAAACATCAATTTAAACTTTCATTACTGGATTGATTGTTGACCAGATTTGTAGTGGACGATTTCTATGGAAAGCTGGTTGTAGCTTTGGATGAATGTCTTTGATGAAGAGTTGTAAGGCCTAACCTCTTATCTCTCCTTAACCCTTTTAGACTTTGTATTCCCCCATGAGACCACCAAAGGGAAACCCATTTGAACACATCTGTGTGAGAGGAGACACGCCGTTACAATGTGATGGTATGAGGAGAGTGCAAAAATTCTTGACTCAAAATCACACAGCAACGTTGTTCCTCCAATTAAAAAATAACGAACGTTTACATTATCAAGCAACGAACCTCACTCAGATAGAAGAAACATACAGAACATTTAACACATGTTGCAGTCATGACCTGTGTCTGTATATGGCTTATTCTGCACAAACCTTCAAATGGAATTAAGCTGTCATTCACACAGACCATTGACATTTTTCAGAGAATACAAGTCCCAGGAGGCCCTTTGAAGGCTATAACTCACTTTCTGCTGAGGTCAATGTCACCCATTCAATTACGCTTAGTGACCAAGTTCGACTCTGATGCCATATTTCTTGCCAAAGCAACAAACCCTATTCATCCAGGGCTTAGGTCTCTGGTATAATTGCACGCTTCGTTTCTTCTTTAATGAGGTAACATTTGTGAATGCTGTGCTTCATTTGCAGTTCTCTGTGCTCTGAAAGAATCAGACAAAGCTGAACATACAGGACTGTGGTTTTTATGTTGCTCCCAATGTTTACGGACTACTTTGATTTAACTCCCCTTATGTAACTCAAACTCCAGTTGGTGGCAGAAAACAATCCCCTTTAAGATGGTTTGACAACATATGTTAAAGCTTCTCAAGTGACATTGGGTCAAACGAGTTGCCATAAAGGAAAATAAATATATAAAAGACAATAGTGCAGTGGTGAGTAGTGCAAAACATGATAATATAAAACAATGAAATTACATGACTGATTGGGTTAATTTACCTGACGTAGAGATTTACAGTGTTTACATTAAAGGTGTGCATAGATTAATAGGCCCAATATTTTAACACACATTTTCTTGGTTTTGTATCATTGTGTTCCAAAATGAGATGTAAGACCCATTTTTAACCATCATTTTGCTTAATTTACCTCAGCAGAAAAGCAGGTCTAGTTGCAAGGGTGGTGTGAGATGTTTGTGTTGCAAACTTTGTTTAACCACATATACTTGCTGTTGGAAACAACTTAGTTGATTTTTTTCTCAATTAAATGTGTTATTAATTAACAAAGGAATTGCTTTTTGAAAATGATGCAGGAAATGTCTATGAAAGAACTAAGCTTATTAAGAGTACTTGCATGACCGTGACTTTTTTTTCAATATTTCAATTCAGATCATGTAGCATTTGTTTTGAGTGAACTAATCTGAGCTCTCGTGTTCAATCTTCCGGATCAAAAAACAAGCAAATTCTTATTCATTTCAGAGGCTGAAGAGATTGCATTATGAATGTGTTGGCTCACTGTTTTAATGAATGTCACAGCTGTTGTACTGAGCATTTGGCCGTGATCTGTGTTGGTGCTGAACTGTAAATTACTCAGAGCTTGCCCCTGTGAGATTTTATAATAGCTAATTTCAGGTCTGTGCAAAAGTCTGTCAGTTTGTAACGCGTCACATGGTGCGCAAGCTTGACCTTTGAACTTTCTACAAAAAGCCCTGATTATCTTAATCAACATAAATGATCATTGTATCTATTATAAAAAGATGTGACAAGAGCACTGAACCGTGTGACATGTGCAGCTTTGTGGGAGGTTATGTATGTCTCTCTCTGTACGTTTGGTGGAAGATGACAAGAGTAGAAGATTTAGAGAAAGAAAGATGTAGTACAGTCTCACAATGTGTTGATATTTTATGAATATGAGAATGATTCGGTCTTGATGGAAGGGAAGGCCAGATTAGTGGAAATCAATGAGTGGAATACATTTCAAAGCAATCTGCCCTTTAACCTTATGGTATTGCTGGAGGAAAAAAAGAAGAAGTGGTTCATGAAAGTCACAATGTTGATGTCTCCTCTGTGAACCATGAATTGCACGATTTGTAGAGAAATTCCCTCTCTAGGCAAAGAGACCGACATGTCCTACTCCAGTCCATGCTGCTATACGTGGCAAGAAACTAAAAGGAAAATGGATATGACATTATTGAGCTTTGGCTAATCCATCACAATGTCTACATAAATTCAGTACATACAGTACAACCTTATGTTGGAAACAAAGATGTAGAAACCAATTCGATATTTTTCCCAAATTAAATGAACAGAAAACAGTTTCATTAACTTGTTTTATTGGTCTCGTAACAGTGCTTGAATGGATTTCACCTTAAAAAATGCTAATATTTGACACTCAAATTTGTGTCCTGAGGTTATTTTGGAGAAAGACAGGTTGGTTTCTAATTAGGAACCATAATAGATAGATACTGTGAGCCGAGGTCTATAAATATATATATATATATATATATATATATATTCCTTATCCATACTGTGGCTGTAACAAATATTTAGTCACTCAAGATAATCCCAGTGTTTTTAAGGTAAACCAATATTAGTGCTGTGTTAGTTGAGTGTGCTGAATTTTCACTAAGTCACAGGTCATTGTTTGGCTGGTGGATTCCCTGTGTGGGCGACTCTGCATTCAAATTTGTGTTGCAGAGTGAAAAAATTGTTCGCTATGTTTTTCCATGTTCTCGAGGGAAAGCTTGCTCTAAAGACTCTAAATCTAATGGTTAATCAGATGGGTTCAGTGACAGAGATAAAAGACACAAGGATTACATTGTGCTCCTGATTGTTTGTCTTCATTTCCACATGGGGATACACCTCCTTTGTTTCCAGTGTTGCATGTGCAGCAATGATGGATTGTGACCACATGGTGCTGGCTCGGTGCCCATGCTCATTCACTTTCAAAGCTTGTCTACTAATTAAATGTATTTCAAACCAGGTCAAACAACTTTTAAGAAAATGAAGATGTTTCTCTCCTCATTTCAAAGCATTCCTAGTCTTGTTTTCAAGAATTCAGTTACTGTCTGCAGCTCCAGTCTGGTCAAGACAGAGAGAAAAGGATTTTTCTCAACTCTGTGTCAATTACCCTGCAAGTCAGGCTACATTCAAGATACAAGCCTGAGTGTCTCACATCAAAGGAAATTGGCTTTTCTGTGCAGGTAGTGGTTGAGAAATGGGCTGATAGACAGACGGGTGTTGGATCAGTTCTTGTAAGAAACTGATTGCAGGAATTGAATTGTTAAAGGTGGAAGAAAGCGATTCAAAAAGAGACTTTGATGTAATTATTAGCGGGATGGTTTTAGACATTGGTTCCAAATGTGGGTTTAAAATACAAGTTGCTCACTAACTGGATAAGGTGTAATGGTAAACAAAAGACACATGTACCATCTAGATGAAAGTTTGTGGTATACCTGACCTGGTTTGGGTTCAAATGTGTCATTAATCAAACAATTAACTCTGGGGAAGTATCAAATCATCCATCCTATGATTGCACATAGCCAGACTGTGTAGCTTTTGGTCCAGTCTGTGGAGAATTATCAAATTAAGACACAATCTTCCATTCAGCCTTCAGTTGTCTCATGCACACACATACCAGCCTGCTCTGGTTGCCAGAAAACAGATTAGATTCCCCAGTAACACCAGTGTTGGACAAAAACAGCTCTCAGTAGCTTTGGTGTGCATGCTGTCAGGTTGTTCAG
Source organism: Labrus mixtus (assembly GCF_963584025.1). NCBI lineage: Eukaryota > Metazoa > Chordata > Actinopteri > Labriformes > Labridae > Labrus > Labrus mixtus. Next base: position 19,589,400 of record NC_083626.1, on the reverse strand, counting down.
TTAAATTAAGTTGTTGTTTTCCTATTGGGGGAGAGTTTTGCAGCAATTCAACCTCAGAGGAGTGTGGGAAGAGTCTTTTCTGTCTGCCACTATGAGACCAGAGCCTGCAACCAAACGCTTCCCTAACACTCCAGTTAAATACTCAGTGATTGCAAAGCATCTAAAATCCACAATTACAGAGGAAAATAACAGGTATTAGCATTTGTCAAGAATTGTGACTTAGAAGAGATGGGGATTACTTATGTTCAACCTAGCTGTTTCTGTGTGTGTGTGTGTGTGTGTGTGTGTGTGTGTGTGTGTGTGTGTGTGTGTGTGTGTGTGTGTGTGTGTGTGTGTGTGTGTGTGTTTTAATATGTCACATTGCTATTTATAACTTATAGTTAAATTAGAATCCTTGCATTACTTCAACTGAAAAAAAAACCACAAAGAAAACACCATAACATGCTCAAAATGACAATGCCAACATCCTGATGTTGAGATGGTAAAATGTTGAGTGTGCACAATTTTACTTGAGCATGTTAAAATGATAACATTTCGTAGAAATGGATGGATTCTCAAGGAGACTAGGTCACAGGGATGGCTGTGGCTCAGTGAGTTGGTTGTAGGTCAAAGCAATACCCAGATCCTGCAGCCACATGTCAATAGGTCTTTGGGCAAAACCCAAATTGCTCCCGCTGTCACAGCAGCATGTCAATATGTATGAATGGATTGGTTGAAACTGATGGACATTTTACTTGGCAGCCTCTGCCATTAGTGTGTGAATATGGTGCAAATAGGTAAGTGTGACATGTGTTGTAAAAGCACTTTGAGAAGTCAGAAGACCAGAAAAGCTATACAAGTCCATTTACGATTAGGTTTCCTTGCTCATTAGGAGCTATTGACTGCAACTGTGTTTTTCTCCCTCAGTTGATGACAATTAGATGAGCTGGGAGGCTGTATAAGGAGGTTGGGGTTTCCCTGCTCAGTTGGCTGTGTGTCTCCAGAGAGACAACACCATCAGTTGACAAGTTTTTTTCTTTTTGGCAACTTTTTAACCCCTTCTCGTTCCCCGTCTGTTCAGTGACTCCCACTTTTCTTTTGTTTTGGGTCCAGTTTTTTTGTGTCTATGATAACGTTATGTTTCTTCTGCCACCTTTCAGAAACCCATGTCCCACTGATTTTTTTACCCTTCTATATCAAGTGCCGTGTTTTGATAGTTCCCGAACTTTTCATTCAGGTTTTGTTTCTGGGGGAATGTAACAATTGTACAGACAAAAGTGATAGGGTCATACATTTCCCTTGTACTTAGCCATAAAGCTAACTAAAAAAACAAGTAGAATCAATGGTTAAAAAAACATTGAGTGATGGTGCTGGAAAGCTAAAACTACCAAAGTCATTACAGGTCAGCCTCAAGGGGACATGAGTATCTGTCACAATTTCAATTGAATCCATCGAAAAGTTTTAAAGGGAATGCATTCACAATCTCAAAATGCAGACCTAAAAGTCATGGGATTATCAAAGTAAATACGGTCCATCCTCTGGAGACCATCAATGTCTGTACATACAGTAAATCTTTGTAAATGCATCCAATATGTCACTGAGAACATTTTAGTCCGGACCAAAGTAGTTGACCAACAGGCTAACTTTTCCAGTCATCTAACTTTACATTCAGCGGGACTGAAAAAAGCCGGTATCATATTTCCATGTTAGACTTCCTTATAAGCTTCTACCTTACTCTTCCTTCCTCAGTATATTTTCTATATAATCAAGATGTTGAAGAAAGGAAATTAAAGAGGCCCAGACCATCTGATATTTAGAGATTTTATAAACAAATTGAATTCCAAGAAGCACATAAATACTGAACCATCTGGCCACAAATATTAACAAATGGGTTCAAACACCAGGCGAATACAACCACTGTGCCCTGTGTTATATTGTGTATACTTTTGCGTTCTCTTGCAACACATCTACCCATTGGGAGCTCTAAGCACAGAACAACATTTTGTACTTCTTGTGCTAGTTTCAACAAACTGTAATTTATAGTTTTCTCAAAAATATTGCCATTAATTACTTTCTCGTCAGTGTTAAATTTCATTTTTGTTGCCCTTCGAGCTCTGTAACCCATAAAACTTAATGAAAGATGCCTTTGCAATTATCTCACCTTCCATCCTTCATACCAATATCCTCATTTTCTATTCACCTACATTTTCCTATTTTAGCCAAAAATGCAGTTAATGAACAGGGTATTCTTTTAACTGCATCTTTTTCATGACTTGTTCGCTCATTAGAGTGTCAATCTCAGCCCTGACATAATGGCATAATCATAGGAGGGGGGTTAGAATCTGTGTCAGACTGAAGACGAGGACCAGAGGGGGATAACACAGCAGGGAAGTGTACGATTTAAGTTTTTGAGCGGATAAAGAAAGTCATGCCGACAACTATGCGGCCATTTCTTGCTTGCTTCAAAGCTAAATACCCACAGAGACTTGAATAACACTATTTGACATTAATGAAGTCAGAGGGCGTGTGTGTGCATAATATATGTTGTGGGAGTTTGCAGTAAGGAGTCTTGATTTAATTGTGTATAGATGTATGAAGGGATTCTTGATTATGTATATTTGTTCCTACATATATGACTGCAGTTACATAATCCTACAGTTGAATGTATTGTCAAGAGGTTTGAAGCAGATTGGATGATGGATATACAGCTTTGTTGGAGTTACACAATCACAGTTGTGGCATAGCATAAAACCAAACATAACAAATTAGGAAAGTTGAAGTTTATTGAAACAAAACTAAATGATTTTTTGAATTTCACATATTATATCTTTAATAGAGACAAGGTGTAATGTGCCATCATGTCCAACCCCAATGGCTGAGGTTAAGGGATTAATTGACTGACTGAGAAATACATCTTCAAAATTCTTTATAAGTTTAATAATTTCAGTGACCTCAAGGTTGCTGACAGAAAAGTAACAAAAGTTGTTAATCATAGCCTTAATGGCTAAATAACTTGATAGCACTGAGACAACAGCACTTAGAGCATAGAACACTTCGAAAAGTTCATCAAGCATGTTTTGGCTGATACAGGTGGAATAATGTTGATAATCAGCAGGGCTATTTTTCATGTTGCATAACTTAATGATTACTTGCTGGCTGTTGTGTTATTTTTTGAATATAACAGCTGTAAGGGGTAAAGTGAGTGACATGTCACACTCATTTTTCATTTCATTCAGAATCACGTTGCAGCTACATACAGGCACTTTTTACATGCCAAATTTAAATCCCTAATATGGCATGTTCTGTGATTTTGTGGAGAAGCCGTTATTTACACATGAAGGGTGGAGGGGAAGACTTTAAGTCATCTATTTACTCGGTGACCATGCCCTTGGCAAGATAATTTAGCATGTAAATATGTGTCTCTGTGTGCTTTTTGTGCATTCATTAGTGTGGTGGTGTCCCTGTGTGTAAGAGCATGTTCATGTTGTTCTTACAGTCTAAGCTGCGAGTGACAGCCTCATACATAATGCATGCAGTACATGAGGATAAGGATAGCTGACATTTGGTTGCTTGTCATTCAGGATATATCCACCCTGAGGGGTGTGACCATGCTCGCAGATAATAACACACGGGTATTTATACACACACGAGCACACACACACACACACACACACACACACACACACACAACATACTGTGCCATACTATTCTCTTCAGGGTACTGTAAATGGCAGATGTCCCTGTCAGAGTCCAAAGCTTTAATCAGCTTCAAGGCAAATCAGCCAATCTGATGTGTAACATCATTTAACAATTGTTCAGCTCCGTATTCTCTAATATAACACACAATCCACAGCATACAGTATACACAGTGGGTTCAGAGAGGTTCCACAGTTTGTCGCTTACTGTAAAATGTAAATTTCACAGTCAAATACCTCATGATTAAGGCAGCCTTAACACATTCTTTCAGTGAGGAAGGTCTGGATACAGGAGCATAAAAAAGATGTTTGGTGTATTGACTGATCTTTTGCAGAACATCGGGTAGTATAGGGCACTGCAAGGCCCAAAATATTCCATTACACAATTCAGAGCAATATAGACAAACAAACAACAGTCGAGCAGAGTTATGGGGCAGGCAGCTGCTCAGACAGGGCTTACTCTCGGAATTACTTTTATTTTTAACACTGACTGTTCAGTGACGAGAGACTAAATGAGGGGAACAATATACAAAAGAAATGTGGGTCTTGCAGTGAGCTTTAGTCTGAGAGTCAAATAATAAGAGGTAGCAGGCAACTTTGATAATAAGATAATAGCACAGTAACCTAATAAGTTGTGAAACCTATGCTTGTTGAATAATTCCTGTTTGACTTGTGGGAAAATGAGGAAACATGTCAATTTGATGTGAGTTGCTATGTAAAACTTGTGTAACTTCATGTTACTATTATTGTGTTGACACAAATCTCTCATGCGGAGGATTGAACAGGAACTCTGCATGTCACAATTTCTTTAGAAGCTGAGGGCCCCTAAAGGTTTGATCCTAAAATCGCCCCTGGTCACAGCTGTTGACAGTGTGATGTCAGCTCTCCGTCAGCATGGTTGGAAATGAATCCAGAGTGTGGGTAAAACACTGTGAGTCTAAATACATTTAGAAAAACAATACTAAAAAACTCATCTTATTTTTTCCTTGATAACAAGTAATTTCCGGTTGTTTTGTCACGATCTCAACTTCTTTGTCTTGTACCTCGGGTTGCAAATGTGTAAAACACACTTAAAAGTCGGCTGCAGCTTGCATTTTATAGCACTGTAATGCTAACAACTCAAGTAGAAAACCACCAGAAACTACTAGTTCATAAATTATATATATTTCATCCATCCATCCATTAATTATCAATACTGCTTTTTCTTGTTTAGGGACTGGAGCCGATCCCAGAATGTCAATGGGCGAGAGTACACCCTGGACTGGTCACCAGTCAACTGACAACCAGCTGCACCCATATTCACACCCATGGAGTGGGGAAGCCGGAGTACCCGGAGGGAACCCACACATGCACAAGGGGAAACATGCAAACTCCACACAGAGAGGCTCCTGTCTGACGGGGATTCAAACTAGAAACCTCCTCGCTGTGTGGTAACAGTTCTAACCACTACTGTAGAATTATATTTTCTTGGATAATTTTACAGTTGACCTAATATACAAGATAGTGAGTGTTTTATACCACATAAAGCAAAAGTCACTGAGAATGTAAACCTGTTCCCTACATTTGAACACACCTTTAGCAAGAGAAAACAATTAACAACAATTAATAACAATTTATACAATCACACGATATGCTCGTCATATGAAGCAAAATTTCCCAGTTGCTACTGGATTCAGCAAAGATTATCTTCATTCAGATTAAACTTCACTCAATAAGTGAGCATATTTTAAATATATTTATACAGATGAACTTATACAAAAGTGCTTAGATAGCTTAAAAAATACTTTGTTTTCTGTCAGATTGTCATCATTACCGTCCTTGACAAAGTTCAAGGAATGAACATTTTTACTTCATGTTTGTCTGCTGAAACTTTGAAGCCATAACAAAAACATTCGGAAGTACAGAACAGATGATTTAAACGTGACCTACATAGATTCCAGACTACATAAGAAATCATGGTCGCCATCACAAAACAGGACAACACGGACAGGAGAGGACAAACAAGCCCTCTGTAGTTACAGAATAAGATGCTGAATGGCAAAGGACATGCTCTGAGGGGGAAAAAAACATCTGACCCTGCTTCAAAAGACAGCTGAATGATTGTTGAGCAAGACAACAAATCTTGGATGGCTGCATTGTGTTTGTTCTCATGTCCTTCTATTGTTACGCAAGAGAACAACACAAAGGACTGGGTACATGAGAGGCATACCTGAGGATTGGGAATGGCGACTGTAAAAGGTTCATTTTTCTACCTGAGGAGAAATCGGTTTCAAACATAAAGATTTCTTGTCAAACATAAATCCTGAGCTGTGTCTCAGACAGGCTGCTCATTGTTGTAGGCTTATTATTATTTATACTATTTGTGGTGAGAAACTCGTTAAAACTAGTGTAGCCTCACTGTATGTGTTCAAAGATAAAAAACAAAACATAGGAAATAGGAGCACACATTATTCTTGAGCTTCAAAGAAACATTTGTGCCTTTTTAGAGGTTCTTATCTTCCCCGAGGACGAGCCTTTTAATTCATGATAGGAAAAAGCTTTTATGTGGCAACACACGCTTGAACCAAATCGCTCAAAGATAAAAAGTTTTTTGATCAAGAGGAAGTCAATGTGAGTGCAATTATTGTTTCTTGTTTCACACTGTAGCCTTGTAATCCTTTCCAAATCATTTAACTTATTTGTGAATGGTGAAGCACTTAGTGAAGTCTGTCATTGATCATGTGTGTGATTTGGATCACTCTTATAAGAAAAGACAGAAGGATGGAGATGGATAGATTTATTGTGCAGCACTTTCAATGTTCACATTTCAACTGCTGCACAACGACGAGATTTCCTAGTGACCAATCACATGTAACTGAACTAACCAATCAAAAGCTAGGAGGAATTAGCTCAGGGTAATCGTAAGAAAAACTACAGAGGAAGACTCAGCGCATCTCAGTTTAACCGATGCTGCAGAAAGAAAATGAAACACAGATATGTATGTAATGATTTTGTTCACACATATCTAAATACTTACGTTTTTATGCCCATTTATAGCTTTGATGCTGTGCAAAGATGGGTTTATGTATGTTTGATGGACTATAGGGTTTAGAGCTCTAACGCATAATCATGCACTGCTTGATAAATCCTACATGAAAGGATGTATAACTATTTCTGTCTTTGTGTGAGCACAGGCACAGCCTCGTTTTATAAATCTGGCCATGGATCTTTAGAGGACCAAACACTCATTTAGGAACAGAACATCTTAAATGTCTTAAATGTGTCTATCACAGTGCTAACCTTTCAAATCCCATTGAGAAATGTTTTCCCATCCCCTGACTCACAATAGCTCTCTTAATCTAAAAATGTCCACAGGCAAACCAAAAGCTAATGACCTACCACTTCACTCAGCCCTTCTTTTTTTTGTAATAGGACCATGTTCATGGCATGTGACTCTGACGCTGAGGCAGCTACCAAACTCTGGAAAATAGCTTTAAAGAGAAAACATTGGAAATCACACTGCACTGGTAAGAAAGGTTAAATGAGCTCTAGGAAAACTGATGCTTCACTCTGAAGATTTGGTCGCAGCTGAGAACTGATTTCTCTGAGAAGATCTCAAAGACAGACCCTCAAGAGAAACCCCTTGATATTTCTTAAAGGACAGCAACCTGAACCTACTTCACTGACAGGGAAACTGCATTTACAAACATGACTCCAAATACTATGCAGTTAAAATCAATATAACCTTTTCATTTCTAAACAACAAAACAGATTGCTCTAAAAGCAGTCGACACAGATAATAGAAAAACCTATCAATGCCTTACAATTTCAGCATGCATTACAAGCCAAAGCCTCCAATATGACCATGAAGGTAAACCAGCATCTCCCTTGAACAGTTTTAATAAATACAGTAAATAAATCCTAGGTATAAGGGAAGGGTTGGTGTATTTCTGTACTAAAAGTATCTTGGAGTGCGCACTATGAATGCTGTAAAGTTTTCCGCGCTTTCCATCCGTGTGGTTCCCCAGCCATCACTCTGCACTGGCTAAATTGACAACATACTGTCTGCGTAATATGTCAAAAAAACACCTCTCTTACTCCCAACATGATGCTCTAAACACCTGTCATCTTGATATTGTTCTTCACAATAGGGCTCAACAATGTGGTTCCAGGAGTAAAAATCCCAATCATTTTCTCCAAAGCCGTTTTAATTATTAGCCATAATGTTATTACTTTCCAAGATAACAATGAGCTACATAAGTGTGAAACAATAGTATATGCTCCTAGAAGACACAAGTTTGTATGATATCAACCCTGTTTTTAGAAAAAGTTGGTTTATTCGTGATATCGGGGAAAAGAACTACAATGCCCACGACCACAGAGAGTCACAGCGACGTCTCTGATTGGTGGAGCCCGCTGTTACCGTGACAATGTTTCCTGCTGGCTTTCTGTCTGAATTGGCGCTCTGTTTCTGTCTGAATCCATGTGCTGGGATAAGGAAACCCCTCCCCCGAGTTCATATCCAATCACCATGCGCTAAAGTTGGGGAAGCTGACAACACAACACACGTGACGAGCGGTGAGGAGAGGCTGCAGTATGAGGAAACACCCCCGTCTTTCAAATCAGTCAATCAAGAGAAATGTCAAATTTGCCTAAAAATGGAATGGAATAATCCACCCACCCAAACAAAAAAACAAACAAACAAAAAAACAACAACAACAAAACACTGCAATGGCTTGGGCCATTGTATCCCTAGCAGACACACAGTAAACATCAAATCCTTTGATTGGATCGAGCAATGCAACAGTCAAAGATACCAGATTGATTTTTATCAGAGCACCTATTGGTTGAATACTGTCGTAAAGAGGCTTCGAACAAACAAGACAAATAAGGACGACAAATTACTTTATTATTTAATCTTAATAATCTTATTTATTCAGCCATCTTCAATAACAATCCAACCAATTATTTATACAATTCTGGGCATGCTTTTGCTTTCTATTTGCCATAAAATGACGTTTTTTCTAGCACATTATTATGTACAGGCAGTATTTGGATTTTACTTGGCAGATGATAGACAAATATCTCGAGCACACACAGTCCTAACAAGAGCTGTCACTTGTTATCTCATCATTCACTCTCATTCTCTGTCGCTTTAGAACAACAAAATTACACTCTTTAAATCAACAGATTTCACAGATTTCATGTTGAACTAATACGAGCTCTTTAACCTGAGCAACATGATGTGGAACTTTGCGGTTCAAGCTTCATTACATGTAGCAAGATGGATTAAAAACACATCTGGACATTATAGGTCAATATAAACAACTATTTCAATATCTGAAGGAATTGCTTCCACAGGGAGCAATTAGCATTCAGTTCAGTTTCTGCCAAAACATCAGAGGTCCTATAATCTCAATTTCAAATGGGTTCTCTAAGGGAGATTGGACATGGTCCTTGTGGAGATGTGGACTATTCGTTTATAAGATTGACCAGCTAATATATCACATAATAATATCACATGTTTGTCTGCCATTAACTTGTAAACAAACACAACCCCATTGGGTTAAGTAGAACTAAACTGAAACTTAACTGTACATGAAGTATTTTCAGCTTTGGCATTCAAGTTGAAAACAATTAAAGATTGTGACTCAAGAAAAGAATCTGTACTCATTTTTAATTATAGACTACCTTAACTGAAGTATTTATGTACTGTATGACTGGATCATTATTAAGTTTATTTTACTGGAAAAGTTTGTTAAAGATCAGAACAAATTTATATCCGTTCATCCAATGTCAGTGAATTGAGTCAGTGAAACAGTGAATTTAACATTTTGTTTTGTGGCTTTTTGTGCCTTTAATGGAGAGATAGGACAGTGGATAGAGTTGGAAATCAGGGAGAAAGAGTAGGGAATGACATGCGGGAAAGAAGCCACAGGTGGGATTTGAACCTGCGCAGCCCGTTTGGAGGACCATAGCCTCCATACATGGAGTCTGACTATTAAGGTTTTTTTTAAAGCTACCCTGAGGAGTTAATAGACGGTTATGAAACCGCTTCTCAATGACCTAAAAAAACAGAAACATCAGTGACATGATTGATGATTTCGTCTCAAAGTGTCAGTACACTGCAGCTTTTGTTTACAAAATCCATAGCAAAGATCCAAAGCAAGTAATTATATCGAATTTTAAAAGAAAGTAGGCTGATATTATTAATCAAAATACACTTCTTTCAAATGTACAGGACCAAGAAGAGATAAGAAGCACTGCTTTGTCCACCGAGGCTGCTAAAATCAACAGAAACCAAAAAGTTCCAGGAGCTCTAAATTGAGAATAAGTAGCTCGTTTTTACAGTGCAAAGGTTAACAATGCACAGATTTCCTTGTTGCATGTGGACTGCTTTGTAATTTGATGCCGAAGACATTATTTTAAACTGCCTGGTTGCAACATCTTGGCTGAATGAAAAAAGTGATAGCTCACTGATGTAGGATCATGACATTTAAAAGTTGTTTTAAAAGAACAGAAGTAGGTTGCAGGGAAAAAACACGTTTTTTAATTGCCATTAGCTTCGGTGCTAATGAAGAAAAACCAGTAAGTGTTCAGCTTCATTGACATTTAAAATCATCAGCTTTTTTGAGGTGTTGCTAACTGTACTCACACTAGGTAGTTAAAGTAAATTAAAGTTAATTGAAGCAGATAAACTAGGGAATGGTTAGTTTCATATGTCAACTGAGTCAACAGCCTCTATCGGAGTGATGTTGTGAAAGAAGGGCGTGTGTGTGACATCTAGGCTACACATTAATGACTGTGCCCTCCCACACACTACTTCAGTAACCTCCTCCGTTTATGTAGGATGCAAGATGACAATAAGTAGTGTTAGTTTCTGAGTGTGCGTGTGTGCAGACACTCCTTACCATGGCCAAGTATGTTTTCTTGCAATTGTAATTGGATGTCAGTGCATTTTACAACTAAATCTGGACATTGTACAAGTTTATTTCAAAAACTATTTATTTTACTCACTTTAAGTTCTCATTCTTGGCAACCATTAACTGAGGCAAAGATACAAAAACTAAGGTATTATATTTTACCAAAGAAGGAACAAACATGATGTAATCACCTACAAATGGAAATAACACATAGACACACACACACACACACACACACACACACACACACACACACACAGAGAGCTTCGTCTTTTAAAAACATCACTTTCCTATCTCCGAGGTGAATTCTCTCTCATCTGCTCCATAAACCAGATTAATTGTGGACTCAGCCTTTCACCCCCGCTGGCACATCACTGCAGAGCGTCTTCCATCCCACACGGATGCTGAAAACTGCTGCTACAATAACGCCATACTGATGAACAGCATGACTGACTGGGTTATATCACCTCTACATTCAACTAGTAATACTGGCGTTAAGAGGAGGCAACGACTTACAATAACATCAGGCAGACAGTGCTGTGTACTTGTTTTGTGTTTTGTTGTTTGTAGGATGGCAGCCAATTGCTGTTTACATCACTAATGAATAATTGAGTCTAGTTGTTTTTTGGACAATAATACAAAAAACGAATTGCAATACCACATATATGAAAATGATCGGCGACAACTCAAAAATGAATAAAACATTGTTTAACCTTACAATGTTTGACTCAGTTCATTGAGTGACCTCTGTCAATTCTGTAATTAAAATGTGTATTTAATAACCAATTTTTGGTGCGTCCACAACGCAAATTGTTAAGAAATCCATATCTGCAGGCTCAGTTATGTACGAAACTCTGTTTTTGGTCATCTTCCTCCCAATGATACTTTTGTACTTCAAACATTTTAATTAAGATCAAATCCAGAGTAGAACAGTTCTTTAAATAATGCAGTGATTCCCAAGGGGGGGGGGGGGGGGGGGGGGGGGTGCTGACATACTATACTGACATAATGTAACATTCAAATCTCTGTCCTTTATAATTGTTTTTCTCTGTTTTCTCGGCCTAAAGTCTTTTCTCACACTGCTGTGTATAGGTGGAATTTTATGAGGTCCTGAACATCACGTGAAATCAAGAATAAATTTGATAGAGAGCAGTGAACAAAATAGATTTCTTTCCCCAGCATTTCTGGCAGCAGCTCTGTACAAAGCGTGCTCTCTCGTCTTACAGATTGGATGTGGGCTGCTTGATTATTATTATGGCTGCAGGGTGAGTGTGGAATATCAGCAGGATGGGGTGTTTGAATGCCTTGACCAGAACCTAATATATGCTCCGGTCCTTTCATTCACCCTGTTGCTATCAAAATTAAAAACCATACATATGGTTTGATTTCTCAGTCTGCAAAAACCAGCCTGTAAAACACTTGAGATTGTCATCAGAAAACAACAAAAAAGCCTGGGAGGTAATCAAAGGTTAAGCATTGATTTTGCATTAAAGATGATTATTTTGATTTGAGTGAGCAGCATACAAACTAAACAGATCAATTAGAGAAACCAAATTGGCGTCTTTTTCTTGCGAGCATTAGCTGATCAAGTAGAGTGCATCTAAAACATAAAAAATAATATATCACAGAATGACTGAAAAAAACAAACACATAAATGCTCCAGCTGCTTAACTGCGGTGCTTACTAGATTGACAAGTTGAATTTTATCTGTCACTTGGAATATTAAAAGCCACAAAGTAGCTCTATGTGAAGCCCACGGGTTAATTATGCAATGTGAGATCATAATGAGTGACATGTGGAAGAAGACGCAGGCAGCACAATAAGTGCTTCAGATAGCTCTGGTTCACATTTCAAAAGAAGCATTTGTTTAAGTAGGAAAGCACCCTGGGGATTTGTTTGGTTATCTCCTTATTTGGGTTTTAAAAGATTCTCAATCACCCCCCACCAATCACACACAAACACACACAAACACACACATCTTTGTGTAGAGGCAACAGGCAAAATAAGACACATTAGTTAAAAGAGTTAAAAGCACTTCATGTTATGACCCACACTTCATTCTTAATGTGTCTGTTGTATGCAATATGCTAATTCTGCAATGTATGCCAGTTAAATGTTAAATATTAGTTGAAGTGTAAACATCTCAGTGAGTGGACTGATATGTCTTAGCTAACAAAACCTCCAACAAAACTCCAACTCCCTTTCATTCAAATAACTGTGCTGCACAACGCACATGTGCTAACTCATGACAAACCATCAAAATCTGTTTCATCCCCGTGTAAGCAGTCAAAAAATGAACCGCCTTTTACTGCTGTGGCACTTTGAAGCGAAGATAACAAGTGTGATAATAAAGTTTGATGTTAAGGCGCTGTTGTGAAGCAGAATAAGTTGAGAGTCAACGCTTGACACGGTCAAGTCTTTGATGCACTCAAAGAAGGTAACACCTGACACAGTAAACAGTGAAACTATAGAGCTTGGACAAACTAGATCTACTGTGCTGTGTAAGCTTGTTTTTTTTCTAAATGAGCCAGGCATCCTATAAAAAGAAACTCTCACGAGAGCCAATGATCTTTGAAGATCGAAGACGAGAATAGTAAGATCAACTAGAGACTAGAACAAAAACACTTGATGAAGCACTTTCTTACCTTAATGATGAGAGGGGATGCCAGAGATGGCTGGGGATCATTAAGTCAAGTCCAGAGTGGAGCTGGTTAAACCTTCACCTATGTGGCAACAGCATTACTAGAACAGTTTAAAAAAAGCAGACTTGTGCGTATAGACACTGGGATACTCTACGCACTCAGACACTCTCTTGCAGAGACTGTGTGCGAGGGGATCCACTCGCAGTCAGAAGCAGCCCCGACAGCTGTGCTCAGGGAGATCCAGTAAGCAACAGAGGCAGAAGTGCTCCTTGTTTCTGTTCTCTCCTTCTCTCTCTCTCTCTCTCTCTCTCTCTCTCTCTCTCTATCAGCCCCTGCAGTTTCCACTCTCTCTCTCTCTCCCGCAATCCCCTCTCTCCTCTCTGCTCTGCTCTCTCTTGCTGCTGCTTAAATCGCAACACCGCTTCCCCCCTCCTCTCTCTCTTTTGCACACACACACACACACACACACACACACACACACACACACACACACACACACACACGCACGCACATCACTCTTTATTGTTTCTGATTTATTTTCACTTTACACAGTGCGCTCTGAGTGTGGACTCCTGCATGCAGAATTGCTTTGAAATGGTTATAATTCCTCAAACAGTCTTTTTCATGCTTCACCTTCCCTATAAATTGCTTGTTTGACAGACAAGGCTCCTTTTTATCTCATGATTTGACCTCCACCCATTGAAAATTAAAAAAATGTATGTGTGCTCTAGAAAGTATTATGCCTAGTGGCAAAAGGCTCAGTGGACCCTTTACATTGATTTCAAATGTTGGAATTATAGTTCCCAGGAGACATATAGAGGTGAGAGATAACAGTGAAGAGGAGGAGAAATAATGACACAATATCAAATGGATATCTGGATGTGGAGAGCTCTGCAGGGGTGGGTTTGAGACCAGGGCATGGGTATGTCTTTGAAGTGCAAATGGAAGCAAAATGTCTTGGCTAATCTTTGCTCACGAGTCCAGCAGTTTGTTTTTTTTTCGCCCCCAGCAAATGCACATGCGTGTGTGTCCTTGCTCTGTATGAAACCTTTTTATCCATTGCACTGGATGATCTGCTTGGAGCTTCATTCATAAAGAAAACTGAAACAAAAATGTTTTTAATTCTCTGGCTGCACACAAAGGAGGTGGAAGCGTGCGCATTAGTGAAGAATTCAATTCATATGTCTGCTGTGTAATGAAAGTAGCAGTGCTCATGCATCCATTCATGTGTGTGTTTGAATGCAGAGATATGTCTTCATTCAGCACAGAGTTGTGAGTGGAAGAAACGAGAGAGAGAATGGGGGTGGGGGCAAAGCGGCAGCCAATAGGAATTCCTGTCCTTGTTTGATGTCGTTCACACTTTGACTGCTCTAATGTCAAAACAATTCAATGTTGTGTCTTTTTAAATGATTTGCGCTCCTGCCTGATAATTCTTGGTATTTTCAGATTATGTTAGTGATCTTTGTCCATCTTTCCGCTACATTTTTGTGTCCCTTCTCTCCATTTCACCATCTGTTTCTTTTTGTGCAGGCCACTTTGAAGCTTACCAGAATCAGCAGTTCATAGGGACAAGCAGTGGCAGAAATACACCTGGTTAAAGTACAGAAAGACACCGAGCTCCTGGCTCAAGAACAAAGAAAAAGTTTCAAAAGAACAATAAGTCTTTCTTTCTTTTGTTCCCCTTTCTCATGAATTGAGGCTTAACTGTGGTGAAGGTCAGGTTTAATGACACTTGAAATTATATCTTGGCAATGGATGTGGATGTATACGATGTGATGGGCACTCTGGCTTTTACTAAGATGCGATGTAGGTGTAATGTTGGCCATCTTATTTGTTCAATGGGGATGTGTCCCAGGGTCTTAACAGTATCTGCTAAATCTGAATCCTGATCCTGATATTCAGGTGTAGCCTGCAAAAATTGTGTAAAACCCACAGGTCCTGCTTCAAACCTAGAAGACTGATATCTAATGAAAGTAGAAAAGATGCATGAACAACTCTTTTAGCCCTGTCTGGTTGAGGCTGTGACTTTGCAAGTCAAAGATCGTTGTCTTGAATTTTGCCACTGCACAAAAATTGTCACTTTTCAACATTGTATCACTGTCAAAGAACCTTCAGGTCTTCTAAAACTAAATCATCAAGGCGACACATCCAGGTCTTTTTCACTGACACAAAAAAAAAGATTTTCTGGACGTTTTCTCAGAATGTAAAATGTTATTTAAATTTAAATGTGAATGTCATTGCGGTCATCTTATTGTCTCAAGACAATATATCCAGTGATTCACGGCGAAGAATGACATGCTGTACTCAAAACAAGTCATCTTAAATGTACTTCTAATAAAGATGAGATTAGCTTGCTTCAAATAAATCTCAGTCAAAAACCAAGTCGGTCAAAAACCACAAACAGGATGTGGAAGAATTGTTCAACAATTCAAATAATTCAAAGTTCGTTCCTCAGATATGAAAAAGTCTCCTACCTTTGTTGTGCAACTTGATTGCTTTTCTGTAGAAGTTAAACAAGGAAACATGAATTCCCAATATGAGAAGTGATGAAGATCACTTTTTTTGACTGAAGTCTGACTTTCTTAAAAAATAGTTTTTTTTAAATTCTTGTTATTCTAGTTCCAAGCATTAAGTAACTGAGGACCAGTAACGGTTGTTTCACACTGATCAATGAAACAACACGTGTATGGCTGGGGGCCGGCTTCATTTTTATTTTGGCTTAACTGTTAACAGCTCAGAGCTTTCACCCTGCTGGGGTGAGCAGCGTGTGTCAAATGCATCCCACTTGCCGACAATCTATAGAATAGAAGCTTGACTTTTTCTTTTTTTTACCATGAGACGCTTGTGATTCTTAACTAGCACTAAGTGTAAATTGAAGAGAGGGATCAGTTTTCTTGACAGTGAAAACAAAAGGCTGTCTTAGCTTATCTGCATGCCAGTCTGCCATGCCGCAGGCCGCTGCACTGGATGTTTGTCAGATCTCACAAAGAGGTAAAACGGGTTTCATTAAAATTAATTTGTGGCGACTAGCCACCAGACTCCAGTCTGGTGGCATTTTTCCCTGCAAGTCCAGCGTCTTCACAGGTTCTCCCTCAGCTGCAGCCCCTTCAC
The DNA here is from genome assembly GCF_963584025.1 of Labrus mixtus. Lineage (NCBI taxonomy): Eukaryota > Metazoa > Chordata > Actinopteri > Labriformes > Labridae > Labrus > Labrus mixtus. The sequence continues at coordinate 19,573,071 of NC_083626.1, read as the reverse complement.
TTGAGTCTTGTATGTTATTTATAGAGACACAGCACACACTCATCGCGCACCACAGAAATTCTATGTTTAAGTCAACTGGGCAACACAAACACAACTTAATCCAGGGATGGCGCCAGAATTTTTTTTTCTTCTGGTGCTAAGGGAGAGCTTGAATAATATGTTGGGGTGCTATGAATAGTCGATTTTCATGAATTCATAGCTCCGGTGTAGTGCTTGAGTTAAACCCATTCTTTATTTACCCCATGAAAAGTAGTCCAAAGTAATTTGCAAAACAGAAAAAAGGACGTAGAACAGGAACCTCTATGTTCTTTTTCATCCCTCTCATATAATTGAAGAGCTGCTGAGAAAGTTTCTTAGCATTTCTACAGTCTATTACGCTACAGTTCTGTCATCGGTCAAAAGTCGGGGGCCTGTTAGCGGATTTTTTTAGCCCTTATGATCAGCAGATCGACGGGGCCGACAATTGTATTTAGGGACAATAAAGCTTAACCAAGAGAAACTTCTAAAATAAAATATGATATAATAGTTATACTTGTATTTCATTTTAAGCTGTGCGTTGGAAGTATAGGAGGCCAATACCTACCCATGTTAATTTTGAGCTAGTTCATCAGTGCCTTAAGACTGTACAGCAAGCTTCCTGCAGGTTAAACTCAGAATGTGGGTAAATAAGTACCAGTTAAGTGCATCTGCAATGTTTGTCATATAAACCTCTGAAACAGGTTCAGGTAAACACAATGAAACTAACAAGAGCACCACAAAAACAGGCTAAGATTAGAATCGACTTTTATTCAGCTGACATGACCCATTAAAATATATTTCTATTCAACCCAGTGCATCATGGGACTCCTATGTTATGTTGTACTGATGCAGTATTTTTTTTAATCCTCAGTATGCAAACATTGTTTTGCCAAGTGGAAGCAATGAATGTCTATTCAACTAAAGTGAAGAACAAGTTGCACAAATCCAAGTGGAGGCAATGTGGTGGAATATGATGTGAATATGCAAGTGTTGCAAAAAATTAATGTTCATTAATTTTACTAACTGTTTTTGGTTTTCCTGACTTAGTGTTGTAAGATGGGTGAAGAAGAATCCAGCTTGGACAGACCCCCCATCCTCTCCTCCCCCCTCCAGCCAGCTTTTGGCTCAGTGTGACCACTTAAAAGACGCCATTGATGTGCAGGGGGCAATTTGAAGTGACTATTTTGCACCCTGCCTGTTACTGTGCTCAGGTTGAATGCACAAATGACAACACATGCAGACATACATGAACACAGATGGATTTTAAAAAAGCGTGCTCATGCAGGGAATGCTTAAATATAGCAAAGACACACCATCATTGCTGTTCTGTTAAATCAAGCCTTTGTCCTTTCTGTCTGTGTTTAAAACAGAGCAGGGATACCTTTAATATAGATTTTCATGGATAGGAAATATCTGGAATGCCAGGAAGGCCGTGTCATTGGATCAAACATTATGTTTTCATTCTTCAAGCAGTAGCATAAATCATAAACAGGTGGAAAAGGAAACAAACCAATCAAAAGGCCTAATGCTGCACCATGCAGCTCAGCAAACAATTGACTTTAAAATCATGGAAATGTGTTCCTTCTGAAATGTTGCACCTGAATAGTATTCTTTTTTTTTTTTTTTACACTTTACATTCTGCATTTTGCTACCTAAAGAATTCAAGCACCTTTACACGAGATTTTTTCATCTATTTACTCCTCACTAGCATCTTTTTTAAAGTGATTTTGTTTAGAAGAGAGACTTGGACATCAAGTATCTTTCCGCCAGGCATCCTCCTCATCACCATGCATAATCATGATAATCTGCCCCCATATGCTCATGTTTGAAGTGGAATTTACCGCATTACTGATGAGATGTCAGCGAGCATCCGGTGACAAAGTGCACTTCCAGATTAGTTTGTCTTCTGATGAATCACAAAAACAGCTATTGGTGCAGGAGAACTGTGACCCAGGAAACACTTCAAGTATAATGTAACCTGGTTTAGCCAATTCAGGCCAGACTCAGACTACAGGAGGATTGGGACCGCTTCTATCTTATTTGCCGCTGTCAACTATGGGATCTGTCTGTTCGGCCAAGAAATCATATGAAAGTGATAAATATCTAATGTCAAGATGTTACTTACTGTGTGGGAACAAACAGTGAATGAAAAACAGCAGTACAGGAAGAGACATTGCCAGTGTCAGTGTTTACCACGTCTTTTCATCACAGGTTATCAAGCCTTTTTGCTTTTTTTTTCTATCTGCAAAGCATCACATTATTTGCTTGTAGTTTATCTACGTTAAGTTAACATACTTTTGGTTCAATCACATCTTTTTGAGGCATTTTGTGACTCCATTTGAACAAACGGTTTTACAATAATGTTGATAAAATCTTATGGTGAGGAATGGGCACTTATTTGCGTGCCTCGTCTTGTGACTGTTTAAGATCTCTATCTACAGGTTCCCTCTACATGTGAAAAACAACCTGACTTTAAAGTGGGTTAAGATTTTAAAACTGACCTGAGCCCTGCCTTAATGTCATTAAAGGTATCACATGGTGCCACAGGAGTAGTTGATTAGAATATTTTGAGTGTGATTCCTTATTTACTTCCTGTAATCACTATACTATGAAATAAAATAAATACTATACCTTCTTGCTTGCACTGACGTTTTTCTCCCATTGCACTGTGCAGCACATGGTGGTAGCGGTTCTGCAGTTAGCTTAGAGACTGTTAGCACTTATTGTGTGAGTGCAAATTCCAGACAAGGCATCCAGTCTGAATTTTTTTATTAATAGATATATGAAACAGCACTAGAATTAAGGTGAGTTTCTTGCAGATAAGGAGGCAGAACCTTAGAGGTTTAACTTAAAGCATAAGGAACTCACCTTTATATCTAACTCGTCTTACCTGTTTCCAGTCTCCTTGTTGCAATGCAAAGCTTTTAATTCATAACAATGTGATATGCAAAATATTTCAACCTTCAAATGTGCAAAAATAGAATTCCACACTTTTTTTTGTTAAACTTGTCTTAGCTAGTCCAGGTGACACTGAAATACTATGAAAAATATTTTACAACATGCATTCAGTAGCATGTAGACAACTCCCCCAGAGTTCCAAATTCACAGTTTTTTCATGTCTATTCTCTAAATCTCTTGTTCATGAAATTTTAGTTTAAATGGTTGCATCAATGGAGAAAACCATAAGGCAGTGTATTTGCACCACACTTTAAGATTTGATTGGCATTGCCTTCTATTTCAGTTGTTTTTTCATTAGTTATCCAGGAATAGAACATAAACTACAAATCCCTGGCACATCTATGCCAGGGATTTGTATGTTTGTCTCAGCAGGAGTACAGTCCAGCACTGTGCATTCATAGATCTAAAGTCCTACACAACAACCAGAACATTATGTCTTTCCTGGATGTATCATATTCCTCATCCCTCGTCTCCCTCTTGTCTGTCAGTCTCTTTATCTCCCCCTCACTCTCTTTATCTCTCTCTATTTGTGTTATTGTTGACTTAGTGAAAGGTTCCCTTTACATGTGGTTCAGAACTCTTCTAGTCTTTAGGAGAAACAGGAGGGAGTGAGAACTGTTTTATTGAGAAAAAGAGTGGGTAGTCACGACTGTAATTAATCAATCATCCATGTTTCTCTCATTGCTGGTCCAGCGGTAATTCAACGTGACACATGCAGGTGCATTTCCTATGATGTTGACATGAGGTTATCGAACAGCATGTGGCATCAAACGGTTCTCTTGCTGAAAGTGGCGAAAAAACATGAGGAATTAATTCTGCACGTTGTGAGAGATCAAAGTCTGTTTAAATTATGGATACCAAAAAAATGCTCTATGAATGATCAAATAACTAGGTGCTGGTTTTAAGAGCAGTGTGAAAAGGCTTAGTTTATTAGAATCAGGGACAGTGTATAAAATACATTAGTGTCAGAAGAGAAAAGATGCTTTGTACCAGATTTAGCCAACTGTAAAAAAAAAAATAAAAAAAATAAAAAAATAGTTGTTATAACTTAAAAAAAAGTTAGTGTCCGGGCTGCCTTAACATTTTAAGTTACTGAACTTAAGTTGAGATAAATTTTTGATTATTCCAAAGAAATAACATTTTCTAGTCAAATACATTTTAAATCACAATTCAGTTCCCGTCAAATTATTTAGTTAAGGCAAAATGGTCAATCAATTTCTTTTGACTTGAAATCAAAAATTAAAAATACTTTATCAAAAGTTGAATCCACCGAAAATATTGAGTTAAATGAATTAATCCATTTAAATTGAATATATATTTATATTTTAGTCAACTGAAATCAGTTACTTTTTAGTGATTCTCTTTGCTTTTGTGGAAACTTTCAACTTCCTTTCAAATACAAATTAAATAAAGGTATCATCTCGACAGGTAAAAATTGTTTTCAACCTTTAATAGCAGATCAAATAGCACATCTAAACACTGACACATGTTTTTACCTAAAATACTGTGCTGGCTTGTTGGTAAAAGCATTTCCACCCAAGAATGTGCAAAAAAACACTTGTCTTTCTTTTGTTGCATTTACCATTGATCGGTCACTTTTCTCAGCATTTTCAGATGCAATAAACGAAATGAAATTAATAATTTACACATTTAATGATGTGATCTTATTATGCTAAAACAAACACTTCAGAAATAGTCTGAGACAATTTCCAAATATTTCTTGGCAGCTTTCAGAAAACCCCCGACCTCAGTGTAGTGCCTACACAGCTTTACAAAGAAGTCCTTTTCTCAGTCCATGGACCCTTGCAGGGGGCAGTGGTCACCACTGATATTCATTAGGTTCTTCTGTATGACTTCAAATGTATACTGCACTTTCTTTTGGTCGTCAATGTAATTGCATACAGCAGACCCATGAGCATAGCTAACATATACAAATAGTCCTTCATGCCATGCTGAAGGATCTGATCCTCCAGGGGCCTGTACGACGAAGCAGGATTTGGGGTTAGCGAGTTAACTCTGGGTTTTCAATCATACGAAAGGTCGTTCACTTTTTACCTGGGTATATCGCCACGGTAACATATGCTGCACACCTAACCTGCGAAATCTCCGCAGACTGACCAATCAGATCTTTTGATCGTGGAGCTCCCGGATCTTATCGAGAGGGGAGGAGGAGGGAGAGAGACCCTTCATGTGTCCCGTATAACAACATTATAGTCCGTAAAGTTAATGATTATATCTTATATATATAAGATAAGGTATATATATTAAGATATCATCCTTAATAATTCAACAGAGACTCCTCTTATGCCTTTGAATATTTTCATATTTAATGTTTAGTGTCTCCATGTCGCTCTGTTTGTTATCTTAAGAGCTGCAGCAGAAATATAACTTCTCAAACTGTTACGCTCGCCACATCAAAGAGTAGGAGCAACACATCCAGTTAAGAGAAAAAACAGGAGTTATTATCGTCAGTTCTAAGGTGAACTAACGATGGGAAAAAAATATTTTTAATAAGCCGTAGTTTGGACATTAATATTCGCCGATTTTTCTTTTATCTGCCAGTTCTCCCTGCATTTGTTCTCGCAGCTGTGTAACTTTAGTGTAACTAGTTTGTTTTAAACGTCTTTCTATCATGACACTTTGAACTTTTGTTGTTTTGTTAAGTTAACACATATTGGTTTGATCACTGTAAATAAAAACTCACCTCTTGGAAAAACGTCATCTGCTGAGTTGCCTTTCTGCCACCTTCCTAGACACTTGTGCTAACTACTTTACAAACATTGAGATTGACATTTCTTTCCACGTATCTAGCTCCGTGAAATGGCGATGTGGAGCGACGTCGATCTGTTTTTGAAACATCTACTATACTTGAGTACGCACTGATTTCTCTGGCCAAAAATTCAGTAGATCATCAGACCAGTCTTCTCACTGACTGTTTCCCACAATGCAAAACGGCAGGTCAAAGATTGAAAAGATGGACACAAACGGCTATCTTCCAGAGAAAATAATTACACAAAGCAGACATTAACCCCGAGACTTACAGGCAAAGATTCCGCTCCCTCATGAGAGTTGTATGTGAGGCTCAAGGAGCTCTTTTGGAAATGGATCCAGCCAAAAGGTAAAAGCATCCAAGAAGTAAGTGAAATGACCAGCCAGCTAGCAGGCCAACAAATCCCTCTAGCAAAAAGCTAATTTGTTATCTTTGTGGACTTGGACCCATGTGCCCAAAAAACTCGGCTAAGATGACACAAATGTGCTTTGTGCCACATCCTCACATTTAAAATTAGCTTAAAAATGACTGTTCTATTAAAATGCAGAACAATGAAGTTAATTGAACCACTCTTAGGGCATTGCTCGACTCTAGGAGTGATTAGACACTGGTACACAGGAAGTTGGTACCACCCAACATCCCTATCTGTTGTGTTCATGGAGACGAGAAGCCTTATCCAAAAGCTTACATGTATGGTAGAAGGTCAAACTTACCTTTTGAACATTGGGGTTGCTGATAATCTGCCTTTTGTTGCTGTTCTAGAAAGAGACCTACCAGTTCTTTTTGATTTGTTGGATATATAGAATAATAATAGAAACACAACGTGAAACAGTTGCACAGAGTTAAAATGCATGTTGGAAAAGACTGAGTTTATTCATTTCAGTGCCATTCATAGACTACATTTCACTCCACATATTCATCAAACTGAATGCTCAAGCTTCTTTTTGTAAATTGATACTTGGCGGCCTGAGACTATAAATGTCAGTTCACAATGTAACAACAACATAGCAAAGAGCTGAGATATTTCAGTGTAAATCAAAGTGGTGGCGTGACCCACCAGATAACTTACTGCCAGGCTGACATGGCTTCACATTGAGGTATGCAGCTGTTAAGGAAAAAAAAAAAAAACATGGCTACAATCTGAAATATGCAGGTGAAAACAAACCCCCAGAGGCTTGAAGGAATAAGCTGGCAATGTTTGGCAACAGGGAAGCAAGTTCCAGGGCACACATCGAGCTTGAAGTCAAAAAAGGAAAGCAGAAAAATATGTTATGTAGCAAACTGGTTGCAAAAATACTTTATTGCAGCAATAAAATGGATTGAACTGCACCCTGTAAAATGCTCGAAAACACTTGTGCAGTACAGAGACGAGTTCTTACCTCAAATTGAAATAAGGACTTGTTTCCTTCCTCATGCTCAGGCTCTGGTCATGTCAGTGGAGAGTTAGAGTGTCAGTTCGAGTCAAATCCAGTGATCAAGTGATTAATGACTAAATGAGTTCCCAACTTGACAAAGCAATAACTGTGACCTTGTAAACAGAAGGACAGAAAGCCTCTGCCTATGGCATGAACAAACACTCCTACTACTAATTCATGTAAGCACATCCACGGACCTGCACCGTACAGAGGCTTTCTTTCAGTTTCTATTGTTTTCCAATGGTCACTCACATGCACGTAGGCTACTGCATATTGACTAGTGGTGTAAAGATAGACTGGACTAAATCTTAACATTAAAGATCCATGTGAATTGGTCCACAGAGGCCTGGATCGGTAAACACCTACTACGAACAGGTCGATGGTTTGGTGTAATTTTCGCTCAAGGTTTAGTCCCCACACATGAAACATCAATTTTCCCAGTTTTAAACATGCAGCTCTCCAGTGTTAAATGTTCATTCATCTGGCACTGTCTGCCTTTTCCACTCCTCAGCTGGACATGACTCAAATTTTTAACATCACTATTGCAAATCAGAATACTTCTCCGTGAATGTTCGAAATGTATGACATTCTCTATTTTTGTTCACTATAGGCTATACACATTCCGATAAAAATAATAATAATAGAAGCAGTTATATAAACAACAGACCGCAATACAAAAAGCTGCACAGCTAAAAGATAGAAACCTTTTGGTGAAGCTGCAGCGTGCAGGGCGTTTAGGAACTACATCTTCAGTTTTTCAGATCACAGCACTCTGTAACAGAGTTTGTACAAGTTTAAAGGGACAGACTACAGAAGAATATAATATTACTGAAGTGAACTGAGTGTTGTCACACGCAGCCACCTGTTACCTGCATGATAGCAGAGAGTGAATGGAGAAAACACGAAGCAGCGTTTCACACAATGAAATATAAACGCTTTACGGCCTGGTGTGAAAGTCTGCGAGAAATACATGAAAATAGATTATAAAAGTCTGTAATGTCTTCATATTTGTATAGCGGGTCTACATGGCTCTACTTCAACGCTGCCGTCTTTTCACTCAGACTCTGATTTCCTTCTGTATTTAAATGAATCGCACGAGAGAGAATCCAAACCAGATCAAATTGTCTTGTAAAGGATAGATTCACATCCTAGGTATTGACTAAATGTAAGGTCTCATGCACTATGTCTTGCTTGGTAGGACACTATATTGTGTGTGCTGTGATAGACAATCCAATAAAATATGTGCTGCCTCTTTGAACATAAATCCCGTCATCCATGCAAGCCCCAAGGCCATATTGGGTTTATACAAATCAAGCATACTCCCTTTATTCCATAAAAGCTTTCAACAATAAAAAAAAAATGGTTTGGTGGAATTATTCTTGCATGGGTTTAGATTTAGCTTTATTGAAATTAGATCTATAAATTACTGTTGTTTGAAGTTTCCAACATGCAAGTCTATAAAATACTGCAAAATGAAATGCAGGGCCGTTACAGTGGCATACGTTGATATATTGCTTTTCATTTTAGTCTTGTTTTTAATGGATGCTTTCCTATAAAATGTGCTTCAGCAAAATATTTGAAAAGTGGAAAGAGTGACAGAGAAATAGAGTACTGTCTCTGTGTATATGTTGTATATTCTCTTGCTATCACGATTGTGTGCAAAGTCTTTGTGTGTTAGCAGGCTGTTTGTCAGGAGGCCACCGAGGAGGCAATTAATCAGCGTTTGCAGTTGGCCATCTTTAATCTTCTCGTATTGTCTTTATTTCATTTCATTTGACCCCTTCCCATGTTGTATTGACTGCATTTCATTTTTTACACTTGCTGCACATTTGAAATCTTTCCTGGGCTCGTATTGCCCCTCAGGGAGATGAAACTGCATTACGTCCTCCACTATCTGCTGCCTCTACTTATTACTCCTCCTCTTCATGGCAGCATCTCATGTCTCATGTTGCAGATTTGTACATCCTGGGTCATCCTTTCTTTGTTTGTGCATAATCTCACTCTCATCATTTGATATATATTCAAATGACCTCTTATTGCAGACTCTATTCATTTCTAAGTGCCGCTCTGAGTGCATCTTGAAAAAAAAAAGTCGGCCGAGTGCCAAAAATAAATGAAAGACTTAGGGGACACTTGCCCATATCCATCACAAGGTAACTTTACTCAAAATGCTGTCTTGAGGGAGTGCAAAGATGAAAGAAAGAATTGGCATGAGTGCTAAAGTAAAACAGATGGTTTGCAGCCAAAACAACATTGTATATTGATGATGCTGAATCAGGCCTAACACCCACATTGCCACTATCCAACACATTTAGCAAATGTAATTTAGACTTTAAACCCAAGGATAGTTATGGAATGAATGTGAATTGGGTAGTTGAATAGAGAAGCAAAATACAAAAAGCACAGGTTATTTTCCCCTCCTTTTATCGGACTAACTGAAGAGCCCTGATAAAGTAAAGAAAGCTGAAAAATTGTGTAATTTAAGTAATGATTCAAAATGATAAAAGAGAAGATAAGACTAAGGAAGTAGACCTACTCATACACTCCTGACAGACATCTGAAACTGCATTACACATCACCATTGTTGATATAAACATTTAAACAACAATAATTTCGAAACAAGTCATTTAATTAGACAAGAATGACAGATAAAGAGTACAACACCGACAGTAAATTTAAGCTTGCATGATTAATCTAGACCAATTTAAATCACACTGACCGCCAACGCATCTGTGAAGTTGCATATTGATTTCATTAGCAGCTTGTCGAACTGTTGCAGAGAGGCAACACCAAAGCTGTGCTGATATTCAGAATAAAAGCACTCCTCTCATTTGATGGGGATTAAGTAAATAAACTTCAACCTAAGATCACTTGGGAACATATGTGTTCATACTGATTATCAATACCCAGAGGGAACAAGTATATGTTTTTGAGTCATTTTCAAACATTAAATATAAAGTATATTGTTTTTCAGCTTTCTGTATCAAGTTCCAGTTGGACCGGCAAAAATGCTGCTGAACAGATGACCTACATGTGTGATCGAGCTCTCTCGAGTCATGCAGCTCATAAATCAAACGTTCTGGCTCATAAGCTTGTGGTGATGGTCGATGTGTTTACTGGTCAATGTATGGATCAGCAGCAACTGTCAAGTTGTAAGCTCATTTTCAGATAGCATTAAAATGTAATAATTGTCTCACTCAGATTCTATTGGGTTTCTCAGGAGCTTGAGCTACGCAGAGGTTTCACGTTGAGCTAAAGTCGAGCGCTGATCCTCCACCTCAGCTGCAGCTCTACTATGCAGTTATGAGTATAACAGTTAGTTTGACTGGACCAAAATGGCAAATACACAAATTGACGACACAAAAATCATGAAGTTTTAATTATGGGGAAAACCTTATGAAAGAAACTGAGATAAAAATTGAAAATTGCATTTGCATGTGTCTACCCACTGCTGCCATGCTGACATCAGGAGTTTGCAGAGTCAGAAAAAACAGTTGTTGCTGGGTTACTGTTGCAGAATAAAAGATGAGAGATGATGTATTCAAAGAGATGAGAGATTACTTGAACAAATGTTCCTTAATCCCAAAAAATAGCTGACCAGGCATGTGATCTTTTAGAGCATCACTGATGCTGAAATGCATTGCTCAAACCTTATAGCCAAATGACCCATAAATTCTTTAAGTATTTGATGTCCGTGAAACAAAAAACAATCAACTGGCAACAGCGGTAAAATTAGTGTTTCGCCAGATTTCACAAGTTTAGCTGTGAGACTGTTGAGACAAACTTATCAGGACTTGTGGGTCCTATTCCAGAAAGTCTTGAGACCATATTGAGAAAGTGTAAACCTTTCAGAGCTCGTTTATTACAGTGTGCTGACCAAAGTGTGTTTCTTTGATGACCTCGGAGCAAGGACCCTATGGAAACTGAAGGAGTTATTATTCTCCCTCGCCACAATGAATCGCTTATTTGGGGGCTTTAACGTGCCCGAAAACTCACAACTTCACCCAAAATTCAGCCTAGCTTGAAATCGCCGAATGGCTCCACAGCGCCCCCAAACGTCACTCAGGGTACTGGGGTTAACCTACATGCAGGAAAATTAGCTCTAATTGTCTAACCCATAAATCCTATCTGCGAACTGTGGCACTCCATAAACCAAACCAAACCTATACAACTCTTTGCGGTGGATCACTCGGCTCCTAAATCAATGAAGAACGCAGCTAGCCACATAAGAGTGGACCAGAACAGCATACACCAGTCATGTGCCGCAGCATATGCCATCAGTGTGGCATACGCTGCAAACGAATGTTTACAGACGTAAACACGGTTTTATGAATGAAAATGAACCTGTAACCGTCCCCTGTCACTCGATGGTGAAAGTTGTAAGTGTCCTTTAGGGATTGTATAAAAATGAAGAGCTTCTGGGTGGAGGTATGTCAAAAAGTAAGTGAAATAATAAGTAAGCAAATAGACCCAGTCCCCGCAGTTTGCCTGCTTGGTGTAATTTCCAGACTTGAATCTCAAACTAACAGCAAGTGACTGGCTACAGCTTTTGCAGTCGCTAAAAAGCTAATATACTGTAGATGGAAAGACGTTTCAGCTCCCACCACCCTAGACTGGTGTCATGCACTTGGAAAAATAGCCAAACTGGAAAAAGTCGTATACAGCAACATAGACGCTGTGCACAAATATGACATAATCTGGGGCCCTTTTCTCTCTTTTATGATATGACTCGGTAATGACTCTGATCTGCGATTAAACAACTGTTCTTGAGTCATAAATGGGAAAAATAAAATAGAAAGAAAGAAAGAAAAAGCAAAATAGAAGAAGAAAAAAGAAAAGGGGAATATTATAATAATAATGTATGTATATGGTCGGCACTTGCGTATGTATGTATATACTGTATATGTGCACTTGAGTATGTGTATTCATGTATGTGTGAGGATGGGTATATGTATGTGAGTAAGTGCATGTATATATATATGTGTATGTGTAAGTATTTAGAGACATATATAAACAGGCAGGAATTTATAAAATACTGTATTCTCTTACTAAAAATGTAAACAGGTAAATCAATCGCTCTTTAAAATGTGGAACACTGACAACATATGATGTCACAAGGAGGTTTACACCAGACCAACCCTTTTAAATATTTGTGAATATTTTGCATGTGGTCCTGTTATCTACAGCACCAATAAGGGGCTTGTCAGTCCATAGTCTATTTCTGACAACATGAAAATATTGTAGGATAACATGGATAACATGGATGCATGAATTGTATTTTTGTTGGTTTTTAAAAATTTTTTATTTATTACTTTTATTAATCAATTATTATTGATTGATATGTATGTATGTATAGGTTTGCGTGGATATATGTATGTACGTAACTGGGAACATGCGTGGGGTGGGTGAGTGGGAACTTGCAGGTAGGCTTGGGAACATATAGCCTCTGAATAATTTATGTTTAGAGTTTTTCCTTGTATTTTTTTTCCCATTGCCTGTTTCTGTTTTAATTTAAAAAAAACATTCAATAAAAAGAGAATCAAAAAAAAATAATAATAATTGTCCTTTAGAAAGAGGGAGAGTGTGTGGGTGCGCGACTTAAATATAGTGTGCAGCGGGTGACGTGGCACCCACAGGAGTGATTAATTTGGTAAAATGCTCCTGATCCGATGTAGATTGTCACAAGGTTACAGGTTCACTTTCATTCATAAAACATTCGTAAACATTTGTTTTTCCCTGGAGTGAATAAGATTTGAAAAACACTGGAAAAGTTCTAGACACAGAAAGTGAAGCATGACGAAAGCAAGGATGATGAAAAATAAGTAGTGCAAGTACATCTCCAAGTCAAGCTCAAAGGTTACAACTCATCATATATTGAAGCTCAGTCTGCAAATGAATGATTTATTTTTTTAAACCAAATTTGCAAAAAAAAATGTACTCATTGGGAAAACAAAATGGTTGTGTTTTTAAACTCAGTTTTGTGTGTTTGAATAAACTTATGTTGTGCCTCCCATGTACAGAGGCTACAGTCCTTGTCGCAGCGACCATGGTTGGATATCCGACCTCTGCTCTTTCCTGCATGTCATCCCACACTCTCTCCTCCCAACATTTCCTGTCTCTCTTCAGCTGTCCCATCTAATGGAGGCAAAACTGATCCAAAAATATTGAGTGAAAAAGATAAATAAATACAATTTAAAATACCAGCCATTTTTGGTGTGTCTGTTACGGACTTCCTGTCAAATTTCAGCTTGCAGGTTGTAGGCTTACATTAGATCCAAACTGTGATTTACATTTTGTTTCTCAAATGGTATAGTTACATTAAATTATTGCCACTTCCATGAGTAATGTCATCCTCTGCCTGCATGTTTGCTCGTACTGCTCATTAGTGTCTTTTGTTGGCCTGAGGTTTGTGTTCGTACAGATAATAGGATGCTGCTATGCAAACAATAAAGGCACAACGACAATACTGCACACAATGTGAAGTATTATTGTCTATGTCCCTCTCAATCAACTGTTCAACAAACATCCAGGAATGCAGAACCAACAATCTGCCCACAGATAAAGTCAATTACATGTACAAATATACAGTAGACTGTGTATGTCACAGAAAAGAAGAGTTATCTAATAATTTACCCTATGCAGCAGAGATTGCTCATTTGACTTTGCTAACAGGCTATTTAATGAAAGCTATGGCACAATGGCTTTAGTTTGTTGACTTCAGGAAAAATACCAGAGGCCAATGTGTCGTCTTCATTATAGTCTTCATGTATACAGTTCCTAGGCCATTGGTCTTTCACCTGCTTTTTGTTAAGTGTCTCAAGATAACACTTGTTATGAGTTGATGCTATACAAATAAAGATTGATTGATTAATGATGCGGCAGCGACAAGCTCCATAAAAAACAATCCTTTTGTTTCAAACTGTATCTGACATGCCTTGGCAGAAGTGCATTAATATTGTAATCTAGTCACTAAAAAAGCTAAGTTACTCTGATTCTTCTCCACTTTATGAATTTCTCCCTTGAGCAACCCTTAAGCGCTCCCTGTCTTACTTTGATAGCAGCGCAACCTTAGAAGTATCAAAATTTCAATCAAAAGAGGCTGACCGGATGAGTTATTTTCTATGAAACAGCCACGGGAGTCTGAAACTAAGTACACTGTTTATGATGTCTCAGAGCGCAGTGAATGCTAATAGGATGTTTTAAGACAGACTCTTATGTAAGTTGTATGTTGTGCTGTGATTATGCAAGAGGAGGGAAAAAGATAAAAGTTAGTGAGTTTTTCTGTGCAATATTACCTATTCACTCTTAAAGTGAATTAAGCTTATAGAAAATGTTATATTTTTCACCCTTCTCGGTTCCAAGGAAGAAAGGACACTTGATTGCTTAGAGCCAGTCTATGCTCAAAATACTGAATGATCTAATCATTCTTTCTGGTTCTATCTGCCCTTTTCTATCCTTTCATGTATAGAAATATTGCTACAGCATTATTGTCCTTCTGCCCCTGCACAAAAGGTTGTCTGCATCTCTTGAGCCCCAAACCTCCAGAGAGGATACAATTTTAATCATGTGGTTAATGTGCAAAATTTGATTATTTCGGATAATGGTATCAGATGAATAGTCAATTAACTTCTGCAGTGCTGCTAAGCCAGCACATGGGAGCTGAAACATACAGTCCTTCTAAGTGTAAAGAAAAAATGAGCAGCTAGGACTTCAAAAATCATCAAAAATGCTTAAGACGTGCTGCTTCCACCTTCCTCCTGATCTGGATGAAGACTTGTGTAGTAACCATAGTAAGGAACGGGCAGGAAAGGAAAACAATTGTTATGACACACAGAAGGAAAAAAGAAAAGCAACATTTGCTTTGCAGTGGAATCAAAATGACATGACAGATGTGGACATGGTGTTGATCCTACAACCTGCATGTGTCCTCTTGTGTCTTACCACATTAAGACACACTAGCTTTCTGTCTTGCAAATAGTGGATTCGCTGAATACACTTTTGGTTACTTCAGTGTTTGGCATGGTTTTTCTACGAATCCCTGTTCTTTCTGCAACCTTCCTGCACCCTTTATTTTTACACAATGTTTTGGTTTTTATCTCTACTTTGTCTGGATTTAACAAAATGCTCATACTGTGATGCTCAGTAGGCTTTGGCCCTATTTTTTTTTTTTTTTTTGACAGCAGGCACACAGCTTCTGCAAAGAGCTGCTATGAAAGGCCAACCCTACAAATAAACACTGATTATAAACTTTATGTTCTTCAGTGACATCAGATGACAAGACTTAATGTTCCTGTCATTATTACTCATGAAGTGATACTAACCTCACCAGCATGTTAAGGATTTGTTATTTCTTCAAAGATCTCCTGAAAGAGAACCTTGCTATGAGGACATAGCAACCTTTCTGTCCTCTTACTCTCACAATTTACTGACTTGCCTCTGTGACTAATAACAATGTCACACTCTCTAATCCCTACTGACTGAGGCATCATTCTGTCTCTTTTGCCACTAGCTTGAAGTTACAGTACACATCACATTTGGCTACACAGCTGCTGGGACAGCTATTCAAACTCTCTTCTTCACATTCTGCCATTTTGTGTTCCTAATGTATGGTGAACATGTTTCAAAAGGAGAGTTTGGATTTTTTAGGTAGGGTTGTATGAGGTACTTGTCAATTAAGTGCATTATTATTTCAAAATATAGCATGCATTTTTATCATCGTTGATATCTAGGAGGGATTCTCTTTAAATAAGCTAAATAACGTGGTAAAAATGGCCAAGGGATGTATAGCTTATGAGCCAAAAAAAAACAAAAAAAAACACAAGAGAACAACCAGTGTGTTGCCTGGATCAGGGTCACCCACTAGGCCCAAGCTAATCTTCTGCCTTGGACAGCACTGGAAGCTGAATAGAAGGCAAAATTAAAACTAAAGAGGAGTTGGGTCAGCCTGCAGACACTTTGTGGTCCTGCTAATTTTGATACAGATTACTTTTGAAATGACAAAGACAAAGTGTTTCGCTTTGGAGTAATTGTTGGATCAGAAAGACGCAATGGGGCGAGAGGCTATTTATCTCTCTCGGGAGCTGGGCTAGGGAATAAATTAACCAAAAACAACACGCCTCTCCAAGCCCTTCAATGTTTATTAATAGGAATAGTCAAGGAGAAGTTGTCTGACATCACCTCTCCAGTCTTACCATGTGTAGCACTTGAATGACCACATACAGGCGACACAACAGCTTTAGAAATATACACAGTTCACTAGACAAGGCACATATACATTACTGTGGCAGTGTGCAAGGATGACTAATGAATCACTTGATCCCCATAGTAACAAGGTACACAGGGAACAATAGCTGCTCCTAATCACACTCAAGATCCAACTGATACATTTCACGACACTCCCTAAAAATCACTAACTTCACCTGCTCACGCAGCAAATAATTCATGCATACCACTACAAATTAATAAACACAACAAAAAGGGATCAAGGCTTTCAGAGCTACTACCCCATCCCACATAGCTTTACTGTGAATTCATGAATTGCGCTTCGCCCATAAAAAGTCTATTGCACACGGCCCGTCAAAGTATTTGATTTGAAACTACTTCTAACAATAAACAAAAGTAGATATTAAAGTGGGGAAAAACAGTGACAGATTTGAGTTAATTCCAAGTCCTTTAATTCATCAACTTAGCACCCGGACCAGCAGTGTGCTTTTAATGTTGTGATGAGTCATACGTTAAAACAATGAGTCACTACAGCGTCCAGTCGTCCTCCTACTTGTTGTAATCCGCGATCGCCAGCAATTGTTTGTAATCAGTTTGCCTCACGCTGCACTTCCTTGTTCTGCACACAGGTAAGAGAGGGCGAGCGCTTGATTACGTCACCCTTATATAGCCTCTCCCGGGGACCGACAAGCAACCACATTAAAACATGGGTGTCAGTTGATCAGTATTCTGGTGGTTCTATTTGAACACAGCTTAGAAAAGCAACATATCTTAAGAAATGTTAATCAATTCCACCCTTCTGTTGCTGTTATCATCATGTCTTTGGTTGACTGATTCAGCATAACTAACAGCATATGAACCTGGTCACTGCCATTCCATGAAGCACATGTGGGCTCCTCACTTTCTTGCCCAAGAACACATTGTACATGTGGCTGCAAGAGCAGGGGATCGAACCCCCCGACCTTCCAGTTGAGAGACGACCGACTCTACCAACTGAGCCACAGCCGTCAACAGAAAATATTTAAAGAGTCTGGATAACTTATTTCAAAGTCAAAGTCAAAGTCAACTTTAGTGTCAATTTCAAAATATGCCAGACATACAGTGGAATCGAAATTGCGTTTGTCTCTGACCCGCGGTGCAATACAACCAAATGAGGTAAAAAGATAAAATAAAATGAGGTAAAAATAAGATAAATAATATTTACAGTAATAAATTCTAAATTGTGCAAAATGGTAAATAAAATAAATAAAATACATTTTTTAAGAAAAAGTAAACTTGTGCAATATGTGCAGTGTGCATTAAACGGATTGATAATTAGTTATTATTCCAGAGTTCTTGGTGGCAAACGGGAGGGGGTTTCAACATCCAGTGTTCGTGGGGGCAGAGGGGGGGAGGAAGAGAGGGGAGAGAGTTAAGCTTCCTGACAGCTTGGTGGAAGAAGCTGTTTCCCAGTCTGGTGGAGCCGGCCTGCAGGCTGTGGTACCGTCTCCCCGATGGCAGGAGGCTGAAGAGGCTGTGTGAGGGGTGGGTGGGGTCACGCACAATGCTGGTTGCTTTGCGGGTGAGGCGGGTACCGTAGAGGTCCAGAAGAGAGGGGAGTGGGACACACCGATAATTCGTTCAGCACCCTTCACTGTGCGCTGCAGGGTCTTGCGGTTGGCAGCAGTGCCGCTCCCAAGCCACACAGTGATGCAGCTGGTCAGGATGCTCTCGATGGTGCCTCTGTAGAAGGAGCACATGATGGTTGGGGGGACTCGTGCTCTCTTTAAATAACTTACATTTGCTGAGATGAATAAAAGCAAACAAATCCAATAATTAGACATTACTGGTACTAAAAGAACATTTAGAGGCATTAACACCAATGTATAGCTTCAGAAAGGAAACCATGGAGGGAGAGAGATTTGACATCCAACAAAGTTTGCTGTTTGGATCTGAACAAACAAAAGATACAAATGGGAGATAGTTAGTATTTGTTTGTTTCTGGCTCTGCCTCATTATTGGAAATTCAAATATTTTCTGGATAATTCCAGTCTGAGTGTTAAAATCATTCGCCTGAAACGACACAACACAACATCATCAAATGACAAAACACCTCTTTAGTTATACTAGATAACTATATCAAAATAATTATATCCTTTGCCACAGTAATTTCAGATTCATTTGCAGGTTTTATCCATTTCAAACTCCTTATTATCACCAACAAAGCCCTCCACAACCTGGCTCCCCCCTACCTGTCTGGGCTCCTCCACCGGCACTCTCCTACACACGTCCTCAGGTCTGCTGACACAAACACCCATGTCTCCTTCTCTGCTTAGTTCACCTTCTCATACATGATTTCATCTTTGTATTGTTCTCTTTGTTTTTGGTTTTTTGTTAAGCCTCTTTGAGTATTAAAAAATGCTATATAAATCTAATGTACTTTTATTTATGTACTATTAAACCACTGGGCTAAAATAATTGGGCCTTGTTTGAATGTTCAAATGGAGTGGATAGTTGAATAAAAGTGCCTTGCAGCAAAAGCGTTGGCTGAACCTGCATCATTTTTGGCAAGAGGTTGCAGTGTAGGTCCCTCGGCCGAGCCAACACAATGATGTCACTGAGATTCATAGAGAGGCTGAGCTTTGATGTGTTACTAATGTTGCTCTTTACAAGGCCAGAGAGCCAGTAAGAGGAAAAATGTTAAACATGAAAACATACAATATCTTTGTATATCACCAATGGTTCATGATTATCAGCCTCTCTCTCCTTTCACTCATTGGTCTTGGTATCCCTCCGTCCTCCTCTCTGACAGGCTAACTGTTGATTTTTTTTTTTTAATGGAGACCAATTCTTGGTGTGCTAGGTTGGTCATGTAATGCTAGTACGTGTGTTTAGGTGGAGTGTTAACATATTCATTCAAAAACCTGACCCATCGGCTATCGTTTGATGTCAAAATTTCCAATTCCATGCTTTGCTTAAGGAATTACATGTCAATTAAACCCTTAAAAATTTTTTTATTTTTGCTGCCAAGTCCTGCATTTTAACATGTTGCATAATGGGGTGTAAGGCAATTGGAGCCAGCCTCACGGCTCCAATTAGGAAAGTACAGTTTTCAAAAATGTCACGTGGGCATCATCTTTATCCTTCAACATTTGCTGCTTACTTGAACTCCTTTAGAAAAAACACCAAAAATGAGCATTGGTACTGCCACCTGATAAGGCTCTCTTAAATGCATCTGTAATTAGCTGAGGGAATAGGATGAATGCATTCAAGACAAAAACTGTGATTATTTTCCAGCACAATGCAGAAGCCCACAATGCTCCCAGTTCCCGTATGTGATGCTTTCATCATCTATTCTGTTCCTGAAGCAAAACACATAATAGATATGACTTCACTTCTGCTCTTTCTACCAGTTCATTCCCAGCTCAGCTCTCCACAGCAACTGTAGTCAAGTATATTACTCAACAATGCATCAGGTTTTCATCAGTAAATAATTAGAACAAATACAAAGCTCACTTTATTTGACTATGTGAAATGAGGTGAGCATTTGAGGTCATTGCCAAGAGGTGCCAACAAAGACACTCCAACATGAACATATAATAAAGTGTTTTATAGTTTCTTCTTTTTCTGTAACTTGATTTGATATTGTGAGGTGAATCATAAAACCATTGACAATGTATTATTTCAAAGAAACACCTACTTCAATGACATATTTGGAAAATAAATGGTGTTCTAAAGGTGAGATCACACCTAAACTACAACTAAACTTGAAGGCCAGAAGCCTAGTTTGAAAAATACTGATTATTTATTCATTTTAATCCAATATGTTTTTCCAGTAGATCTACATTCATATGTCGAGGGTTCGATCCCCAGCTCCTGCAGCAACATGTCTGCTGAGTCCTTGGGCAAGACACTTGACCCTGAATTACTCCTGCTGCTACGTCGGTGGCGTATGAATGCATATGAATGGGATTAGTTACTTCTGATGGTCTCACTCCATAGCACTCCATGCGGTGTAAAAGCGCTTTGAGTAGTCTGAAGACTAGAAAAGCTGAAGATCATTTACCAATAGCGGCGTTTGTTGTGACATGGAAACATCAACTGACAACCACGAATATTTGAAACCAAATCCAGATCATAGACACCAGGAAAGTGTGAGGGTTTAGGAAATACAAAAATCAAAAATGAACTTGCAAAGAAATATTCTCTAACCCTATAATCGAAACAGCATTACTCGCCAGCAGTACCTCATGTAAGCCCAAGTAACACATGACACGAGTAGCTTTCATTTCATTGTTAATCAAAAATGTAGCTTCAACTGTTAATCTGTTAGCTAATTCAATTAAATAGGGCTTGGCAATACATCCAGTTTTTAAGATATATAAATATATAAATATATGTTATAACAAGATGTAAGGTAAGACAATATGGTTATATATGGTAATACCCACCTAGAGCCTTAGCAGCCTTTTTATTAATGAGCGGGCATGCATTTATAGGTTTGTGATAGATGAAAAGGAATAATACACTCCACACTGTCCTCAATATTGTTTACCTTATGTTATTGTCGGACAATAACTGTTGATTAACTTTTATCAACACTCAATGGACTTACCGCAGTCCCCCTTTTTAACCATTAGTATTTAAAGCACATACTTATCAACATGGAGTCAACGCTTCTCACCCTTGTACATTTAACCATCGAGACATTGGTGGGTTTGATGGAATTCAAACATTGATGCAATGAAACCTTTAACACTGAATATTTGACCTTAACTAAAATGATCCTCATATAATCTATGGCAATTTGCTATCTGGATTAAGATAGGTCTCTGATTTTTTTAAATGTTAGTGCACCAAGTATTACTTTGAATGTTGATTTGACACATATTGGAAGCCAGATTGGATATGTTCTCACATGCATTACCCTGCTTGAAATTCTACAACCCTAATCTTTACTCATCTGTGCATGACTGAGTAGCATTCTAACAGCTGTCAATGTGAGGAAGAATCAGCAGATAATTAAACCCCTTTTTCCGTCACTTTGATTCTGTTATTTGTCAGTCAACCAGACACTGGAGAGGACTTTGCAACCCCTCAGAGTCCTGCCTCATGCTGCTTGTCATCTTGTATTAATTGCCATCATTAGTTGGGTTGATTCGTGTGGCAGTGTATGATTAGCTGAAATTATTAGATCTGACACTACAGGTTCTTAACTGCAGATTGCCTGCACTGAGGTATTCACAGTCAAAGCTATCTATAATATAAATATCTTATCAATAGCTGCATAGAAATCCAGGTGTAGTTCTGACATTTAAGGCTTCATAATTGCACATTTAATGTGACAAATCCATCCTCTCTTGCTATAGATGTTGGACATTTAATAACTGTGGGATGATTTGTCATTATTACACTTTATTGACTGTGTGAGAGGAAAGCTTGTGGTATGAAACACGTTATGAAGTGGATTAATCAAAGAGGACTCTTCAAGAATTAATCACCTCTCAAAACTAGACGGATAAAGAATCTTCAATTTGTTTTAAGGCCGTTTTAGTGCCAAGAGTTTGCTAAACCGTTGACCACATAGCAATTGCATTGTATCATTGTTTGATTCCAAAAACACAATTGTTCTTTTATTAATTTCATAAAACATTTATATTGTGTTTTAAATATTGATACAATGCAAAACATATATACTTCATTGTTGCTGAATGAAAAATGCTTTGCACTCTCAGGGAAGTGTCTGGGAGTTTAGCCTGACGCACAGGATCTAGACTGTACGTATAAGCCTGCTATTGGTTTCCTATTTTTGGCCTTATACTCATCCACTTTCTTCCTGCGATGATGCAAATAACAAGTTGTGACAAAGATTTGGAACGGCAAAAGGGCAGACCTGCTTGATTCTTTCATATCAAATAGCCAGAAAAGCTTTAAATTATGCTGTATCTTGCAGGGGTTCAGCATTTAAACCCCTGCCAGCCCCTTCTCCAGGGCTGTCACAGAGTTCAAATTAAAGGTAGAATAGGGTTTGGCCATGTCTGACTAATTGGCACATGACAATGCCCAGAGTGAAACATTCAGGCTAGGTTTCCCTTTTTTCTATGTCGGTAGAGTAGCATATTTTCAAAACCTCAAAACGAGTATCTTCATGTCAGCAGCGTAACATACTTGTGCTAAGTCCCGGTGCAAATATATTTTTTGGGTCCCCTAACCCCCTTACACTAATTGAATGTGCATGCTCGTTTGTACAAACACGCACAGACACGCACAACCATTCCTGACCTAAATCAAACCAGTAACTCCACACAGAAAAGGCATTTCTATTTTCTTACGGCATTCTCCTGTTTATGTGTTTTATCAGTGACAAAAAACTGTCATTTTCACCATCAGTTACACAAAACTGCAGTATGTCGCGCCTGTGAGGTACCTGTGTAGTTGAGGTCCCAGGCTGCAGACCCTTAAAGCTTGAATGTGCACTAAGGCGTCCCTGGCCATGGGCCCTGATGCATTCCACCGGCTGCACCACCGATAGAAAAGCCAGTGCTTCATGTGTTTACAACCAGATTGAAGGCAATTATTTTAATACCTAACAATGTGAGAAGACAACGAAAATTAGGTGCTACATTTTGAAGCTGGAACATTCTATTTTTTTTTTACATATTTGTCTTGACTCAAAAAACCATTGGAACCATGACAACCCAGGAGAAACCAGGATGCCTGGTCACATTAAGAAAAGGGAAGGGGCAGAAAAGGACAAAGAGAAACAAATAAGATATAAGATATTAGTAAGCTAAAATAGAATAGGACTTTGCTGTCTTTTAAATGGTACTAATACTTGTTTCCACAAATGTAATTATTACATAATATTGCATGTACAAGTATGCATGCCATGGCCTCAAACACATTTTTCTAATGAAAAAATCAGCAACATTAAAATCCTCTGCTCGTTTTCTATATCCCTTACTGAGCCTCAGTGGGGACCTTTGTGTGACTTGAACTAAAGTATTCAATGAAAGAGAAAAAATGATTCCACTCTGTCGTGAACATTTCTTTAGTTCATTAAGGAATCAACGTGAGGTAGAGGAGTGGGGGAGGAATAATCTTATTGTTAGGTGAGTGAGCTGTGGAGCACAAAGGAGCTTAAGGTAGCAATTAAAAGTCTGTTTAATATAGCCTCAGGTTTGAACTCTTGACAATTTTAATTCAATAATAATAATTAGTATAGTATTGCTTTTCACTTGACATACACACCACGTTCCTCATTATAAGAGGCTACAGATTTAATTCAAGTTGTTAAAGTAGAGCATCCTCTTTAGTCATGTTGAGCTCAATGGCGTGATGCACTTTGAGCAGTCATTCCAAGCTCCTTCATGAGCGGATATATCAAATCCATCATGCAGACATATAGGATTCCGGCTAGGGAATGCATGTGTGTGATATGGACAAATTTAATGGACTTTTCCTTTCTCCATCCCTATCATTTCTTCACACTGAAAACGCGCATACAAATACACAATGTATGTTTATCACTGGCATCTTCATATGCATTCTGTCAGGCAGACATTGCTTGGTGGTTAATGGCTGTGAGGCACCAGCTGCTGCAAGCAAAATATGCAGAGGAGGATGCTTGATTTGAGCCACAAATCCTACTAGCATGCAGATCCTTTTCAGAGAGGGCTCAATTTAATTATGGCACATTTTCTATTATAACCCAACCAGTTGGATATAAGGAAAGGAGCATATGATCACTGCAACTCTGTGTGTATGCAGTAAGAGGATGCACGCACACGTCTCTATATTGGGTCTTAAATACAATTATGGCTGATTGAAGTGACAGACACAGTGAAGACTCAGTAACCAGGCCACAATGACAATGTGATGACCTTTAATGCAATACAGCAGCCGCGGGTTAACCCAGAGATGGATTGTGGGGCTTTAATCAACATGTAAGAGGTTTAAACTGCTCTGGAGTATAAGGTGCAATAAGCCCTATCTTTGCTGCCTCAATCGCTTACCTCCTGCTCTACCAAGCTGGCGTTGTGCTGCCAAATAGTCAAATAGCTTAGGGGATACGGGTCGAGTGGTTGTGCGTTTGTGTGTGTGTGTGCTAGTGTTGTTTCATGTGAGTGTGTTTTTCTGGATCACTTTGAGATGGATTTCAATCGCACTGCCCTTCACCTCGATGAATATGATGTAAATAGGCTTGATGATTGCATTAGAGTGACATATTCAAATAACCTTTGTCTGCTTGTAAATTGGTTCTGCTATTGCTGAAAGAGTCCTGCAATACCTTTCACCTTGTGTGAAAATATGCGCAAGTCTGTGAGTGTGCAAGATAAAAAGGTGCTTTAGTTGCAGGCATTAAATTAAGGCATTTAATAGTGGGCAGTCAAAAAAGACTGCCACACACTACAGAATATAAACAGCTAGGGGTAACTCACACTAGTGACCACACAGGCACTCACAGCTTTAATGCAGTACTTTAACAATGGAGATTGAAATCTATCCCTTACAATATAAACTTTATGTGGCTGTTACAAATACAGATGCCTGTGGAGCCATGATCATCATGCATTACATGAACTAATGCAAGCAATTCATCAAGTTTACTTCATTTCAATTTGTATTCACGTAGACTTAGAGTAAAATGCATACCTGGAATATTATGTTTAGAATGGCAAGGAGCTTTTTCGTCTATTTTAGTGTCTTTTTTAGGCCCTTTTTTTCCAGTTTTATTTAAAAGCTACTGTGTGGAATGATCTACTTCTTGGTGACCCCTGTGGACAAAGCTGTGTCATATCTCTTCACAGTGCCTTGCTCAAGGGCACTTCGACAGTGCTCAGGAAGTGAACTGGCACCTCTCCAGCTACCAGAGCAATTTCCAGATTTGTTCTGCACCAGGACATGAACCAGCAACCCTCTGGTTCCCAACCAAAATCCCTACAGACTTAAGTCGCCAACAATCATCACAATCCTGACTGGCTCTAGATGCAACTACAACAAAAAAGTTACATGCATGAAGACTTGTTTCAGCCCCAGAAGAATCCTTTGAAATTTGCTAAATGGCCTTAAATTATGACTCCTATGACATGAACTTAAAGATGGCATCAGAAGATTGAGAAATAAAAATATCTGGGCATGTGTAGTGAAAAATAATGTATTTGACCAGAACTCTGAAGCAGAGGCGCTGCTTGTCAACAGGCAAGGCAGGCAACTGCTTGGGGCCCCAGACTAGTATGGTAGTACTACGTTTTGGAAACGTTTGGCGATAATGTTCTGAGAACGTTGAGCAAAAACGTTCTAAAAACGTTTGGGGATAATGTTCTAAAAACATTTGGGGATAACGTTCTGAAAACATGTGGGGATAACGTTCTGAAAACGTCGAACCCCGTAACTGCTCTGGAGTGCTCTCCATTAATGCATGTCCATAGGATCCTGTTTGTGCATGTGTGTGTATTTCGGCCTATGTTTGTGTAGCATGTTCATTAGACAGAGTGTAAAAACTGAATTTCCCCTCGTGGGATTAATAAAGGATAAATTATTATTAAAATGGTAGGCGGCGGGTGATGCTGCACATTGGTGGAGTGCTCTTTAATAGACTTTCTGCAGGATCAAACTAATTACTTTGGCAAAATTCAAATTTCTACATTTCTCCTCACATGATACACTGTATGAGTATAAAAGCTGACAGCTAACAACCACTTCTCTCAAACAGAGAAACAAATGAAGATTGCTCTATCCAAAAAAAAAGGCAGTGATGTGCATTTTGCTTAATGACTCAGCTTCAGTCATTCATTTAATCTTGTGTTTGGGTTTGCTGCTGGCACTTCTTGCCTTCTTTCTCCTTAATTATGACTGCATTATGTCGAGTTATTTTGGTGTGGAGTGGTTTAGCTGGTGTGCTTTTCTGTAGCGCCTTATGACATTCTCTGACTGCACCAGGACTCTGAAACGTTTCCCTTTTCTGTAAAGTTCTATAACTCAACAACATTTTCTCCTCTCTTGGTTTCAGTCAGATGGGGTAAATACATATTTTGGCATCAGGAAATCTCCCCCTGTTGCTAATATAAATCCTAGTTGCAGCATATTCGACTCGCCCCCTGACTGATAACTCAAATCGATACAGGCTGTCCCATCAGTCAGTCTGAGCAAGCTATTGTGCTCCTGTACACACGGAGGAGGTTTCATTTCTCCAACCATTTTTTTTCCCATTACAAACTAAATTTTATAGGATATGATGGTTTGGTGAACATGTTTAGTGTACCATTTATAGAAACATGCAGACAATTCTTTCTTTCATTCTTTCTTTGGTTCCCTTAATAAAGTAAATACAATGCACATTACATTAATTTGGCACCTTAGTTAGGATATCCAGTTCTGTAAATGTGTCAGCAAGATTATCAAATTCTATCATCTGCATATTCAAACTCAGCAGGTGATAACAATGTAATGATCCACACCGCCTTGAGGACACAGAACACAAATAGCAGATGGATAATCAACAACAACAAAAAAAAAATCAACATATTGACCTTTGAGCTTCATTACGTCCTTACCGTGATTGGATGATCTGGACACACTGATTTTCATGTATATTTGAGTTTATGAGGAGAGAGTTAAAAGACAATTGAAGTCCAAAACTGATTTTTAGTTTCAGTTCAAAATTCACAATACAATTTGAGTGGTTTAAATATTTCCATTGAAGCTAAACTGCCAACTGTTTACCTTTGGTCTCTTAAAATGGAAAAAAAGAAAATGCTGACTTCTTGTAATCACTATGACATATTTGGTTAAGTTGGTTTGTCTTGTTCACACAAAACAAGCAACCTTGAAAAGGAGAAGTAGGGTAAGTGACATCTTTCAGGGAAAAGGTGTTAGGCTTTATCGTTGTTTTTCATTTTATTTGATTTGTATACTTAATTTATTGCACAATCTGAAAATAATCTGCATTATCAATTAGAGTTAGAATAAGACTGGAAGTCATCCTGTAGTATCAGTAGGGATCATGTGTTCTGTATAGTATATTCATTACTGCATGTGTATTCGTGTGGGAACGAGCACAGCAGGAAGTCTGCACGGACCCTCCAGGGGGTCTAAGCTTGGACCTTATTAGTGTAAAAGATCAAAAGAAGAGACATGTCTTTCACCCTGAGGACTTCATAAAGAGCTCAGTGCTGTTCTGGTCAGCATCATCAATAGCAGCCATTGACAAGTCCCTTCCGGTAAACTTTCTTGTAAAGCTCAGAGACTTCCCCTTACGGCAAATGAATGGCTAGAAAAACATGCATGATCAAGTAGTGAAATGAGAACATTCAGTGGGACGCCAGACAGTCGTGGAACTTACATCTTGATCATCAGCATTTTCCTCTTATGACCTCCGTGCAACAAATGGATAATCCTTCATATGGTACAGTTTCTAAGAAGCACAAACGAACAACAACTTCAGCTATACAGAGGGAAAAAAGTGACGATCGGTATCTGCTAATTTTCTTGCAGATATGCACCCATATTTTGAGATTTATTCCAGTTAAACAGCATTAATTTGAGTTTCATTGTATTACATGATTGGTTCTCTTTCACCAGTATGCTATATGGATTATAACAAGCGTGATCACCCTCCAGAGTGTCAGGCGCTGATGCGCAGTTACTTTCCTGTGGAGTAACCATCTTGTCTTTGTTAAACTATATATCTTTTCCACAAGTGTTTGATAACTGCATTTGAGGAAAACATGCAATACATGTGTATATATCTACATCAATCTGTCTATCAAGATTGAACATAGATCAAAGAAAGATATCGCCCTATTTATTGGTATCTGATTTTCTCTCTTCATAATATCGATATTGGCCCCAGAAATCCCACATCAGTTGGGCTCTAGTATCCTATAGTCTAGGGTACATGAAGTTAGATGAGTGATAAGGGGGAAGGAGCAATAGTTGACATGTTTTTTAAAGTCAAAGTGGTACATTTAGAGGTAGATGATGCTTGACACATTAATGGGGCCTGAATTCATTTTAGCACTAGAGGAATTAAATTGAGTTTAAACACACAGTATGTCAAATCTTTCCCAATGACAAGGAGGTGTTTAAACGTGAACAAGGCATTGAAAACATTACTTGTAAATTTACAAGTTGACCTTTAAATGTAGTAAAAACATTGACGTCAGTGTTGTGTTAAAAACTGGTGTTAGCCTGGTCATGAAGAAGAGTGAGCGCTGCTTGGGGAAGTGACCTCCTTGGAAAATAACCCATGACTTTACTTGGGTTTGCATCCAAGGCCTGCTTATCAGAGCATGCACCTTTCAATTTATCCTTATTCACTCTCAATCTACTCTCGTTGCCTACCTGTCATCTTTCCAAACCTACCTGTTTCTTTTCTGCTTAAATCACACCTTCATTCTTTTTAAAGTATTTGCTTTAATGGCCCCTCAGCACAACAGTCAGAGCTCTATCAGCACATCAAAGAAAGATACATTTCTAAAGCAGACAAATATTCTAAATTCTGTATCTTCATAAAATATAGCACATTACTGTTATAAAAAATCTACTTGAAATAGAATACATGCTAAGACAAATAACTATTGTATTAAAATTATACATGATAAGTTTTAATGTGAGAAAGTGCGAGGACCACATTTGAATCTTTTCAGTTAAAAAGACAGTAGAAGAAGATTCACAGTTGTTTGTCTTTGCTGATGTGAATGTGTTTATGTTTAAGTCACACAACACAATGTTATTAAGATACCAAGTCCACCTTATGATATTTATCGCCATCACAGATGTGACCTTGTTTTTGGGAGGATTGGATCCCAACAGTCTCTGAAAATAAACTGCTCTGCCAGTCGCACGAAGAGGGAGAATTTTACAGAAAGTCGCTACATCTTAAGGTTTTTTTTTTTTTTTTTTTTTAAGAGTTGGAATTGTAAAGACAATCATTTTATGTTGACCATGTGAGCGTCGACGTCAGACTCGCTGGAGCATCCACAAATTCTCTCTGTCCTCTCTCCCCACTAACACCACCGTCCGCCAATTTTGCTGAACTGAGGCAGGGAGCGGAGCGCAAAGGATGATGGTCTCTGTGGTTCCCACTCCCTCCACTCTGCTCCACTGTGGCTGAAACAAAACAACACATCGTTTCATACCGTCAGAGGTCTACGAATACCGTTACACTGATAGAACATACTTGCTAATGAATGCCTATATGTGAACATTTAGATGTCACTATAAGTCACGTCTCTGTCCGTGTTTCTGTGAACAGAGTTACGCAATCGAAACCCCCCTACCGATACAAACAAGAGGGGGAAAACATAACAGAAGTCATTATGGAGATGAAGCTCATTCTCCTTCTGGCTTGGACCTGTGACACAACTGTAGTTATTGAAAATAGGCCCTTATGTCGTTACCCACAGAGAGCCAACAGCATCTCACTGTGGATCGAGGCCAGAGAGAGAAGGAGAAATTATGTGGGACATTCCGATTAGTCCAAGGCTAAATGCCAGGATGTAGAACTGTGTGAGTGTGTATTTATAGTATGTCTGTGCCAATAAATAAAGGAGCAGGGCTTTGTATTATGCAACATTATTTTTTCTTATAACCTTGATGTGTCTGTGGCACGTAGTATAAGCTTATGGCAGTTGTTTTTCTGTTTCTTGCTTAAGCTAGGCTAACATTGCCTCTCCATAATGCACAGACTTCAGACTGATTTTAGTTTACCCCCTTGGTTCACAAAAGTAACAGATTAGTCCTACGGTATTTCCTCTACTGGTTCTCAATTTCTTTGACATTAAGACCAAATGTATAAAAGACAAAAATGAATTTAAAGAAGACTACAATCTGCTGGGTGTTACTCTTGCTAGCTTATAGCAAGCAAAGAAAGGTTTTTGGGCGCAATGCTAATACCAGTATGCTAACACGGTGATTCTTAATTTGAACAATGTTTACCATGATCACCACTCAGTTTAGCATGTTGCTGACATTTGCTTTTTGGCAAAAATCGCAAAGTAGCTTACAGCTTGATAGACTAAGTACAATATTAGCTTTTAGACTTATTTTGGCCATTTTAACTACATTGATAGGACAGCTGTAGCCTCTGTATGAGGGGTGACTGCTCATTCCGACTGAGGTGAATCCACACCCCAAGCATAAATGTACATTATCAGAGGTAAGACTGGTTGAAATCTGAAGGGATCTCAAAATCTGTGGTTCATCCTTAGGAGAACATGAATTTTCTTTTCAAACGTATGTGTCTATCAGTCTAATAGGTATGAAGCTTTTTCATTTAAAATCAAACACTAACAGCAGTGAGGACAACTCAAATGATCACCAAAGTTAACAAGTTTCATCCTACGAGGACCGTTAATGTCTGTACAGAATTTTTTTTGCCAGTCCAACCAACAGCTGCTCCCACAACTCGAAGTGTATGAATTGTAAGGCCTGAAAAAATGGCATGCTACACACTGTAAGTGAATGAATGTATTATGCGAGTACTGGGGCACTGGACTAAAACAGAGATGTTGGGAGGTGAATCACAGGGGTGGGGGTGGGGGTCACAGCGCAAAGCAGAACTTGTTCAGCCTGATATCCTCTGTGACACCTTCTCCCTCAGGGTATTGTGACATCCAGAGGACACGTCCAAGCTACTCTTATCAGCCTTTGCAACACTCGCACACATTCACACAGATACACACAGTGAGGGGACTTTTCCCACTCAGGTCCCGGCTTGAGGAGAGTGTGCAATGACAAAACCGTTCAGGGAGATTTATTTGACGTCTTTCCCTTTTAGTACTGATCCATTGCTGTTATGGTCTTTGGCCTAAGCTCATGGCACCTTTTCAATTCTAACAGACAATTAAGTAAGAGAGATAATGACTTCGATGTGAGCCCTATACCATCCGCTGCAGACTTGCACATGTGCTCTGAGTCATTAGGATGTCTCTGCCAGAGACTGTTCATGGTTCATTTAAAAAGGGGCTATTTCTGTCCTGCACATCATGTGGAAAGCCCTTCAGTAACATGTATGAGGGGGCTGTTCTCACGTGTGGCCATCATGTGCTCTGTACGTATGACACTTACAGTACATGGCACTGTGGGGACTATAAATGGCTCACGGTGAAATGCAGATAAATGCCGTCTCAGTGTTAGGCAGCGTGCCAGGTGGGCTTGTAAGAAGTGATAAGGTGATAAGCAAAAGAGGTTGTTGTTGTTGTTGTTGTAATGCTAGAATGGCTGTGATTGTGGGGATGAATTGTTTAAATAGCAGCCGATTGTATGTGTGAATTCCATTTAATCCCATTCAGACTTCTCAGAAAGTTGAATTTGAAAGTGCTAATCTGAGAGATATTAAGTGGTTAGCAGTTATTTGTTTGGAAGGTGTGGGTCTTTTTTGCTGCCATTGTGAGTCACAAGCTAACAGTCCCCATGCCAGACTTTGTGAAGTGAATAAATGGCTTGTCAAATGTGTCCCTGCTTCTGATAGAGGAAGAGCAAGGTTACAGCAGCAGAGATTTCCATCCCACTACATCACACTCGGTGGGAACTAGCTGTTGAAGGTTTCAAATGCCTCTATTTAATAGTAGAATAAGGTTTAAAACCCACACTCCTATATTATTAATAGTATATCAAACAAATGCTGAAGGCCAACCCAATAACTATGAATACTTAACAGAGCTGCCGAGCCACAGAAGTGTGAAAGATATATAATATAGAGGATTATTGATTCAGATAAACATTTTAAATAAATTACGTATTTTAATAACTGTTACGATACAAATAAAAGTTCCATAAGAAGAACGTGCTCCCCTTGAATTATTTTAAAGTTAATGCTTAATGTTTTACAAGAATACACTAAACAGTTTGTTGGAATTCATTTAAATTAGCAATCTCAAACTATTCATTTTTTAAAATGCTTTTATTTTGTATTTTTGTACCGTCTCAAGCTAAGGGTACTTCATGTCCTGTATGAATACAAACCTGCTTTTATTTTGAAAGTAAATAAGGAACTTGCGGTTGACCGAAGGTTAACATGAAATTAACCAAGGAAAAATAGGAACCTATTACTGATCAGAAAGTAAATAAAAACAGGTTTCTTTTTTTTTGACATGTCAACTGAGCTGTCTAGGATTGAAGTGAAAGTGAAAATAAGCCATTCAAAGGTGCAGATATACTCATAAGCTCTCAGTCCATTTGTAATTGTACATTTGCGCTGCCAGAAACTTTGATTAACAAAGTGAAGAGATAATTTCTTGATCAAATAAAGTTGTCAGGCATCATAGGCCTTTTTTACTGGAGTATATTTTTGTATTACTTTTTGCACTTACTACATACGTGAACCCTTCTACCCCTACATTTAAAACAGGCTTGTACATTTAGCTTTTATGAGTTAGAGGGTGTTACGCCGCTACACAAACCCACCGCTAAATACTATCCTTGCGCCTGACGCTAAGGCCAGTGAGCCCGTAACTTAATGCCTCTCCTTACGTGTTGCGTAAACATGAAGGTGTATCCTGCCTTACCTGAATGTGTGTGCAACTGTCCTGTCTTTTTGAGGGGTGCGTGTGGGTGACTCACCTCCGAGATCCTCGTACGTGCCGCGACCAGCTCACTCGGACAGCCCGATCCACGGAGTCACTTGGGGTACGATCTCCTCCGCCAGCCCTCTCGTTCATATCAGTTTAGTTCATGTGCGAAAAGAACCCGTGAAGTGTTGAAACAAAAACAAACGTTACTTCAGATTCAGTCTCTCAGGTGTCTTGCGTCCCCGCGTCTCCCTCGTTGCGTCTCTTTGACTCAAAACCAATTTCCGCCGGCTCCTCCGCAGGTGCTGCTAATGAAGGTTACAGAGACAGAGCCACCACACCCCCCTCAGGTGTGTCATCAGTACTGACCCTGATTCTCCTCCTACCAACCACACCTACTGCTAGAGACCCTAAAGTGAATCCTCCTAACGCATTATCATAACAGAGGGTATATTTGAATTTTGTATATAAATTCTGCATGACTGAGTGTGCTTAATAAACAAATAGAAGCTCCTCACAGTATATTGAAGTAATGCATAAGTGTACTCCTAACACCTCGAGGTGTTACACAGTGGAGTTTGTTTTTTATAACACCTTGACAGTGTAAAGACATTCGCTTTCATAAAGCATAGAAACCTGCCATGTTTAATTTTGACCTGTTATTACTTGATAACACTTGCTAGCGGCAAAATGTATTTATCATTAAAACCCAAAGAAAAGTTGCAGCCTGTGCAAACTTAAAAGAGCATAGCTGCCTTAATGTTTGAAACATCCCTCTTTGCTAATAATGAAAAAGGAAGAGATAAAGGAGTTGGCCCAGTGTTGCTAAAAAAAATCAGTTTTTAACCGACTTAGCTGTCAGAACAAAGTCAAACATCAGTGCGATTACATATTTTTTCACATTTAGTGAAATTAAGGAGCAGTGCAACCCTAGCAGGCTGAAGTGAACAACACACAGAGAACCAGAGAATTTCACATCTTTAATGTATCATGTATCTTGTGTTTGTATGAACGGCTGCTTGTTGTTTATCAGAAAGTTTGTTTACTATTCTGCTGCCCGTCTTGGTCATGGGAAGAAATTTCTGATCTCAGTGAGTTTTCCCCTCGTAAAATAAAGATTAAATTATAAAAATAAAAATAGCATGGAGCACTTCACAGTAAGACTCTGTAGTCAGTGACTTAAGAGCCCTATAACACTGGTAGTCACACAGAGCAGATTACTTAAAAAGGACCAACAGAAAAATTTATGATTTTGAAAATCTATTTTATATTGTCTTTTTTTGCCTAAAGTCATTTATTTTACTGCTCTGAATGTTCAACATGTTCTGTTTTTATTGTGCAAAGCACTTATTACTTAATACTCCAGTTAAGTACAAAGTTGTCCTTCAGAAGGTGGGCGGCAGTAGCTCAGCCTATCTGTGTGTTGCATGGTTAACAGAGTGTAAAAACAGAAATTTAGTAAATAAAGTAAATCTTAATTTTAGAAGTGCTTGAGGAAATGTTTCTCGGTACTTTCCATCCCTGATTTAGACATGGAACTCCTTTGTGGTTGAGGTTGTGGAACAGTTTGTTCTGAATCAGAAAGTTCTCAAGGGCTTTTGTGTTCAACAGAACTATGATTGTCCCCTCTGGACTGTTTATTTGAGCAGTGTCAGACAGTGTTATAAAAACTGCTATTAAACAGGAAAATAATATCTCAGTATAACAAGATCTATTTTCTTTACTAATGTACTCTGGGGCGGCTGTGGTTCAGTGGTAGAGTAGGTAATCTTTCAACCGGATGGTCGGGTGTTCGATCCTCAGCTCCTGAATCCAAATGTCTGATATGTTGTAAAGGCACTTGACCCCAAGTTGCTCCTGCTGCTTCGTCTGCGGTGTATGAATGAGTATGAATGGATAAGTTAAGACTGATAGTCACTTAACATAGCAACCTCTGACATCAGTCTGTGAATGTGTAGGTGTGACCTGTGGTGTAAAAGCACTATCAGACTCGCGTTCCGAAGACTAGAAAAGCGCTATACAAGCTCAAGTCCTGTTACCATTTACCATTTATCTGTGTTCAGCTGTATTCTGCACAACTGCACGCAGCTGCGTTTCCAAATCCAACACCACCAGACTTTCTACTGGGTCTGTGTGTTGTAGCGAGTAAAACAGCTGGAGAGAGCAGATGTAACATGGTGTGCCCTCGGGTAGCAGAAAGCTGCGCACCATCTCATCCCGTCCAGGCCTTTACACAGACAGGCTGGCAAAGGGTGAGAACTAGACAGGCCAGATGCTGCAGGGGGGGCAGGGCAGGGAAACCTGCTAATTAATGACGCTAATTAATACTGAGGGAAGTACTGCTGCACACTCTAACTCTAGCTTACATCATTGAAATGGTCAGATCCCATTTTGAATGCTTTTTCTTGCTCCCGCCAGTTTGAACTTTAATTTCCTTTTTCTTTTTTTTTTCTCATTCATCCAAATGATCTTTTACCCCTTTACAATCGCTTTTATAAAATGTTCTCAATTTCTCTTTTTAAAACTGCAAATGTGACCTTGTGTCCCTCCATCTCTGGAATTATTCTTCTATGTATTTATTTATTCTGCAAATCATTGAAGAATGTGTTCCAAACATAACTCACCATGTTGTGAAAAGCTTTTTTAATATCAACAAGAAGTTAAATATGTCCTAGCATACAATGAAGCCTTTTCTGAGTCTGTTATATAATGGTCCTTAAATAACTCATAGCTTGAACAAGAACATTAAAGAGAAGGCAGTTAATGTCACTTCAAAGCACTTTGTCTGCTTTGCTGTAACGGTCTTTTTCACTGGAAGCCCAGCACATGATTTGGAAATGGTCCCTTAGTTGCCCAAAGCTGCTTGTATTTATCTTTCTATCCGTTCTGCCTCCCTGGTGCTGGTGCTGTGTCCTGCCCACCAATCTGTTCAGAGGGGACTGTCCAGGTGGAGGGGCTGGTCACAGGAATTTTGAATATGCAATTGATTTATCGCATCCATATGTTGTAACATGCACCTCATATTATCTGTGTGTGGGGGGGGGGGGGGGGGCAGAGCATTCAGAGCTGCTGTTGGATCTCAAATAGAGACGCAGGAGGAGTTTAATCAATGAATTGTTAAGATGGAAGCCTTATCTATGAAGCACTGCGGGAAACACTGCGCATGCATGGGGACAATATGCAAACTCCAAACCCAACCGAACGTGGATTTCAACCAGGTACATTCTTGCTGGTAGGCATCAGCTCAGACAGCCCCTAAAATTACGTTTTCTTTTCAGATTTTTACCTTTTTAAATAGTTTATTCTATCTTTTTTTTTTTTTTTTTGAAAGTTGGATTTTCAGGGCTACAGATATGACCTTACTTGTGGCTTTTTTTAAACACATGAATGCCTGAAAAGGTGACTTGGATTGGATGCAGATGTGGTGGGATCACCAAACTTTTAAGGCTGTTAAAAACATGACATGAAACAAGAAAAAATACAGGTAGAAGTGTGTAGGGGAATTCTCCCTCAGTAGAGAAATGTAGCAACTGTAACATGCAAATTAAACTTTCTAGAGCATTTTGAGATTAATTTATGAGAAAACAGGACCTTGTTTTGATACAAAAAGGACAGTGGCGTAAGAACCCTTCTCTGCTTTTATCCTTGAGCAGCCTTATGTAGTAACAACACAGAAATACCCTCTAAAAAGATTTGCGCTGAAAATGACAGAAGAGTACAAAAGCATTAGACTTATTTCTGGAGTACCAAAGACGAAAATGGTAACTTTGGAAAATGACAGAATATTAATTTTATAATCTTATTGTAGTTTTTGTTGCTTTAATGTGTCCTTCACTTTGTTGTTGCAGCTGAGACAGCTGGAGCTAATCTTAATTGAGCGATATAAATTGTTTTTATTTATTTACATATTGCTTAATGCACCTGTGAATTCCCACAGCATGAAATAACGATATTTTGAAAAAACATTTATTAATCACATTTTAAATCGGATTCTGAGAAGAAAATTATTATTGTTTTTATACATTTAGTGGAGTAAGAAGTTTTTATTTGCCCTTGAGAATAAACAATTGTATTGTCAAACGGTCCAGATAAAATTGTGATTCATGTTGCGTTGCTCTGTAAGGCTGTGGTTACTGTGTTCTATCACCCGTTGTGTCGATGTGCGGTTCTTTTTCCATATAGTGTATGCAATTTCATTGCACTCCGCGATTGTTCCACTTCGAGCTAAAAAAAAAGTCGGCAACTGAAGCTTAAAGACGTGACAAGTCCGGGCAGAGCATGTGGATGTTTTGCGACCACAATAAAAGCCCAACAAGAGTGGAACATCGCGTAGCAGACAAGATGACAGTTCTGACTGTACATTGGTGTTACAGGGTACAGATACGGTAAATGCCTGACAGTACATACAGCAATTTGCATGTGAAGTTATGCTACCAACCCCCATCCTGCTCATCTTTTTTTCTGTCTGATTGACACTTACAAACTATCATTACAATGGTGAAATTGAAGGAAATTTGCTCCAGCGACGGATCACTTTAATCCCTGTGGAGGGGATTGTAACCACCTCACACTCTTGCTACCTGACTTGGATCTCATTGTAAATCACATCACGACTCATAGCACTTAAGCTAGCCAGCACCCTACACTCATGGTCAATTACGATTCCTCTGCTGCTTTATGCTGGGCTGTTGGGTAGGAATGCAATGTGGGTTTATGTTCAAGGGCAAGTCCCTATAGAGTAAATGACACCTATTCCCATCAACCCCCACCCCCAATGCTCTTCATTGATCCAGAGTAGGTAGTAAACATTCTTACTGATTTCTCTGTGTGAGGTGATATCTCCTAAATATAATACATCGTGTGAGGGATAATCTGATTGTACCACATTTAAAGCTATGCCGTCTTCATGAATGATTCTTTCCATTTGATTAAATAAACCCTCGTTATGAAATCATTTCAGTCCCAAGCTAGTGTGGTGGATCATCGTACAGGTCTACATGAAAGAGTCTGAACACAGAATCTAAATCTGTGTATAATGAAGGCATTTTATTGACACTTGCCTTAACGCCTATAGTCTGCTGCTATTTTGAAGCACTGTGTGATAACCTCCATGCATAATTTGCTTTAAACTTGTTTTTTCTGTTGAATCCGGAGAGATGGATTAGATCTTGAAAATGAATGAGAATTGTGCAATTTCTTTGGTGATTAGACCCCATTGTGATGTCTTTGTGTACGTGAAGGGGTACTGATGCCAAGAACAGGAAAGGATGCCCTCTGACGGAGTCTAGACACTGGTGGTGTTGGTGAAGAAAGAAGGATGCAGGATGTGAGGAGGAGTTGACTTCTGAGGCGCTGGACCCGGACACAGATAGGATGGATTGGAGGTGACTGGGGTGGAGGCGGGTGACAATGAGCCACGCTAAAATAAAATCTGACCACAGCAGAGAGGAGAACAAAGTTTAACAGCAGCAGGCTGATTGGTCGTTATGGGTCTTGGCTTTATCTGGTTGGATTAAATGAGTAAAAAACCATAATCAGCTATACAGGAAGAGACAGAGAGGGAATGACGTCGATGAATGATGACTTAATCGTATCTAAGTCTTCCTGCCTGAACTTACGCTGCGCTTCACTTCTTGCCTAAAAGTGTGATAATAACACTTCAAATGCTCTAGTTCATATCACAGAATTTGAACAAAATTGACTTTGGGCTGAGAGGTGGCTTTGTTCGACAGCATAGACTCAGTCTCGAATCATTACCAGCCATTTGTCTTTCCAGGGCCTCCTTCAGAAACACTGAGGGCTGCATGCAAGACCTGGACAAGAAAAAAAACAAGGGCCTATTTTTGTGCAGCAAAGTGACAATTTCCTGAGGCAGAAGGAGAGGCATGTCAAGAAGATTATATAAGTGACTCAGCAAACAACAGACTCATTACACGCCATATGTACGGAAACAGGTGCGGTCTATAATTCACTAAAGAGCAGGTGAATAAGCATGTATGTTGATCGTTCAGCGGTGAGGTAATCAGTGATGGAAGAGGTGTTTCAACGTGACCTTGGACTCAAAGTTAGATCATCGCCATGGATAGCAGCCAGGGAGGCCCATTAGCATCGTGTAGAAATGTCAGCACAGCAGCCAGCTCAAGTTTCCTGCCATATGTGCACCATAGGTATAGTACAAGGAGAGGTGAAGCAGTCAGTGTGCACGGGCATCCAATAACAAAGGGTACATTTCTTGTAGAAGAAGACTTTTTACAGTATCTGATTTTCACTGACATGATCACCAGTGCATTCTGCATTGGCACAAGCCTTTTTAGTGCTATTTTCATTTCTTTAATTGCCTGAATTATATCCATACACACCTTTCCTTAGTGACCCTATTCACTTTTAATTCATTGTATATTATACTTATAAGCCTTAATTCAGTTCACTGCTAAACAAAGTTGCACTCTTCACCCATAAACTTCTCCAGAGTTGGAGATGATTACAAATGACACAGTCTGAAAGCTTCGCTTAAGTTTTAAACCAACCGGGCGACATGTAAGGCTGAATAAATGGACTCATTTCTTATCAGTTTCAATAGCAAAGTCATCTTAAAGATGAGAATTAACAAAGAGACAACCTGACATTTCCCTCAACAAACCAGGTACAATTAAACATACAGAACAAATATTAATGTTCACATCAAAAAGTTGCAAGCATAGATACATAGTTTGGATATCGTAGTGTGTATATGTGGAATCCTACTCGCACATCTCTACCACATATCAACTTAAACAGCGAACAAATGATATACGTCTTTGTGCTTCAAATCAAAAAGATGAGCACTTAAATACATAACTTACAGAGTTGAGCTCACGTATTGACTGATTTCACAGCAAAACTGTGAAAAACAAAACAAGAATTAGAACTTCTTCATAAGCATTTAGCAGACCTTCAGCGCACGCTCATTAATAAACCACACAATTTCAAATGTGACCCAAATACAAGTTGGGGGAATTCAAAATGATTGAAATCCCTGTAGGCTGACGCCAAAGTCTGTGCAGAGTCTAGAGAAATATAATATGGTACATATTATAACATCATCCCTGCAGTGATTTATAAACAGCAGTTGACCATGCAAACAAAACACTTGCACTTAAATTCTCAGTGGATTTTTCATGATTCATAGTTAAAGGCCTTGAGATGTAAAATATCTTTCCCACAAGATGGACATTCAAGAATATAGCTTAGAAAACTAATGAAGATTTGCAGCAGAACGTTTCGTTCTTTTACTTTTTATCATCTTATGACCCCTCAGATAAATTTGGTTACACTTTGGCGCAAACTAACAAGACTTACCAACATACGCTTATACAAAGTTCTCAAAATGTAATGTAACCTCAAATAGCTAAACAACAAAATCCAGTTTACACATTGAAGAAGCAGATTTATCAGTTAAATAAATACATAATGAACACGTTTCAAAAGTACTTTGACTCTACTATAAAATACATTTATTTGATGCTCTTAACAAGAAATCAAAATGTTGAACTTTTCCTCTAAGCCCCCATTGTTGTACTTGTATATTGTTCTTTAGGATCGGCGCAGTTCTTCCATTTTGAGAGGTGTTAAATTACAAACTATTTCAGTGACCGACAAGGGCAAGCAATCAGCAATGACTGAAACAATTTACATTTTGAAAAACGTGTAGCAATTTCAGATTCAATTACCAAATAATGCAACTGTTCAAAACAAATGTAACCATGGAAACGTGCTGTAAATGGAAAGAAGTGCAGCTAAAAGCAGAAGTAACGGCATTAATGGCAAATGCGCTGCAATACATAAATGCGCTGTACAAAAAAAAACCATGCAAAATACATACAACAACTTCCATAGCAAAACCATGAGGGATCACACAGGACCGACTAACACTGGTAAACTCTAACAACAACTAACATCCGACATATAACACCGACCACACGAGGGAAGGAACACAGGAGACTAAATAGACAGGGGTAATCAAACACAGGTGAGACTAACAAGACACAGGTGAAGACAATGAGGGTAATCAAGACAGTGAGAAAACACACGACCAGAAACACTGAGGACAATACAAGATAAATCATGAAACACTGAAGATACACAGAACTCAAGAATGTAACAACCACAAGAACATAAAGAACGCTAGGATATAAAGATACAAAATAACACGAAACACTAAAGACGAAACTATGAAATATTAAGACAAAAACACACAAGGGAAACACATAGGAAACACTAAAGGCAAGATTCACAGAGGGAAAAACAAACTACAAAATATAACTGGAAACACTAAAGACTTAATTTTACCAAGAACAATACACATCAGGAC
The DNA here is from genome assembly GCF_963584025.1 of Labrus mixtus. NCBI lineage: Eukaryota > Metazoa > Chordata > Actinopteri > Labriformes > Labridae > Labrus > Labrus mixtus. The sequence goes on along the minus strand of NC_083626.1, from coordinate 19,531,845 downwards.
AAAGAAACACAGGTATAGGAAATACAAAATAAAAACACTAGAAACTAAGCTAGGAGACGAGAACTACTAAAACAGGAAATATAAACTACATAAGACCAAATCATGAAAATGGCTTTATTTTCTTTTTTTCATACTATGCAACAAGGAATACACTATAGCTGCATTGGTGGATCTTAATAAACAATAAACAGGACTGGTCACAACACAGACATCCTATACAAGAAAGTCAACTGCACCTGCTGCGGAGACTGATGTCCATTGGAGTGTGCTGGACTCTGTTACAGACTTTCTATGACACTGTGGTGGCGTCTGTGCGTGCTGGGGCGGAGGGAGCACTGAGCGGGACAGGAAGAGACTTGACAAAGTGGTCAGGAGGGCCAGTTCTGTTTTGGACTGTCCTCTGGAGTTGGTAGAGGAGTCGGTTGAGAGGAGGATGTTAGCCAAGCAGACATCCATCATGAACAATCCCTCTCAGCCCCTTCATGGCACTATGGGGGCTCTGAGCAGCTCCTTCAGCAGACTGAGACATCAATCCTGCAAGATGGAAACGCTACCACAGGTCATTCCTCTCAGCTGCAGTCAGACTCTTTAAGAGCATCACCAGCATGTGACTCGCATGTGACATGTTTAGCCTGACTGTATCATGATGTCCATTACAATCAAGATGCTACACATTGTGCACGCTTTATTTTAAATAACTGTTCTGTTCTGAAAGTTTGCATATAGTGTATATTTATTGTGCTATTTTATTACAACTGTATTCTTCTACTTACCGGTATATTTAATTAGGCTACTGTAAACATGTTTGTTTTTAACTTTTTGCTTTTTTTTACTGATTGTATTCCTCTTTTATGAGCTGTTGTAACAACCAAATTTCCCCCAATGGGGGATCAATAAAGTTGTATCTTTATCTCTCTTTATGTTTACTGCAGGAGGTCAGCAGCAAACAAGCGGTTATATTTAGCAGTGTGAGTAACGGTTAGACAGGAACACAAAGTCACATGGGATGCAATAAACAGCTGTCTGTGTCCATAGGTGAACAGTGAGAGCACAGACACTACCAGTCCGCCCCAGCTCAAGCCGGCCCGGGCTCCTCGTCCTCACCGCCGCCGACAGGCAGGCCTTATGTCTCTTATTGCTGGCCGGCGAAGCTAAGGGACTAAGCAAAGCTTAATGCAAATGGGTGAAGTATCCCTTTAAGAAGGCTTTAAACGCTTCCCATTTGGTACAGGCTGAGATCTGTGTTGTGTTAATTTAAAAAAACATGTCTATTTGTTTCCCAATGAATTTGATAAAAGCTACATCCTGTAGCCACTTTATATGGAATCGCCACCTCAGAGGACTATTTACTTATTTGGTATTGATGTAATTAAAAGATAATGAAGCATGGTCTGATAGTAATATACTGTCGTATTTGCAATCCTTCATTTTGTATCGTATTTGTATTTATATTAAAAAATAATCTATCCGGGAATAACTTTTATGTGTGCCAGAGTGGCAAGAATATTCTATACTATTTGGATTCATTTCCCGCCAGATTTCAGATAATAATCCTTCATATACCTTCATGTATTCATACCTTCAACCTTCATTTATTATACTTTTCCTTGATCTAGTATGAGATGTACCAGACCCAGTAGACTTGTCTTTAATTGCATCTACGGAAACGTTGAAATCCCAATTACCTGAGAGTGAGGATAGTGTCAGGAATAAGTTATCAAAGAATGCAGGGTCATCTTTATTTGGACCATATACAGTCACCAAGTTGAGTTTCTCATTCACCAGGGTTCCCTGAAGAATAATATATCTACCCCTGGGATCGATTATTAAAGTTTCCATTTGGAATGGAATCCGTTTATGAATTAAAATTAAGACTCCTCTAGCATTGGAACTATAGCAGGCTGAGAACACTATTCCTTGCCACCTGTTTTTAATTTTCATTATAGAACACGGCATCATATGAGATTCCTGAAGAAAAATGATGTCTGAGTGTTTTTGTTTTAATTGTTTTAATCTAATAAGTACCTGTTTCACTTTGGACAGTTTCCCTAAACCTTTACAATTACAAGATGTGACTTTAAGCATCATATCTCCAGACATACCTCAATCATATCATGGTTTTTGTAAAGTTTTTCTCTATGAATGTACAGTAATAAAATGATATACCTTGTTGCCCAAAGGAAAAAACAACAACAATAACAACATCAAAAAAGACATAAATCCTAACATACAACCCAAACTCTATAACATACATATCCCCCTGAGACCTAGATCTCCCCACCCATGTAACACCTCCGACAAAAACTGCCAACTTAGGGGCCCAAATGATTGTCACCTATCACCCCCCCACCCCCCCCCCACCCCCCTCCCGTGCTCTACAAACTCCCTTTAGCAACCCAACAATTTTAAGAATCCAGTTATCTTAGTCACCACCCCCCACCTTTCTTTCTCGCTTTCCAAAAAAGCATAGCTTATCATATGTTAACACCACCCCCTGACCGCAGGATACCCAATTTCTACTGCAAATATATCACAAAACCGAACCTTCAGGTCTACAATCTTTCAAGTTAATTTAAATATTTAAATATATTAATCAGGGTTTGAAGATTGTACCCAAGAAAAAAAGAGACACACATTAGCAGAAAAAACTCCAAAATTGATATTCAAAGGATTACCTCATATTTAAGAGACCTTGAGTCTGAGTAAAAAAATTGTTTTTTTTCGCAGCATTTCAGTGGGCTGGGTTCCTTATAATAAGTGGGAAGAGAAAGAACAAATAAAATAAATAAACGGGTTATACCGCCCAACAATAAAAACAAATGTAATTGTTGTCCGCCTACCTGTATGATTGTACGATCCAAAAAAAAAGAACAGAAAAGGAGGGAAAAAAAAGAAAGGAGAAATAAGTAACCCCTCTCCGGCTCTTTTTTTTACCAAGTTTGTTATTCAGTTCAGTTTGGTAGACATGTCTCTGTGACCCAGGTGAATATTGGTATTATGTTTAAGTTTTCCTAAGCTTTACAGATAATTTTCTGTGCCTAAACCTTAAAAAAATGTCTCTGTTAGGTTCGGTTTAAATACCCAAACTACTTGACAAGCCATACTGTACATAGTAAATGTTAATGGACTGTACTTACGAATCTATTTTCTAGTCTAATGACCACTCAAAGCCTGATGTCCCCATCAGAAGTAAAGAATACTTTTCACACCCATTCACATGCCGTTGATGCAAGAGCCATCTAAATTTGTTCCATAGGCCCTTGTTTTTCCTGACTTTACACTTGTAAAAAGTATAACTTTGGTGAACATCTTGTTGTTAACTCCCTTCTACAGGTGGCCATACTAAAAAAGTTAACGACCCAAAATCTGGACCAGCACAGCATCGCCAAGTTTCACAAATCTTTTAGAGTGAAACGTGGCCAGGCCCTGGTCTTCGAGAGTCTGGAAATTAGCTTGGAGGACCACATTATCACCAATAACCTCCGACCTATGATGTTGACTGACATTAGGACCGTAATCACACAGGTATGAATTCAGTAGCATCAGATATAAAGCACAGGTAACGGCCTTTTAAACCTCGATTCATGCAGTCTCTGACATGTATTGTGCTTACAGGTGGCCACAGCGCTTAACGCACTGAAGAGCGTCGGGGTGATCCACACGGACATAAAACCGGATAATATCATGCTAGTGGACCAGAAAAGACCCTTCAGAATCAAGCTCATAGACTTTGGCTTGGCCATGGACAAATCTATGGCCAGGCCGGGCATGGTTTTGCAAACACTTCACTTTAGGTAAGATCCAAGATAATGCTGATTATGGCCCAGTGTACTTTTTCATTCGTTCTCAATGAGAAAAAAATCTGTTGTTCGTTAAACTTCTGTTTTTATTTTCACTGATTGAAATATTTCAGTGTTACTGATTCTAACCCTTTTCTTCAACGATCAGGGCTCCAGAGATTATTCTGGCGCTTCCATTTCCAGAGGCCATCGACATGTGGTCAGTTGGCTGCTTATTATTCATCATGAGCATCGGGAGGCTCCTGTTTGACATCAGTGAATACGACTCAGTAAGTCATTTACTAAAACTTGAATCCTTTTGCTAACAGTTTGAGATTTAAGGTTCTAATAAGTAGAATATTTATATGAGTCATTTCAACATTGTAAAATGGGAAAACATGTATTGAACACTTGTAATATTTGAAAAACTTTAATGACATATTGAAAACCTTTTAAATGTCTCCCTCATATGTCAGATGAAGATGTTATTGAGTTGAGATTAAATCACAGGAAACATGGATACATTCCTCGACACTGGGTTTAGCTTGTAGTTTACGTTAATGTCCTCCCACAGCAATTGAGCAAATCTTCAACAAATGGATTTATCGGACATGTAGTCGGGAATTTAAAATTAACAAAACAACTTTTTTTCCAATATGTTCAGGATGATAGAGGGACATAATGTGATTTTAGTGGTGCAGAGAACTACGTAAGGTTGCCATGGTGGGAGTTATTAGCATTAGCATGTAGACCAGGAAAGAAGTGTTCTTGTTGTTGATGTGTCAATGTGTTTTATTTCCAGCTGTGGGTAATGATTCAACTCCTGGGTCAGCCGCCTGACGAACTTCTGAACGTAGGAAAAAGGACATGTGAATTTTTTAATAAGACAGAGTCCAACAGCTGGAGAATCAAAGTACCACAAGTTGTTTCTTTTTTTTTCCATTTAATTGCTAAAAAAAAAAAACATTTTAAATGTTGCAAAAAATAAAGAAATATGACTAAGGTGAGTTTAAGCCTAATACATGAACATCATGAGCCAATATAAAAATTGTTTAAACGACTAGTAATTGCTCATCGAGTGAGGCTGATGACAGTTAACCGTTTAGTCGACTAAACGGACACATCCCTTGTTTAAGCAACACATTTTATAACTCATTAGCTACCTACAACAGCTAACGTTAGCATTCAGGTTTGGAGCGAGAATAAGAATTGTTCTGTAGAAACCGCTGTTAAATGTTTGCTTCGTTAGCATATAAACTTTTTCATCAACGAAGATAGAATTGACCTCAAGCACAAGAAGAAATGTTTTTGCGGTTTCCATTCAACTTTTCTCATGTGATACTTCAAGGTGTGCATAAAAACATGTTTATGGACTGCTATTCATTAGCTAGATTTAGGAAGAGGAATATCCATATGAACACACTGAACCTTCTTTCAGACGTCTGAGGAGTACTGGGAAAGGGACCTTCCACACGTGAGGTACTGGTTCTCATCTCTAGATGATCTAAAACAGGTAAAGTGTGAAGCATCTTTCACAGTCACGGTCAGTTTTCTGTGTTTATGGATGATCAGGATGAGGACTTGACTGATGCTGGACTTGATCCTTGTTTTTCGTAACTAGGTAGGAATGAAGAACAAAGCTAAGGCTGCAGAGCACGAGCAGTGCATCGAGCTGATGAACGCCATGCTGCAGATGGATCAGACTAAGAGGATCACACCCATTGAGGTCCTCCAACACCTCTTCATCACCCAGTTTCACCATTGCTCCAAGTAAGTGTGTGTGTTCTTTAGGTTATGCTTTGAGCAGTCCTTTGTTCAAGCAGTGACTTAAGAGCAGTTTTATTAGCTTTTCTTTTCATTTGTTTCCAACAGTCCTGAGGAAATATTCTAATTTTTATCTGCGGAAAGTCTTTCTTTGTTCAAACCAAGCAGCAACCTCTGTTAAGTGCAAAACACTATAACAGATAGTAGCCGTTTTTGGACAGCAGGAACTTTTTCATAGATCTCTGAACAATTGGAGCCCTCCCCTTTTTTTTATTGATTATGCGCAGCAGGAACTATGAAGTATTTTAGCTCCCAGAACCCCATTTAGAGGAACCTTTTTAGCTCCTTTTTCAGAGTAGGCTTTTGCAGCACCATGGGGGTGTTAATGCAGACAGAAAAATAGTCCCCATGGTGTGTAGTTCTCAGGGAACTGCCTAGTGGACAGTTCTTCTTCAAAAAGTCCCCAGAACAGGGCGCTGGTGGCGCAGTGGCGCAGTGGTTAGTGCGCGCGCCACATGTATGGAGGCTGTCGTCTCAAGCGGGTGGCCCGGGTTCACATCCCACCTGTGGCCTCTTTCCCGCATGTCATTCCCCACTATCTCTCCCTGATTTCCGACTCTATCCACTGTCCTGTCTCTCCATTAAAGGCACAAAAAGCCCAAAAATAAATCTTAAAAAAAAAAAAAGTCCCCAGAACTGTTTGGTCCAAAAACCCAAAGTGTTTCCAATATGGTGACCGCCATCATTTCAAATCACAACGCCTCTTCAGTAACCAATGGTCACTGAGACTGTGTTTATGTTTTGATACAGTCTGTGAGTATAAACACAAAACATCCTGTGATCAAGTGTATTGTGCCAAAATTAGCCGTGCTTTAGTCTAAACACCTAAAGAAGTGACTGAATTAGCTTAAGACCTTAACATCAGTGTTTGAACACAACGGGACGGAGAAGAGTGAGATAAGGGAGAGCAAGACCATCAATCCTGCTCCAATAGTCCCTCCGTTCAGTGGGATCCAGGTGACTACCAGCACCCACCCAGACCATCACAGTCCACCTAGAACCGTGTTTCCATCAGGTGTGATCCTGGTCCGGCCTGCAGCATCCCAGAACACGTTGAAGCTAGAGGAAGAGGAGAAATCAGTCAGGTGAGAGAGGAACCTTTAAACTGAAAATTATAGCACTTTAAACTCCTCTATATTATCATTGAAGTGAAAACACTTAAGTTGACTTAAGTTGTGATGACAGTAACAGGAATAAAACTCTTTCTGTGTTTGTTTGTGTGTTTAGTCTGCACAGTGAGGACATTGAGGCACCGTCAACCCCAGACGACGACAGCAAGGAAGAGAAGAAGAAGAAGAAAAAGAACTGCTTCCAGCGGGCTAAATCCTGGTTCAAGAAGAAATTCTTCTGCAACCGAGTTGGCGTCATCGGATGAACAAGATAAGAAGCAAAGCTCTGTGAAGTTTTCCGCAGCCTAAAAAAACTTCCCTCAGTGGTTTTCACCGCAGCCTCACAGCAGACACATCACCCTCTTTGTGTGGAGTTTGCATGTCCTCCCCGTGACTGTGTGGGTTTCCACCGTGGGAATCCGGTTTCCTCCCACACCCCAAAAACATGCAGCTTCTAGGTCAATTGGACACTTTTAATTGTCACTTTATCAGGTCAAATCAATAAATTAATGTATTCAATTGATCAAACTGTCTCATGACTTTTTAATACCAAAGCTTTTAAATAAACGACACAACATCATAGTTGTCACTCGAGCGGCTGTGCGCCAATCAAGTCCACAAATCAGTAAATACTGATGTCCTTTGGTGTCAGGCTCTGTTTCTGTCTTTAATAAACAATAAGAAACTACCTAATATTGGGTGTGTACAACTTTATTTTTTGTTGCTGTGGTCTCAAAACAGGTATGGATATCCTTTGATTCTTACTAACGTTTTGAAGTTTGTGCAAACAATGAGGGTCAAACCCAAATTTTTATAGGTACACGTAATGAATTTGGAGCATGGAAAGCATAAATAAAAACAATATAAATAAAAATACATAAGATATTCTTCGTAAGGTGAATAAAACTGAACAAATAATAATAAAATGAATACATGAAGTTCATAAACTGTGTAAGATCAAGTCAAATGTATTTTGCAGGAGAGGGGAAAGCTTAGAGAATAATGTGTCTCTTATCTGAGTCAAAGCGAGCTAAAGGCTTCAGTGAAGAGAACGTTCTTAGTTTCTTTCAAAAATATTTTTGAAAAGTTGTCTTCAATAACTGGTAAAGGAAAAACACACTTCAGATGTCCCACGACATCTTAGATTTAGACATCTCATTGTTTTGTTACAAGTAATGGATTCCATGATCATGAATAGGATATAAGAACAAAGAGTGGTTGTTGAATGAGGCCTTTCATTTTCTCGTATTCCTCGGTCACTCTTCAGTTTCCTCTCTTCACCAGTTCTGCCTCCCGTCGGCTCAGATATCTCTGCTGTTTTGCACACCATCCTTTCTGTTGTATTAGGTAAGAGCAATTTGTTGATGATGCAGGTTCCAAGGTTGCCTTACCTTTCTGGATGTTTGTCAGAGGACATTCTTTATATTCAGCTGGGATGCAAGTATCTCTTAACTTATTTACATTCCAGTAATGTGACACATTTACACACACACAGCCTGCGTCATTCTTTCCAAGGTTAAGGTCACCATGCAATCCCCTGCATTGTGAAACACTAACCTATGGGCAATGGAAGTTTAACACGTAATGTAAATATGTTTATATCAATGATTACATGTGTTTGCTCATCCATACGTGCCGGGCTGACGGGATTGTGCTGCTATATTTATGAGCAGTCGTGTAAGCTTTGCATATTATAGACACAAGCAGTGGCTGCAGACCTGAGGAGCGACTCTGCATGCCAATCATGTATACAACATGCTGCCTACTCAATTTCATGTCCTGCTGTATGAACGTAGAAGGTCCCAATGATGGAATAACAATATATACAAAGATTGTGAAAGGGCCCATTAGGGACCAAGAATTATTTCTGAAACAGCCACAACTTTTACTTCTCAAAGAGTTGTTGTATGATGCGTAAAAGATAGAGAATCAAAAGTATTAATACATTGGTACAGACTCAATCACCCAGTGAATCACTAAAATAAATAGGTTCAATGGCTTTGTTTCTTACCCACAGAATAGAATAGAAACATGAAGTAAACAACTGCCAAGAAGGTCTACGTTGTGATTAACAGTGTAAGCCTGTGTATACATTTTGTACATGTAAGTAATGACAGACAAGGCTCTGTTGCTAAGCATTGTGGGAGAAGTTCTGGGAGACTTGAGATGTCTGAAATGTAATGTTTATGTGTGTCCACTTTCTTACATCGTACTTTCACAAGTATATGCTGTAATTTTAACAAACATACCAGAAGGATGAAACAGCATTTCCACAAATACAGTTTCCATGCTGCCATGACCAGTTCTGACACGACAGCTCTCTACATTTATGGATGAGTGGGGAACTCTTTAGGATTCTTCTTCAATGTCTGGATGTTGTTTGCTTTCCTCAGCTTAGTTAATGTATACATTTGCTGAGATGCAGATAACCAATCACCCTGAAATCCTGCCTCACTTCCCATCTAGTCACCTGTGCACATTAATTATGCAAACTGATTGATTAGAGATCAGATTCTTCCTGTATTTGCATGCACAAGTGTTACTGACCTTTACTTGTGAATATACAATTACAACATCACATGTTGTGGGAACAAACACTTGTTTATTCTGTGTCAGCTTTGTTTAAATACATTAAAAACATCCACGTTACTACTACCAAGTACTATACCGTCTTGTTTTCCTTTGATCATTTAAGACAGAGCTATCTTCTTTCTTGGAAAATAGGAGTTCTGCTGTATGTGTCAAATGTCGCACATTCTTCCTTAAAGATGTATTATTATCCTGTCAGACATAGCAGCATAACTAGGCTAGTTGTTTCTCTAGAATCTAGTTTTAGTTGATTATTCTTTTAATTATGTTTAAACAACTTCTGAGAGAGAGAGAGTGAGAGAAAGAGAGTCATTAAGCCAAACAGTGGAGTGAATAAAAGTCATAATCGGGTCTTACTAATTCTGAAATGTGTTCCAAGGTCCACGTAAAGGTGAGTGTTTGTGGTTAATGATTGCTGATTATGTCCCATTATTTCCTATTGAGTCCTGTAATTCAGAGTTTTAACGACTCTTATTCAAGGCGAGGCAGCACTGCAGCGAGAGAAGAAGAGAGACTAAATGAAGTGAGCAGAAGCAGAGGTGAAATGAAGGCTGCGCCCCGTGCTTCTGTCATCCATCGCCCAGCATGAGGTAGATGTGTTTTAATAATAATAGTACATTTTATTTAAAGACGCCTTTCAAAACTCTCAAGGTCACCTTATAGAGCAGAGATAAAAACAACAAATTAACATTAAAAACACAAAAAACACAAATGTACACGATGTAAAAGGAGTTATGAGAACGGGTGGAGAATGATCAGACTGAATAAGCCAGTTTAAAAAGATGTGTTTTGAGATGAGATTTGAAAATGGAGAGAGAGTCGATATTTTACGGATTTGTGGTGGGAGGGAGTTCCAGAGGTGGGGGGCAGAGCGGCTGAAGGCCCTGGACCCCATGGTGGACAGGCGGGCGGTTGGTGCAGTGAGTTGAATGAAAGAAGAAGACCTGAGAGTGCAAGTAGGTGTGTTGATGTGCAGGAGTTCAGAGAGGTAAAGCGGAGCGAGGTTGTGGATGGCCTTGAAGGTGAGGAGCAGAATTTTGAAGGTGATGCGATGTTTAACCGGGAGCCAATGAAGCTGCTGTAGGACAGGAGTGATGTGATTAACAGAGGGCGTTCTGGTGATGATGCAAGCGGCAGAGTTTTGGACCAGTTGAAGTTTGTGGATGGACTTGAGAGGGAGACCAAAGAGAAGGGAGTTGCAGTAGTCAATGCGGGATGTAACCAGGGTGTTGACGAGGATGGCAGTACTGCTGGGAGTGAGGGACGGGCGGAGGCGATAAATATTACGAAGATGGAAATAAGCAGACCGGGTGACATTATTGATGTGAGCTTGGAATGATAGTGTGCTATCTAGGATGACACCCAGACTCTTAACATGAGGGGAGGGAGAAACTGAGGAGTGGTCAATAGCCAGAGAAAAACTGTTGAGTTTAGAGATTGTTGATTTGGTGCCGATGAGGAGGAGTTCGGTTTTGTTACTGTTTAATTTGAGGAAGTTGCAGGTGAACCAGGATTTGATTTCTTGCATGCAATCAGTCAGGGAAGTGGGCGGGAGGGAGGAGGTGGGTTTGGTGGATAGGTAGAGCTGGGTGTCATCCGCATAGCAGTGGAACTGGATGTTATACTTACGGAAGATATGGCCAAGAGGAAGGAGATAGATGATGAACAGAAGGGGGCCCAGGACAGAACCCTGAGGAACACCGGTAGTGACTGGAAATGGCTGGGATTTGAAGGTTCCGAGTTGAGTGAACTGAGTGCGACCAGAGAGATAGGATGAAAACCAGTGCAAGGGTGTGTCAGTGATTCCAATGGAGGCAAGTCTGTCAAGGAGTGTGTGATGGGAGATGGTGTCGAAGGCTGCACTTAGATCAAGGAGGATGAGGATGGTTAGAAGTCCGGACTCAGCTGCCATGAGGAGGTCATTGGTGATTTTTACCAGTGCTGTCTCTGTGCTATGGAGGGGGCAGAAACCAGACTGGAACTGTTCGTAGAGGTTATTGTCAGACAAATGAGTGTGAACCTGAGATGCAACTGTTTTTTCAAGAATTTTGGATAGGAAGGGTAGATTAGAAATAGGGCGAAAGTTATTGAAGTCATTTGGGTCTGCACCAGGTTTCTTAAGTATAGGGGTTATTGAAGCTGACTTGAAAGAAATGGGAGCAAGACCAGAGGTGAGGGAGGAATGTATGATGGCCATTATTAGGGAAGACAGGGGGGTAGGCAAGCTTTTACCAGGACAGTAGGAAGAGGGTCTAATGGACAGGTAGATGGTTTTGATTTCCGAATGAGGTCAGATATTTCAGCAACAGCAGGAAGTTTGAAACGTGAAAGTGAGCGAGAGAGAGGGGGTAAGAAGACTGGGAGAGATGAAATGTTAGGAGTCAGTTGCTCTGTGAATCTTGTCTACTTTGGCAGTGAAAAATTACATTAAAGAGTTACAATAGGTGGTGGAATACAGATGAGAAGCAGGAGAGTCCAGTGGATGTAGTATGTTGTTGACGATGGAGAACAGTGTTCTTGTATTCCCTTCACCTGAGCTGATGATACCTGCGTAGTGAGTTGATTTTGCTGTAGAGAGACTGTCCTTGTAGTGGAGAATGTGGTTATTGTACATTTCTCTGTGAATAAGAAGTCCAGTTTTCTTGTAGAGACATTCCAGGCGACAGCCTTTTTTTTGAGTTGGCAAAGTTCAGGTGTAAACCATGGAGCAGAGTGGGTGAATGAAACAGTCCTGGTTTTTAAAGGAGCCAGGGTATTTAAGAGGCTATGAAGACCATCATTGTAATGAGAAACCAGTTCATCGGGGGTGGATAAACAGTTTATGCTGGGGAGGCTGTCAATGCCACTGGAGAGAGCAGTTAAGTTAATGTCCTTGATGTTGCGATATGAAATGACACGTGGCAGATATTTTTTGGATAGTGTAAGTTTGACATTGAAAGATATTAACATGTGATCAGAAATGGGAAGGACATCTGCAGTGCAGTCAAGAGGAGTGACACCAGAGCAGCAAATTAAGTCCAAGATGTCCTTTGGAGTGTGTAGGAAAATCAATATGTTGCTGCAATCCAAAGCTGTCAAGGCAGGATGTAAAGTCCTTAGTCAAGGCATTGTTAGTTTTATCCACATGTATATTACAATCTCCCAGCAATATTATGTTAGGGGAGAGTGAGCACAGATGAGTTAAAAAGGAAGCAAATTAAAAAAATCAGTATTGGGCTTTGGTGGACGATAGACAGTGGCCACTATGGTAGGTTTAGGCCCATTCAGTTGTAAGGCAATAGATTCAAAAGACAACTGAACAGGGACAGAAACAGGCGACACTTTCCAATTCTCGTGGTAAACTATCGCGAGACCTCCCCCTCTGCCAGAGGCACGGGGTTGACAGATGTAAACAAACCCAGGAGGGGTACATTCATTCAGCTGTGAAAAGTCATTAGGTTGTTGCCATGTTTCGGGTTAAACACAAAAAATCAATCTTACGGTCAACCAGGTCATCTCCTGGATGAGAGGACCTTTGCTGGTAAGAGAGCAAGTGTTGAATAATCCGAAGTTGACATCGTTGTGGTCGTGTTTGACGCTGACGTTAGCCGACCTGGCTAGGCCGGCTAGGACAGTGCGGTCAACTTTCCGACTGGAGTTTCTTCGGGGTTGACGAGATGAGGACCAGATGGTTTGTATTGGTGTGGAGTCGTCAATTTGAAAGCCCCGTCGGGAACCACGGTGGATATATTTCCGACGGGCATAACGAGCAATGTCCAGGTAGAGATGCAAAGCCGGTGGAGGATCGGACAGGTGGAAGCGTAGTTGCAGGAGCTCAGTGGCTGTGTAATGGAGTACCGTTGCCGTTGGGTTGAAGACCAAGGACAGGGCAGTCCAGATGAGAATGGACCATACAAACATTTTATTAATCCACATTGTTGCCGATGATGGACTAGATAAGAGCTCCGGCAGCAGAAGCAGCCCAGGTGAGGAGTGGGAGCCCTACACGCAACAGGTAAGCTAATAGGCTACCAGTCCAAATGAACTCACCGCGTAATCTGATCTTTTTTTAAGTATGTCCAGGTAAGAATACAACAAATGCAAAAAGTCCGTAGATCAGTAAAAACATTAAAAACAGTTAGAGGAACCGGAGAGCAGCGGCAGCTAGACGCGCCAGCGTTCACACAACCGGACGTGACCACGTAAGTCATTGAGTGACGCCTCTTTTGCTTTCCACATGGACTATTTCCGAGCATCACACTTCATTTTAAAGTGTGATTGTCAAAGACAGACCTTTTTTGTGCTGTTGTGTTGTGCTACTTAAGTCCTTTGCTTTGGTTGTCTCACGGCCAGAAATTCAATTTTCAAATTGGCAATGAAATCCCCCCCACGCCCAAGTCTTCACATTGGGGGGGATTTTTAAATTTGCTTTCAAGCAGTTAATTTATTTATCTAGTTTAATGTTTAAGGCTCTGTGACTTATAAAGATCAACTTGTTTATCAAGTTTTGTACGACTGGAATCTGCACACTTTATGCACTTCCACACTTTTGCCCATGAACCATGCTTTCGCACTTTCTATATTTTACATATTGTCTTTGCTTTGTTAAGTATGTGTGACTCTCCCTGCAAACAAATTTACCTATGGGTCCAAATAAAGAAACCTAAAGCTGAATCCTTTATCTGATTATGAAATAGACTGGAATCAATGTGACCTACAAATGTAAACAAGACCATCTGGAGAATGTTGACTAGTTCTGTATTTTGTATTTTAATGGTTGTCATCACTGCAACACTATCAATGTCAGACGAAGATTTTACAGCACACAGACCAGAAGTGTGCTTGATTAAAGTTTCCACAGAAAAGAATCTGAGTGAGTGATATCATTGGTCTTTAAAAGTCAGCTGGATTTTTTCTTTCAGTTAGAGAACACTATTTAGAAGTGAACAGTGAATAACATTGAATTAAAGTTTCTCACAGTAGATTTAAACTTTTGGTATAACCATTCAGTTTGACCTTCAGTTGCATTTCTCACTCTTCTGCAAATTAGCATCATAGATTCTCTATATAATGTATTTGACAGCAACTTTCTGATCCAGTCAGCCTGATACTGTCTTTTCACTGCTTCACCTCACAAATGGTTTTCCTGACTGGCTTTATGATCATTAGTTTTAGGTGTTGTATTAAGAATGTTATTGTATATTATTCTCTGATAGATCAACATTAAATATAAGCCCTTAACCAACGTAAACGCAGCCATTCAACATATAGGCAGAGGGGGAACAATCATCTAAGAAATAGCCGTCACTACCCACCTAAGATTATGTATTTCTTAGTTGTGGCCTATTCTGCCATTTATTTAAGGGGTTGTTCACAAATTAAATTGAGTCTGCTCTTCTTTTAGGAGGAATATGATTGTGTGTTTTAGCCTCATACTCCACCACGCCTCCTCCCTGGTTTCCTCAGCTTGTGGAGATGTCCCAACTGTTTTGCAATGAGTTAGTGGCATCAAATGTAAAATGGCTTTATAACTTTACAAAACCAATGATATTTCTCTGTTTCTTTTTTTTTCCGGCTGTGTATTTGTGCATCCTTTAGCCTTCTTTAAAACCACCATGATCTTTAGTTTGTATGTTTTTTTCAATGCCTTGAATGTAGAATATGTCCTAGTTAGGAAGACTTTGCTTTGACAATCTTTTCCCTGTGTCTCACATGAGACATTTTATATTATTTTGTGTTCTTATTTTTTAAATGATGCCTGACTTGGATGTATATGACATGCACAAGAGAAGAAAATGTGACTCAATGGTTTCTTAATGTAACGTTGCCATGGTGACCACTTGTGTACAGCAAGTCGTGCCATACCCTAATTAGCTGCATGGCATAAATCAATGTGAGAGTTAAAATCCAACTGGTTCAATAGAACTACTCACAGTTATGTAACAGCTGATACATGTCCTGATAAATGTGCTGTTTCAATTAGAATCTATCAATCAGTCCAATCACTGCTCAGTAAGTTTAGAGGGATTTCTGACTGTTTCAGGATATTGGTTACCTCAAAACTATTACACAAAATATACAAGACAAATAAGTCAAAACTGGAAAAGGTTCAACATTTCCACTTAAAAAAGGAACATTTGACAACCAATACAATTAGGTCAAAAAATAAATAATAACTATGAGCAACATTACGGAAGACAAACCATGAACTCTTTTGAGAAAAGCTTTCAATATGCAAAAACACAACTGGCTGATCCACAACTCTTCTTGCAAAAATCACCTCACAAAGAAAGTAGTGTTCAGGGTTATGCAATTTTTTTTTTAAATGAAAAGCTGTCCTTAACTTATCCTTTTTCCAGATGGACATTTTGGCCGTTGATATCTTTATCTTCCGGACAACTGCACGTGATACAATGCAAACCCTGCTCGAGACAAAAGGCATTTAGTTAACTTCTTTGTGAGATCTAATGTTGTTTAAATGATTGCTGTTAAATTTTTATTGTATCATTACCAGTTTATATCTCACGGGATCTCATATTAGAACATCTGAGCATATTTTTTTAAAGGATGGCTGAGCTGTCAGACTGTCAATCACTCAGTCCTCCCCTTTGATCCAAACTGAAATATTTCACATCTACTTAGGTTTTGATCCCCTTGCAGGTGATCCATATCCATGGATATTAGTACCCCATGGTATTCATATCCATGGTGCCCAGAGGCAGATTTCCTCTGGTATACCTGGATTTCTGGTATCCTCTAATAGAGGCACCATGGAAATCCTAATGACTTCCTGAGCCCCTTGCCTTTAGCTCCACTAGGAGATCAAAGTCTGTGAAATAACTCAAAATCTTCTTTGATGGATTGCCACACATTGTTGTACAAACATTCATGCTCCCCTGAAAGTCAATCCATATACTGCGACTTAGACAATCCTTTCACCTTTTCTTTAGAACCATCACAATATTTATACTCGTGCTTCTGGCCACAAAATTAGATGCAGATACAAAAGGTGGCAGATGGATGAACCCTATAGAGACTGTGGTGGGCCTTTGAACTTCATGACATAGTGATAGTGACATACAGTACCCCACATATAATGAGTGGATAGGCAAAGTATTTGGTTCAGACATTCACAGTGCCATAATGATAATTAACATTGGACCTTATTTTCGCCTGTTTTATTACAATCAAAATGTATAATGCATCTCTGTCCCTCTGAATAGTAAATATGGTGATCATCCAAATTTTCATCTAAAGCCACAATCAGGTTGCACTTTGAATTTGTCCCAAAAATATGAATATTGACCTTATTCCAGTCAAACTAAGAACATTGCTATCGGGGCCAATATGTTATTTTTGCCAATACTAATTAATATGTATACAATTGCTGTTAAGCTTAGCTACAGGGGAATGTGTAAAAAATAATCTATTGCATTATCATGTTAGAATGAACTTTCTCCAGTAAACTGACCTCAGAAAGAGTGTCTGATTTTGAGAAATCAAAGGTTTGGTATTGGTTAAAGGATTCAGGTATGGAGGGCAAAGAAGAAGTTGTTTCCAGCAGCAACAATACAAGGTGTAGCTATTTATGTCCCATACAGTGGGTTGTCCAATGACATGTTAATGCAGTAAACTGCCATGAGCCTCTTAATCCAATCATCTAATTACCTTGGAAACGTTAATCATCAGTCTGTACTGGGTTTTATTGATTACTCTCATTGCCACCATTGACCTTATGCCATTTTTTGCTGAGTGTTCAATTCAACCCATTCACAGCCACTCTATGTCCAGTGTGTATCAATTGATCAAGGGGGCACACAAACACACTCACGCGCAAACACAATACAGCCTTTAAGTTGTATTGAAAATGTGTCCAAGTGACAACCGCACATTTAAAGGTCACACGTCACCTGCTGGCCAAAGGCCATTACAGTCTCACTCAGCAGTCTTCTCACAGTTTGTTTGACTTAACACCTAGGATATCTTACTGTACAATAATGTCATTTTTTTCAATACATTGTCAATACAGTATCGTGATATTTTTAGTGGCGATATTATACAGATTCATTCTATTTTAATATGTTTTTTTTAAATTGTAATTGCTGAAGGGGTTGCACAATTCATTTTGAACAAGTTGCATTGTTAAAAATAACTGCAGTTTAACAGTTGTCCATAAATGTTTGTGTTCAGTGAAGATCAATTAGACTGAAAAACGAACAGTTCAGATTGTGAGGTGCATGCAGCCTTTAATCACAGTGTTTGTCAGTCTCTGGGCTTGAATCCCGTTGTGTTGAAATAAAAACACTGAAGGGAGATGAATAGACTGAGAGTTTTTTCTTTATGACAAAACAGTTCTTGATTTAGTTTAAGTTTGCAGACATACAGTAAAATGCAGTTAAAAATGTTAAATCGAAATATATATGGCTATGTATTTTAGCGCAACTCTCAGCATATCGCAAAATGTTCAAAATCGCAGTAATATCCATCGTGACCAAAGTATTGTGATAATATCGTATCATGGGGCTTCTGGTGATTCCCAACCCTAGCGGCCGCCAAGAAAACGGCGTGTTACAACAAAATTTAGGATTTCTTTGGCTTTGATAACTTTTGGAAATATTTAAGCTAATGTACAACAAACTTATACTTATACTGATACCTCAACATGGCCATCAGAAACAAGACTGATTATTTTTGTATAATCATTATTAATACATTTACTGCGGTCATTTTATTGATTGTCAAAGTCTTTGTTTACAATTTTCACTGCAAAAATGTTCAAAAAGTGAAACATTTGACTGTTGATCTTATCTTGCCATCTTAAAATACCATTAACACATGCACAGGACAAATTCTTCAAAGAGATAAGAAGTATGGCTTCCTCCACAGGAGGTATTAAAATCAATTCAAGCTCAAAGTTCTCCTCAGCAGTTTTGAATATCTGCAAGAGGGGGTAAAAGTAAAAAATGGTTTTGGAAGATAGTTTCATGGAAAAATGTTTCAGCCCTGAAAAGTGTCTTTAATGGCCTCTGTGGGAGTCCACTTCATCTCAAACCTACACGTCAGACTGAGTTGGAGATTTGAGGAAAAAGTCAGACTCAGACCAATTCTTCTGATGTTGGTTTCATGTATATCTCAAAAGAATTGCTACAGTATTTGAACTCTCTAAATAACACAGTCGGGCAGTATGTGTCCCCAAGCAGTATTTGTGGATAAAATGTCACCTTTGCCGTTGTACAGTTCAGTGTTTTACGAGTGCATTTGATGTTTTTTTTTTTGTGTGTGTGTGTGTGTGTGTGTGTGTGTGTGTGTGTGTGTGTGTGTGTGTGTAGAAAAATTACTGATGTGTTACAAAATCAGCACCCTCAGGCTACTGTAAAGCTGTGTCTGTGATTAAAGCCATATCTCTCACTCCAAGTCTCCTGGTGGTCTCTTTCCAATAGGGGTTCTGCTTTCAGGGCTTTGGTTAGCCCAGCTCACCCACTGTGCACCAAGCTCCCCATGGATCCCCTCAGGACATCCACACAGCATTCCTCTCCTCTAAGACCAACACTCCGCCTCTATAGCTTACATACCGAGAACTTGAAGCGCGAAATTCCAAGAAACAAATTTGTGTGATACTGTCGATTACTCTACTTTGTCCTGGCTAAGAGGAAGTGTATTAAGGTCAAAGTTCAATGCTTGCAGCGCCATGGGCTGTATTAAATCACCTGATTCGACTTTTAAGTTTAATTCATTTATTTATTTGAAAAGGGACAGTGTACATTAACCAATATTCAGAGGGATGTAAATGTACCCAAGTTCGCTGAAGGCTCATTTTCTTATTCTGAAAATGACTTGGTTTGTTCTTTTGTGTCCTCAATAAACTGAAATATATATGACTCATATGTAAAGAAATTAGAAAAAATAAATAATGAAACCACAGACATTTCTTGAGGGTGCTATGGGGGAGCTTTGGCTATCACAGGGGCAACATCAGCACCCCCTGCTTGCTCCCTGGGGCGGTGTATGAGCCAGGGTAGCTGTAGGGGAAACCCTGCATGGGTTGCCTCTAGCCTTAACTGTTGGACCAAATTGACTTTTTTTATTTGACGTGAATTCCCAGGCATGAATTCCACTTGATGTCATTGGTATCCTTTCTTTGGACACTGTCTGTGTCTTGGCTAGAATTTGCATCGATACTGTGTGTTTGGCATCATGTGTTCAATTTGACGGACCAATAATCAGGTCAGGGGGGTTTCAGGGATTAATGATCAACACAATAACATCTAATTAACTAGAAAGGAAATGTTAAATTTAAAACCGCCAAAAACAAAACTTTTCAGCTGCTAAAATTTGCAACAAGGTTATATTTATTAAAAGGAAGACAAGTTTGCAGGCTAATTGCTCCTCTCTAAGATTCATTAAGAATTTACCTGAGCCAACTTTCTGCATATTTCTGACAGCTTTTAGGTTACAGCCATAAAAATACTAAACAAGACCAGATATTGTTCTGAAGTCCTCGTGTGCCTCTAGAGCAAGTAGCTGTTTACAGTATCCCAATAAAATAAAAAATGTATATCACTGACCTGGAGACAGTTCCCATGGCAACTCATTGGTATTAAACCAGGAGAAGTGATATATTTTATCACCCCAGACTCTTAACACCTTCTTTTTAACTACCTGCAGGTTCTTAAGAGCTGCCCAGATGTAACTCAATGTCTTTAGATACTAACATGATACAGTTAATGGTCATTCTATTCCGAATGTTCAGTGCTGAGATAGTGTTTTCCATTTCCAAGAAAAAAAAAGTTTGATATTAAACAGGAAATGTTTTTAGAATATTCTCAAACAGATAAAGACTGGAAAAGTCTTCATGCTAACTTTTATAACTAAAAGGAAAAGCAAAACGAGTCGTCACCTTTCAGGGATGAAAAGCAGTGTGCATAAGAGAACTAAGAGTCTGCAGGGTGTCATCTGAACTGATCAATGGCTTCTGATTTCACAGGAGCTTCTCATCGCAAATTCAATGCAGGTTAATAAATGAATGCCGCCGGCTGTAAATCCACTGTTAACTATAAAATTCATCTCACATTCATGTTTACATGCATATAAAAGTATGTGGATATAATCAGTATTTGTCAGCGTGAGATATTAATTCATCACCTGAGCACACCAGGAAAGTAATTACATTTTCTCAGTTGTTGCAGCCAGCACATTCCCACTGGCTACATTTCAAAGATCTGTTTGTCCCTAATATTCTACAGTATAATCTTCCAAACAACATCGTGAATCAGTGAAGAATTTAGTGGATATATAGTTTGAGATTCTATGTCAAGAAGATTTACAAAAGCTGCTAATACCCTGTGAAAATGATGACATTGTTGTCTTTGTTTAAAAAGAGAAACAATAAATACCTTGAAGTACGAGGATGAGGACCAAGCGTGTTCACATGTTTGTAACAATACAAAGTGAAAGGAAGACACTTTGAAATATTGAAATAATAAAGAGTGACCGCGTTAACTGGCGACTTTCAGCCGAACGCGTCTGTTGGTGTCCTGCTCACAACGGACGCTGAAACGGATAGAGCCTCTTTTGTTAAATCATTCACTTACAGACGTATCTAAAGAATGCATTTTGAGGCATTTGCGTGGACACCTTTCGTGTTTATCAGCTGCGGTTACCGCGAAGAGCACGGCCGCATTAGGCTGTAAGCCAACCGTAACACCGCCAGTTAACATGATCACTGTTTACACAGAAACAGGTCCAAATACGGATATATCTAGTACTGGGGAATATACTGCTTCAACCTTAGCTAGATATAATATTAGCCCAAGTTTATCAGGTTTAATTTGAGAAAACGTTAATGTAGAGATAGTCTTTAAACTAGCTGGGCAGCTAAATGCTATTGCTAAATGCATTTTCATTACGTTACTACTTCAATTTCCTCTCATGTTAATAACCTTGGCTCTCTACCACCAAACGACATGTATTTAGCATGAAAGACAGTCATAGGCAACCTCAAATATTTAAAACTTAGATTAATAATAAGTTAATAATAAATATTAATCCCGGGTAATTACTCTTACCTGACAGGTTTGGAATACACTGACATGCTTCTCTTTTGTCCGTGATGGATGTTGGCATTGAGTAAATTATCGCCCCCTGCTGGTACGGCACAGATCACAGATGTGTATATTTGACGCTGAAGACAGACAATGCGTGACACTGACACGCATCCTCTAGTGGACCAACGTGTCTATTACACACTTTGGCATGATACCGGGTTGTATGATCATGTGTAGAATATTACTTTTTTTATGTCAGTAATTTGTCAGATAATTTATACAGCAGGTTAATATAAAATAAATGATACAGCAACACTGTTTTATTACTTTTTCATGATTCAATGCTGTGGATTGAGACTTCCCCCTGCTGGTTAAACATTTGTATTACAGAAATTATGAATCAGACATCCTAAAATCTCATTGGGTTGAATAGCTGAATGTGCATATTTAGAACCAAGTGCCGTAAAAAAACAAAACTTAAAGCACTGACTCTATATCCAGGCAGATTTAACATGTATTTTTTTATTAAAGTATAAAAAAACACATATTCACATGATGTGTTAACTGATGAGAGGTGGTATTGTGACACTTTCTTTCATTACTGCTGAAAGTGTCAGAAGATACTAATGCTCAGACTTTACAAGTTAATTTATTACATTCCTCTAGTTACTACAATGTCCCCTCCTCATCAATATGCTTAATGAGCTCCCACGGGACCTTTCACTGCGACGTCAGGCTGGTGTTCCTCAGGGTCGGACACGTGAGCCCTGCCTGTAGGTGTGGAGGATGTCATCCCCATTATGGACATGGTGACAAGTTAACCTTTTAATGGATTCTAATTACTCCGAGGAGAGGTCTGACTGCTTGTTTCACCCATTGTAACGTCACACTTTAAAAAAGGGGGATAATTAGCTCATGTACGAGCATACAGAATGAGAAGAGGGAACTCCAGTGGCTTCACAACATTATGCTTTGACTCAATTTGACTATTGCGATGCCGTGTTAGAAATATCCTCGGTCATCAGATTGAGACATGAATATAAAGAAGATTGAGGTGAAAGGCGTGAACAAAGTTGCCAAAGTAAAAAACACTTACGAGACACTTACGTTAAAAATCATAGACGAATAAAAGCAGTCGCGCCACATTTACAGGAACGAGTTATAACTCGGGAACATCTCAGTGTTTCTCTGCAGAGCATGTGATCGCCGTAGACCATTCTCATGATGAAAAGTAACTCAAGGGGTAAAGTGAGGGAGAATCGTCTACTAATTTACTATTAGACACATAAAAAAAGACAAATTAACCACCAGGTGTATGGATGTCGTTCCCAGACATTGCTGAGTTATCACAGTTAAGATAATCAGATTGAGACATTCATTTCAGATGAAAGGGAAGTGTCCCAAAATGTTGTTTTCTAATCAATTATTATTATGAAGTGACCTTCAAGCATTTGGGCAAAAAAATGTCACCCCTTCATCATTTGAATATATTATAGGGTTTGTAAGATGTGTAAAATGCTGTCATAATAAGCTTTAGTATTCTTGAGTTATGTCTACAAGGTTTTGTGAGAGGTCACATGACCTTGACATTTAACCTCTTCATTATAACCAGATCATGAAGTTGAGGTTTTTGCCAAGTTTAAACAAGTTCCCAGATAAATTGCTTGCAAAAGAATGAGGAAGACAGGCGTACGTGCAGACGGACAACAGAGGAATAAAATGTCTCGAGCCTCAGAGGCTTTATAAAATGAACTGTATTGTTTTACCCATACCACAAATATGCACTTTTTTTCTCACTATACTTGAGATGTTTCAAGAGCAAAGTTCTCAAACTCTAGTGTGTCAGACTTTGGAGCACATTGGATCAAAGTATGTATATTAATGAGAAGACACTTCATACAGTTTGATTTGATTTTCTGTTTCTATTTAATTTTTCCAGTCAAAAAGGAGTATTTTATTTCTTAAGACATTTGTGAGAATGAGCAAAACAATCTCTTACACAGCCCTTTCCCCATTATTGAACGCAACATATAAGATGTTTGTATTCGTTTTTATTATAGATATCTTCTAAAGCTCAGCAGTGCTCTGAGCTTGTATAGAAAAAGCCTTTATCCCACAAACAGCACATAAACATCTGATAAATAAATAGAAAACAAACCCATAAACATTGACAAGACATTCTTCCAGTTACCCTCACATTCATTGGTGCTCATATTCATAGGAAATCTTCAGTGAAAATCACAAAATCAACATGTCAAGTTCTGCTTTTACACAATGTAGTGGCAAGACTCACAGCAGAGAGGGAAAGTGAACACAGAGGTCATTTAGGGAATCCATACTGAAACCGTACTTTGAAATAAAAACTATTTCCAATTACCTGCTGTGTAAGTATTTTCCTTTAAGATGGGTTTTCAGCATTCTATTAGTTTCACCCACCACATTTCACTAGTTTAAACTCTCATGTGTTTATCTCTGCTGCTGGGGGGAGAGGGGGGGTGCAGTTAAGTGCAGCTCATGCATCACTGTTGGTATTTTATTTTCATTACACAGTATGAATATGTGAGTTAACTCGGAATCATTAATGCAGACAAACACGGAGAGAGACCCCGAGAGAATTCAATCGTGTTCTTAGGAAAGCTGTTCAAAGCAGCCACCTGTGACTTATTACAAATTCCACTTGAAAAATGTAGCCGTGAGTGACGTTCTAGATCCCATCATCCCCTGACTCAAAGAAAAACTTCAGTCAGACCTTAAAGAACGCAGCGCCACATAGCAACGACAAATACAAAGGGGAAGAGAAAACATGAAAAGGTGCTTTAGTATTGCTTTGCAAGGAAATGATCCCTTTCTGATACCCTCCATTTTCTCCTAAGATTTAATTCTAAATAAAAGACAAATATAGAACACATAATAAACATCATGGCCTTGGTTTGAGGAACATCTTTTTTTCTCTACTTCAGCCATTGTTGCCAATTCTCATCCAGTTTTACTGCAACTTCACGTTGATCTGAAACCTTCCAGTCACTTTGTGTACTGACCATAGACTGTAAATATTAATGTACGAAGCCTGAGTGACGTCACCCATCTGCTGCGGCAGGGGGGATCTGGAGGCTCATCTGGATATCCTGTCTCAGCCTAACTTTCAGTCAACCTATCAACAGTTTTAGAGCCGGAGCTGAGGCGGGTTTAAAGCCTCCTGACAAACCGTTACATCGCGCCTAACTATGGATAACACGTATCGTTCAGAAAATTAAAACAGATTATATAAAAAAATCACAGTACAGAGTGTGCCTGTGAGGACAATTACTAATCAGACCAATTTCATTTTTTGAATCAGGCTGTAAACATGTTAATTTCTGCTGTAAAAATTGGCTTTTTCGAATGGTTTGTGTATGTGACATCCAGGGCTTCTGGAGCCAGCATTGAGCAGACCCTCAAAGAACTGCAGCATTTTTCACATCCGCATTGGCTTCATTCTTCAACACCGGAGGTTGATGCTTTGTACTGACATACACTCTTCTGTCACATGAAGACAGAGGTAAGTAAATGGAAAAAAAAAAAAAAAAAAGTGCATGTGACCGATACTGAAAAAACACAACCTGGAGCTAAAACAAACACTCCCACAGCCAAGGACACAACATGTCCGTTCTTTTGAGAGTGTTTGTTCACTTCACAAGAGTTCTGCTTCGTCCTCGTCATCTTCAGAGCCCGAGGGTCCCTGGCGAACTTCTTCGTACCACTTGTTTGTGAGGGTCTTCATCTGGATCCGGCCATGTAACAGGTCCTGTAAGAGACAACAGTTAGCATGTCAGCACACACAAACAAACAAACAAACAAACAAACAAACAAGAATACCAGAATACACACATGAACAGGCAGGTAAAAATAAGTGATCTTAGAACATATGAGCACTAAAACCTATTTGTTGAAGCGCTGCACTGTTTTTGTTTATTCAGTGAGAGGTTTACATACAGGCGTTTTCTTGGCAGGGTTTGAAAGGTCACGCCTTGCCAAACAACACAATTTGAGTTTATGCATTGTGCACCATTCTGATCAATATTTCTCAAAAGATTATTTCATATGACATTTAAGAAATTGATTTAAAGGCCAGATTGAATCCATAAAGGACCTTATTTGTCCCACAGGTCATCATTTGAATGGCTCTGCTCCACAGCCTCATCACAGAGGAGCGCTACAGTGCACACGTTTTCTGATGTCTCTGCTTGGGACAAGAGAAAAAAGCTTTGATTTTAAAGCCTCTCTGTGTTCAGCCTGAAGCCTCATCAGATCGGTATTCACTGTGAGGTTGTTGCAATCTGTTTATAGAACATCAAACACAAGGCCTAAGAGAAAAAAGCAGCAAGACTTCAAAACAATGAAACATATATATAAAGGACTGTGAGCCCCACAATTGACTTATGGTGTTTTTTTTTCTCTCACTCTCTTACCTCTTGGGTTAGCCTGCGAGTGAAAAAGGGGTTAAGGTATTTAGCATCGAGCCACATAAAGCCCTTCAGATCTTGCCTCTGGTAGATATGAGCCTCGTACTCCTCCTCTGTCAGTTCTGATAGGTGCTCGGACTCAATGGTGTTGCCCTGGGGAGGAAAATCAGACGAAAGAGAGAGGGGGGAGTTTGATAAATTGCACCAAATGAAAGAAAAAAAAGGGGGGCGAACAAATGAAGCCGAGCCGGTAGCGATGGAGGAGAGGATGGTGAGGTAAGAGCGGTGAAGTCAAGATCACATGAAAAAAAGGACTAGAGATGAAGCAGAGAGATTACATCAAAGCTGGCAGAGAGAGAGAGCGCTTAAAAGGGAAAAATAGGGAGGCTGAAATGCTGAGATGTGAAACTGAGCTTTGGAAGACATCAAACACACAAATAGTGTACAAAGGAGTGATTGAAACACACTGCCACACAGTGACCTCTATGGAGGAATGAACTTTAGACAATTTAGCTGGCACAATCTATAAAGACCCAGAAAAGAAGAGTCTGTATTCTGTTTTGAAGACGGTGTTACAGCCAGCTGTTTGGGCTTATTTGTGCTTGTCAGAGTTTTGCTGTTTCTGAGTATGAATCAATGTGACAAAGGATGTTTGCTCCCCACTGATTCAATGTCCTTCAAACAAGCCACAATCAACCATCTGAGCTTTTTTCCTCAGAGCAGAACAGTAAGGGTGTGATGGCAGATGAGAGGATGGCACATCAAGTCTCAATGCTGGGTGTGTGTGTTAGTGTGTGTGTGTGTGTGTGTCTGTACATTGAAGTGATATCTAATTGCCTCCACCATTACCATTTTCTCCGTCTTGCTGAGATTGATGTCTTTCTTGTTCTTCCGTCGCGACTGGCTTTCCTCGATGTCCATGAGGCGGATAAGGGGCATGGTCCCGCCCCCGAGGAGGAGGATGGTGAAGAGGACGATGATGATGGTGGTGGTGCCGATTAGCTGCCGCTTCTCGATGGGCTCCAGGCCGAGATGAAGGCTTAAGGCGTAGGGGATAGCACCCCGTAAACCTTTCAGACACAGAAACAGATTAAGTGATCAAGATACTGAGATGGCTACATGAGGACACATACTTGGAGGCGACAGTCTCAGAGTTTTGCAAAAAGTATTTCATATGCATTTTATTTATGATGATGTATATATTTTAACTTTAAATTTACACATAAGCACTTGATCCTGTATGTTTCAATTCCTTCAATCATTTTCCTCTAAAAAATGAAGGGCATCAAATAAAAAATGAAATAAAAATAATTTTTACTTTCTTAGAAACAAAGTAAGGGAAAATGTCAATTTGATTCAAAGAAACAACAACAACCACCACAACAGATAAGTTACATGATTAAATTATTTCTGAGGTTACTTTTGATTTATTGGTTGACTGACTCTTTGTTTAAACTCTGCTTGGCAATATCTAATTTCTTCTTGAGACATGCATCATATTTTATGGCAAGAGCCAACAGCCTGGCATTCTTTCAACACTGTAACAGAGAGAGAAGTTCCTCTGTATGGTCTCACCACTAAACCACATGATGAACATCATTTTGGGTGTGATCTTGTGGTCTCTGAAAAAGTTCAGCAGGAACGACAGAGGGAAGATGTTCACCGCTCGGCCGAGAAGAACCAAAACCTAAGGAGAGAACAGCAGCCGTCACTCTTACAATCATGAGACACATTTGGATTACTTGTTTTTCTAACAAGAGCACTCACTATGCACCAGATGACGAAGGATATTTCAAACTTATGAGGGAAGCTGAAGATGGAGAGACCAAGGAAGGCGAACACGCATGTCTCTGGAGAGAAGAATCCATAAATAGCATTTAGAGCTTTTCGTAAGTTGAAAAGAGAGACGAGAAATGTGAGGGAGGGGGGGAACGGGGAATTCACAAACCACACATAAAGGCCACTGAGCGCAGAGTCTGCTGCATGAGGATCTGAGTAACAGGAGACAAGTTATGATGGGTGTAGTGGGACATCACAATCCCAGCAAACAGGATGGACATTATTCCTGGAAGTGAAATCAGACAGTGGCATTAGGAAAAAAAGACAGTCAGAAATCACCACATGACTTGGTATGTGCAGGAGTATGTGGATTTTGCACTTACCTGACAGTTTGATTCCTTCTGCCAGGCCATAAGGAAGGTATGCAAAGATGATCATCATACCGAACTCCAGTGAAGGAGTCTTCCTCAGATCAAAGTGTTTTAGAAACTAATCAGGGAGTTAGGGAATTTTAATGCAAATGAAAACAGAATAGAATGAGTTTCTCTCTCACACACACACATCATGAGTCAGGATACAAGAGCCGAGATGAGTCCGGTGAGGGTTCCCAGGGCGGCAGAACCGAAAAACATTCGAAGGAAATAACCCAACGCCTGTATAAAAGTCTCCCAGCCTGTTACCGTGGAGTTGTCTGAGTGGGAAAAGAACCCCTCGGCTGTGCTGAAAGACACACAAAAAAAAAAAAGCAACTTTTTAATGTTGCACATTCTTTTGTTGTAATACCTTGATCTGACCATAGAGGGCAGAAACACTCCACCTCTGAATATTACAACCTTATGAGCATGACTGTAAGAAAAGAGTGTGTGCAATGTTTGTAATCCTGTTTGTTTAAGAGAGGTTGGTATATTATCACTCATCGTACTGTTCTGCCATTCAAAGGATATGATTGGCTACAGTCAATTTGTACTTTATCTTAGATCTTGAACAGCCTAAATAATAATAAACCCATCAGACACCAATACTATAAACCACAACTCAGACTGTCTATAAGTAATAAAGGTTTTTTTTTTTGACAGTTGGTTGACATGATTGATTATCTAGACAGGGTTTCGCCCACATGGCTCTATCAGGTTTGCCTGAGGTCAGGATGAGGGTTAGTTTCAGGTTGTTTGAGTATGTAATTAAAACAAAGAGGAAGTAGTTCAGCCTTCTTGTGTGAACTAAATCGTCTCATTAGCTGTGTAGATGATGTTTCCTGCTATCACCTGCACCAAGTTTTTTTTTTTTTTTTTTTTTTAATCCACTTGGCATATTTAGTATTTCTTCCCGAAGACACAGAAAAGCAAATCTGGATGCAGTTTTAAATCTGAACTCTACACAATGTCATTCTCAATCTGATATCAAAACGTTTGAACAAATCAAAGACACTATCAGCCGAGCTGTAAAAAAAAACCCCACTGCATCATTCTGTTAACAACAACAAGCTAACTGTCAGGGCTGTCGAGCCTATCTATAATTCATGCACTCATTTACTCTTCGGGGGCCATGCAGACACTCGAGATCACTTTGCACATTTAGCTGGTCGTGAGTCGGAGAGATAAGGCACGGATGAAGTGAGTACAGAGACGGCAGATAGGGTGACGGCGTACAAACAAGCGAATCCTGCCAATTGTCTGTTTCCGTCTAACTTGTCCGTCAAGATTTTGTTGGTGTGCCGGTTTGTGTGGCTGACAGTCGCTCCACATTGTGCAGTCTGTCTAAACAATCATGAGAGACACTCTGATGAGACTGTTCCTTGTGACTATTGTGAGGTTGGTGAAAGTTAAACTGAAATGTGATGCAACATTTTTGCTCTTAACTGGAAATCTGTGTTAGCACAAAAACATTCCATCAACGTTCCTCATCCAGGAATGTCCTAAATGCTATCCACATTGATCAGATCAAGATTTTAAGTCGCTAAGACTTAAGACTGCACATTTATCAGATAAGCAAGCAAAACTCTACCAGCATCCTCTATTTTTTTTTTTTAACATGGCTTTGTTATTAAGTGCAAATCCAAGCAACAAAATAGGTCACTGGTTTACCCCCTGGGTCCCTGGCTTTCTATCGGTGTTACAAACAGAGCTGGGGTGGAATATGTTAGGTCAAGCAGTAGTTGATTATTGAAAGACATACAAATAGTTTGTAAATACTGAAGCCCTTTAACTTACGTGTTGATCAATCT
Organism: Labrus mixtus; assembly: GCF_963584025.1. Lineage (NCBI taxonomy): Eukaryota > Metazoa > Chordata > Actinopteri > Labriformes > Labridae > Labrus > Labrus mixtus. The sequence goes on along the minus strand of NC_083626.1, from coordinate 19,502,076 downwards.
ATTAAAGGAAATCTGCAAGACTGATAACTTTATTCACAAAATAACGTCTTTATATAAATATCACAGTTAGAGGTTACATACTGTACTGTATACCTGTGACTTAGGCGACTTAGGGCGCACTCACACTAGGCTAAGTTGTCCTGTACCGTGTTTAAGCACAATTTTTCCCCCCTCCCCCGCTGGCCTGCACTCACGCCGCTCCAGGACTAACCAGGCCTGAGCACGGTTACCTCTTGTACCTCTTCCAAGCGTGCCAGGGCCGAGGAAGTGTACAGTGTTTGAGCACAGATCGGAGCACCCACACTAGTCAAACGAACTGGACTTTAGGTGCTTAAGCACGGGACGGATTGATGGGATCTCTACATTATAGACTTTTTCCTGCACAGAAAAGAAGCCAGAAGTGAGTTGATAAAAGACTCTTACTTGGTGAGAACAATGGAGACAGCATCGTTGAGGATGCTCTCACCAAACACCAGCATGTTGAGGACTGGGTCCACGTTGAGGGCGTTAAAGATGGCGATGGTAGCTACAGGGTCCACGGCCGAGATCAGAGAGCCGAAGGCAAAGCTACAGCAAAGGGAGTGAAAATGAGCAGAAGACAAACAGTAACACAGTGATTATGAGATACTCCACAGGCATTACAGACTCCAAGGAAAGTCAAACAAAGGAGGAAACAATAATAAACAACAGAAGATGTAATTTCAGAGGAGGTCAGAGGGAGGTAGAAAGGAAGTGCGTCACATCAAGAAAGCACATGCATTCACTAATGCAAAACAATCCTATAAATTACATTTGTGTACTGATAGTTGTTCAAGGTGGTGTGAGTCATCCGAAGTCCCTAAATACAGTTTGTGTCAAAGAGGCCACACCTACAACAATATGGCCAAATAATTATTGGACAGCAGAATCACATCGTATTATGTCTGTCGTGTCTTATTAAAAGTGAAAAGAAATAAAATAACATGAACAACTCTTTAAGGGTTATTCAAATGCTGTTGGTTATACAAAAGGAATTCAATAAGTGTCAAACATTAAGGGAAGGATCGGGTTGACAGTTAGAGTATAAAATATCTAGGAAAGAAAACAAAAAAGAAACATTTTGGGACTTTCCCAAACAAAATGTAATGAGTTCCTGGCCCCTTTTGAGAATTCCCCGGAAAATCACTGAAATCTGTTTTGCTGGTTCAAAGACCGATGGGACCGGAAAAAAAAAACACTCCGCCAACTGTGATTTCATACACATGCACACTACTCGTGTCCTGGTTATGAGCGGGTATTGAAGTGTCCAGGTTGTTTATGCACATTTAAATATCACAACCTGTTCAAAGAAATGTGTAACAAATCTATACACTGAGAGACCTGAATATATTACTTACAGTACTCTGATAGAAGTCAGCATTCTATGTTGTGTATACACACACCACATCCAGGTTTCTGAAACCTTCTGATTGAGTACAGAACATGAGAAGTTGAGAAGTCAACTAATACCAATAGGTTTCTCATGCAGGTTTATGCCAGGTTGTATTAAGAGTCAAATCTAATCCAGGTCAATGCTAAAAACTTGGCTCCGACAAGAATGTAAACAGAGTCTGAGTTTGAATAGGACTACTTGTACACAATGACTTTAAAAACACGCAGGGGTGTGGAGTGGCCTTCTGCATAACTGTCAGTCGTCTCTGGCAGGTGGATATTTCCTTCCTGGGCTTGCAAACAGCTAACCTAAAGTTTCCAATGAATTTATTCTTTAAGGTTGACTTAACATGTCAGTGTGGGATGCTTATATCATAATCCTTGTATCCTGTTTCCTTGAATGCTTGTTGAAGTGAAGTTCTTAAACTCACCTATCAGTCATGGACATCTTATAGATCACGTCCGCCTGGCGGGTTGGGGGGTGGGGAACAGGACAAAGCAAAATGTTTGTGTAAAGACACATACGCAAACAAAGAGCGCCAATGCCACTGGAGAGAGTCTGAACAAGAAATAATGATGACTATTGCAAATACTCCTATATTCTCTGTATCAAGAAGCTCTTTGAGTCAAGGCAAAGAGGAACCTTTCATTAAGACACAGGTAATAGTTCAGCCCTTCTCTGAATAGGCCCGTGCAATGCCAGAGTTGATGACAGATATTACTACAGTACAATCCTCACCTGCCCAAGGAAATAGATCCCTCCTCCGACTATGAAGGCAGAGAAGACTGTGCCAATCACAGCAAAGAGAGTAATGGAGCCAATGTTCTGGAAGAAGTTTCCCTGAGCAGAGACGGACACAGTAGCATGACATGTAGAGTTACATAGTGATACACAACATGCAGTAAAGAGGGCAGAGGTACAGAGATATTAGTCAGCATCACTGTGAGTGATGGAGCAGAATGTACATGAACAAGACGTCAGAGAAAATAGAAGGCCATAATGTTAATTAAAAATAGAATAATGTGTTGTGAGCTACTGCTTTGTATTTGCCGCTTTAATTGAAACACTAGTTGAGTAAATATATAACAATAGTGCTTATAAATGATGCAGCTGGGCGAAAACATAACAATAAGGCAATAATAGAGCAAACAGAGTGTAGTGCTGCTGATAATATTGTGCTTTCATGTCACAGATGGCCCGAGGCATAAGCAAACACGGAGCCTGCTTCGGTGTCTGTTTGCATTTATATTAGCTTTAAGAGACTTGCATTGTGTTGCTCACAACAACAACAAAAAAACACAACAGAAATGTTAATATTGAAATTGCTGCTTAGTTTAGAATATGTATATTTATCATTCTTGAACAATCGCTTATGCAACTTTGCACTGTTCATTCTGTGCTGTGTTCAGTCATTCAACTTGAGTGGTGGGAATGTAACCTCATGCACACATTTGTGTTGTACCTTATGTAAAGAGTATCCAGATTCAAAGATGATGGGCGGCAGCAGCAAAAGGAAGAACATGTTGGGTCGGAACATTTCCTCCTCCTTAAAGATAAAGACAGAGAAACAGTTTCATTTCATCTGCAAAAAAATTAAAATAAAATATGCTGTGATCCGGTTACAGAGAAGGAATTTTAACCTTGGCTTTGAGTTGCCGCTGGCTAATTGTGTTACATTATAGCAGTGACGGAAAAGGCCAAGCCCAACTGGGAGCAGGGAGTTGTGTCAGCACACAAAAACCTTTAAGATTACAAGAATCCCAGAGTACACTGTAAACATTATTAACTGAACAGAGTACTTCTTTCCAAAGGGTTTCGTTATCGCAGTGTTGAAATATTCTTATGTTTCGTGAACTTTAATGACCCTGTAATGGTCTTAAATTTAACACACTACCTCAATTCGAGTCACTGCGGTTCTACATGGCTGTGTGATTAGATGTGTGTGTCACTGACTAATAAAACATGTGCTTCTGGTTATTACACAATCCTCAACAGATACTCTGCACAATTCATCTGACAGTCACTTCAGCCATAATCAGCTGACTTAATACTTAGTCATGGAGGAGGGAAAAAGGTGACAAGGGAGACCACGTCTGAGCTGTTAGCAACAAGCCGTCATCTGACTAAACAAGTGTGGACGTTGACTTTTGGATGCCACACTCACAACATACACACACACCCACGCATATCAGGTGCTCGTCAGGAGGAATGCCCGCCTGGAAGCCAATTCCTGCTCACCACTACTGACAAGCTCTTTCTTTCACACATTCTGGAAAAGGGACACGTGAATACCTTGATTTTTTTTTTTTTTCATCTAACAGTCGCGCGCACACAGAAAGGCGCTCACATGCATGCACCACGCACACGCGCGCACACACACACGATTGCAGTGACCTGAGCTCTCTGATTATTTCAGCGATATAATGAAATCATTGTTGCTTCTCGGCTAAATGGGCCAGCCTCCCAGATCAGGCGTAGGCATCATGTGCCCGTGCATTACGCTCTGGCTGCCAATGTGTCTGTGCATGATGCACCATGTGTTCTTGTATAAGCCAGCGTAAACGAGTGTGTGTGTGTGTGTGTGTGTGTGTGTGTGGGGGGGGTATTCTGTGCATAATCTATGTTGGTAATATAGAAGCCGATACACAGGATGCATTTATGAATTATCAAAAGGAAGACCTATTTCTCGGCTGTGGTCAACACTTTGGTTTAAAAGATGAAAAAGGGTGGCCCTATATTTATTCCATCCAGCCAACAATATGTGTCATTGTCCTATGGAGACCACTTTTGACAGCTGGTACAGTCCAACTCTCAACCCCAACAACCCTACAAGCAGATGGACATCAAGTCAATTCCCTCTGTCTTTTGCTGGGCTTCCTTTAGATGCTCATTGTCATGAAAAATGACAGAAATAAAGGATACTATATTCAACATTTGTAACTCCTGACAGAGGAGCAAGATACGATGGTGTTGAACAACAGATGAATGTTAATCAATCGTCACCTCTTATTTGACTAACAGTGTGAACATTTGAATGCAGGGTATAACTGGTGAGAGTGACCAAAAGATTCATTACATTTCATTCTGTTTACTATAGTCGGTTTAATAGTTTCATCTGTTTTGTAATCCGTGTGTCATGATGGATGTCGATCACGCCAACTGCAAACAAATCTACCTACAGGTACCTGAACCTGAACCTGGAGGTACAAAAGAAAGACAGTGCTGTCAATGAATCACAAATGACTGAATGAAAATGTCAGGTTGGCACTCAGCATGTGTCGATTGGTGCACAAAGTGGTTTTCTCATTTGTTTTTTTCATTCAGTATTTTGTCAGAGATTACAGATCCTCTCATGAACATGAAGTGATTCACATCACTGGCTCCACCGCAGAAGAACCGTTCATTACTTTAATATATTTCATTCTGTCTACTATAATGCGACAAAACACCATTGTTTGTGTAAACCTGTTTGGCAATAAAACCAGGATATCATTCAAATCCTGATGACTGTACAAGACACGAAGTTCAGTTTTACTAAAATGTAATATCCTGGAATATAATCTCTTCCTCTCCATCTCACCGATCATGCAGGTCTAAGACCAAAAGGAGCATGAGGCCATTGGCAAATGAGGTGAGATAAAATCCCAATTAAGACTAAACACGGCCTGTTAAGATAGGATCTGTGGCTCCGATGATAAATCTGTCCCTAACCGGACTTTATTCTAGATAGAAGCTATGAAAAGTAGGTCAGACATAAAGGGTAGCCCATGCAGGACATATGTAAGAATAAAAAGGCTTTGCTCATGCTCACTTTGTCTAATTATGCATACAAATATAAGGAAAAGTAGGCCAACAAGGAATGCATGAAGGTTTCCACTTCTTCCTTGACATTTATCTCCACAGAGCTCTTCCCTTCCAGGCAGGGTGAAAGGTCAGGAATTAATATTAACACCTGAGTCAGAGGAAGGTATGCAGTACATGCACTACAGTCTGACATCTACAGCTGTACTTCTGCATGCATTCATGTATGCACATGTTTAACTGCCACATATGAGAATGTCTTGGAGACTGAACGCGCACTCACCAACTTTACATGCAAATATCCACCCAGATTTAAATGACACATCAGCAAGGTAGTCCTCTGCACGATTTGTTGAAAAGAGATTTAATGTGAGGATGAATGTAGATGTACATGGAATGAATTCTGATTCTGAATATAACTGCAGAATGTGCAGATGCACATGTTTTTGTGCATTATGCATGGTGTCTTAACCTCCGTATTCATGCATGGAACACTGACTGTGTCATGTGTACAAGGTATGAATGAGTTTCAAATGCACATTTTTATTGAACATTTATAATTTAAATATAAAAAAAAACAAAACTAGTAGAACCGCAGTAAAGGATTTCACTAGTTCATTTTCAATTATATATTTCACTTTGAATAACTGATTAAACATTTAGTTACTAAAATACAAGAAAAGTTAAATAAATTTGTCTGAATGTGGAAACAGTCCTTATCAAAAAGTGATTTTTATTACGATTATTCAAAAGGCGTCGTTTCTCACATCTGAGATCATGAAACCAGTACATTTGTGGCATTCTTTCCACGATAAATGACACAAATGATTCATCAACTAACCAAATTGTTGGTAATTTAATAACTGTAGTCGATTAATTGACTTTAGGTCGGAATGCCGTAGGTGCCCTGAAAACACGAGACAAGAGGTGTCCTGGGAAAGGTTAATGAGATTTCAGAAACACTAATATTGACAGACACCAGAGAAAACATGTTGTACGGGACTGAATGATGAGATGGATTCAACCAGAGACCAAAGGATGGGCACACTCTGGTGCCAGTGTCGAGACAGACCTTGAACTAAATGAGAAAAGATGAATGCCATAGATGAAGGGAGCACAGTTAAAAGAGTGTTGAGAGATAACAGAAAAATAAATGAGCAGGATTGATGGAGAGACCCTGGTTGAGAGTACAGGCTCCCCTAGAGGCTGAGGTTTGACACATGGTGACATCACCACGTGGGAAAAAGGCCCCTCAAACCACAATTAAAACGGCTCTCCCTGTGTCGCTCTCTCTCTCTCTCTCTCTCAACGGCATGAGAGAGCTCTATTAAAAGTATTTTTGCTGCCCTTTGGGGCTTAAAACACACAACTGCGGCCAATGAGTAGAAAGCACGAGGACCAGTTGTGAGCTTGAATACTAAATCAGAGAGAAAACTAAGTTCCTGTACTAGACTGGAGCAGCTAATATATTCACCTATGTATGTGTCTTTGTGCTTCGCCTGCGAGACAAATCGCTGCTAGTGTGGTTCTTTTTTACCAGCATACTATTTCTTTTTCAATCTGTGTCAGAGCACGGGGGAGAGATGGGCAGATGAGAGGATCTGAACAGTACCAAGAAAGCGCACTAAAGAAAAGCTTCCCTTCATAGGCTTGATTCCAGGAAGCTGACTGGAGATAGAGAGGTTGCTAGTGCAAGGCAAAGGCAGTAGAAGGCTGATTAAAGGTGAAGGTAAAGCCAGTGATGACAGGGTGCTGCTGCCTGAGGGTATTTTTTTTGCACCCTCTCTGAGGATTGTGGGGTTTTATCTGGAGGCTGGCTATATTAGCAAAGAGGCCCAGCTTTAGAAATATGCTTGTTTGAGGTTGAGGTTTACGAGCATGAAGGTGCAGCCAGTTTAAACCTGCAACACTGAGCTACAGATTGAAATTAAAAAAAGAGGCGGCACCTTGATTGGAAACTATTACACTGTCATATAAACTGCTGTTGAAAAGGTTACACTGATAGAAGCACATTTTTGCTAACGGCCGGGTTACTCACTGAACAGGTTACATGTTGCGTGCCTGTTTATAGGGGCCTGCTCAAAAACAAATAGGTCAAAGACAAAGGATTTCCATTCCGGCCTGGATCTTTGGAAGTCTTCAATGGCCTATTAACATTGTGGCTTTTCCACGCTTGCATTGAGTTTCTTGCGAAAAAAAGCTGTGATAGTGTAACTACATAGACTCTAGTAATGCTGTTTAGTGATCATAGGCCACAAAGCCACTGCCTCCTATATACGGGCAGCGGAGCAGCTTTGCATGCTAGGAACAAAATACAAAAACAAAGATAGCAGTCCAGAGATTCACAGGATGGGAGTTAAGCGGGGAATGGGGCTCCAAGGGCTCTGGTTACGAGTGCTGATGATTCAGCAACACCCTGGGGGCCCCGGGCCAAAAAACAAAGGGCCCCAGTGTGCAGGAAACATTGATACAACCTGTCCTCTTTTTCCTCCCTGCCCCCCTCACTCTGCATCTCTCTCTGTCTCCTGCTCTTGTTCACTGGTTCTCTTGCGCACTGGCAGAGAACAAGGAATGTTAATGAAAGGCTTTGAGAACCAGGAGAAAGAAGGAGGGCTCGTGGGGACAGAGAGGGAACAGATAACAGGCAAATAATGGTTTGTGTCACCAAAGATAGGTAACAGAGTGGAGATAAAAAATTTTTTAGATTTGAGACAAAAATGGTCACCAGGAAATGAATGACTGAGTAAAAAGACGGGCATAGAGATATGAAAAACTAAAGCACAGGGGGGAGGATGTTTAGTGGGTTTGGTGGGTGGGAATGTGTTTCTGGAGCATTATACAAGAACAAGGAAAAGTGGTTTTATACCCTTTAGTTGGATTAAGAATGCTTTAAATAAACCAAAATGTAAATAATCACGCTCTCTAAATCGATATCAAGAATGTAATGTGTGTAGCTCTTTTGTGTACAGATTGAAGCAACCCTGTCTTTTAACTTAAGGCGTTACTGTTAATTAAAGAAAATTAATATCTTACACAAAAAAAGGTTGTGTAAAAATGGTCAGAAATTCAATGTTTCAGGTGCGTTTTTACTGGCCAGTGTAGTGAGCACACAAGTATCTGAGAAGCAGAATGTGAACAAGACCTAAAACCTTACATACCTTCCAGTTGGCAAGTTCCTGGAACTCAATGAGCTTAATGAAGCCTCCCATTAGAATCCCTGGAAAGAGCAAGGAGACACGATAAACAAGAGTTTTAATGTTTTACTACTTCATGTGAAAACTGTAAAGTCACCACAATACAGATGAGGAGTGCAAACCTGAGGCAAAGAGCTATTTTAGTGGTTCAAACAAACAGAAGCCTAGCTAATGTCCACCAGGGATAAATTAGACATGAAGAGTGTACACGGGCTATTGTTTTAGTCTCGTCTTTGAGAAAGTCCCCTTAAGGCCTGCAGCTCTCTTGTTACACAGCCCCGCAGAACATTAATTAAAAGGGCGAGGGCAACACAAAGACGTGTAAAGGGCAGAGAAAGAGAGAGATTAAATGTGAAAATAAATCAAGTGTGAGCATCAAAGCATTGTGTCAGACCCAGATACATGGGCTGATGGAAAGGGATAGTGCGGAGCGAGACACAAAAAGAGTAGTAGGGAGTTAGAGGAAGTGATGAGGAAGGAAAAGCCATCCTTCCTGATTTGTAAGCAGTGTGTTATCTCTCTTCAGCAGAGTCCCCAGCTCCCGACAACTCTAAGATGAGCTCCATCTCACTTGAAACATGCGAGGCATGCAAGAGGAAAAGATTTTCTGGGTCAAGAACGGGTGTGTGTCCCTGAGTTTTGACTCAGGGACACTGCACAAACATGTAAAGATGGTAACTGAGAGTCTTTAAAGGCACTAAACTAGAAGTAATCTTATGAAGAGGCAGAAGAACTCTCAAGAGAAAAACAAGAAATATTTTAAAAACAAAACCTCTTCCTTTATTAACTGCTATAGGGCGGTCGCGGTGAAGGAATTCCCACAGCGGTGATCAACGGTGGCTCAGTTGAGCGGAATGAGGTATTAAGGCACCGTCCCTTTTTTTTAATTTAGCAAATTTAGTTGTGCCATGATAATCAGTGACAGACACAAACATTCCCGCAACGGAACAGTGTGCGGGTGTGACTCTGTTATCACACCTGGTAAGCCTTGTGGGGAGGCTTGTTATCAAGACGCAGCAACACCAAGAGATGAAATCAGAGAGAGAGAGAGAGGGATATTCCAGTTTTCACATTAAGTTAGTACTTAGCCTGCGTATTCTGTAGTCAAATCCTACTGTACATGCTTTTCAAAAACGCACTGTCGTGGTGATAACTGTTGCTGTTCAGCACCAGGCCCTGTCTACAGTCTGCAGCGCTGCTCATTGTTCTGTGGCGAGAATGTTTGTGTATGTCACCGATTGCCATGCCGTTGCCATGTCAAAATAATCTTGCGTGCCAGATACTATTTGCTAGGTGAGAGTGAGACCTCAAAGTGGATATCTTTCCTCATTTCACAGGGACCACAAAGGGGCGGAGTTACATTTGGATTAAGTGCAAGTGCAGTAGCCTCAGTTTGCATCTGAACATGAGGTGACTTGACAAGCGGTTTCTGACAGTTGCCACAATGCTCCACGGTTGGCTTTTTAATGTTGTGTTAATTCATTTTTGTGACAGCCCTAGCTGTACACAGAATCACAGGCTATAATGTAAGGAATATACAATCACAGAGAAAGTACAAGAAAGCTAGGTCAGACTAAAAGATGTAAGTTCAAAAAAAAATAAAAAAGGCATCAAATCCATTATTTATACACGCTCTAAAAAACAGAGAAAAAAATCTTTCTAGACAGATTTAAAATTGGAAACATTGTACAGGTATTTTAGTTGACCCAGCCAGTGCAGAGCTACGAGTTACATAAGAAGTACTCACCGAGGGACACGACAGCCACACTCTCTGGAAGAAAATGTAGCTTGAACTTGATAAGCAGGTGCACCAATATGATGCAGATACCTGGGGTTGAGAGAGCAAAGGCTAGTGAATGAATATTCAGGACAAATCCATCCATGTCCCAACCATCATGTCACGCCAACTCAGACAGGCCCAAAAATAACCCCCCACATCATATAGTGTTAACATCTTTTCTTTGGCTGCTTTCCTCCACAAAACCTACGCGTGGACCTGCCAGAGAGGTCTATAAAAAGTGTATACTCTAGCTATAATTTGATTTCTTTTGACACTCTAAATAGACATCTACATTCACATCGTTTTAGTCTTCATAAGTAATACAATATTTTATGCAAATGAGTTCAATCTCACTGGCTTGACATAAAGATGACTGCACAGCAGTTCCTTGACATTTAAAATAAGAGTACTTGAGACTGTAAAATAAAAGATAATTGCCCCCAAATAAAACATGAAATGAGCTTGTTACAGTACCATAACACATTCACTATGTCATTGTGTTAATTCAGTGCATATGCACATTAGCTAATTACGATGAGGAACCCCAAGGCCTCAATGCAGTAAAGTAAACAGCAGTTTATACAAACAGTAGAATTACAGTGCAGAAAACGAGATAATCATAACACACAGCGTATGCCAGCAGAGGTCTGTTTGTTCAAGTTGCACTGTTTCTTAATTGGACTGGCTTAATTAAAGCTTTAGGGAAATGGGCCATAATGTTCATATGGTTTCCAGGAAGTGCTATTTAGGACAAATGGTCACTTTCTAGTACAACTTAGAGGTTTTCTCTCATTTAATGACCGATCAAATCTAAGTCAAATTACTAATATGATGGTTACTTTGACCTCACATGTTATGCTTTATTCTTTCAACCATTGCCTTTATTTTTTGGTTGATGTTTTTTTTTCTGTGTCTACTTAGTGAACAAGTCTAATTGTCAGCCGTATGCATGCTTTATGCAATTCCATTAGTCATAACCACTTACAGTGGTAAGCTTCTGACTAAACCTGAAGTGACCCAAAGTGCATTATAGGCATTTTGTGTCTAAAGACGTTACACCACATCCCTTTCCTTAACCACTTTCTACATTGCAGCTCATCATTTTGCTTCTTATCTGGTAAGCTCAGAGGAACTATAGACTACATTTATCTAGGAAAACAACGTGCAAGTATAGTTAATGGTGGCAGAAAGAAAATCAGACTGACTGAGTCTGATAAAGTTTCTGCAATACCGCAACAATGAGAGACTACTCACCGATAACCAGCAGGCTAAAGAATATGGTCAACCCACTGGACTGCTCCTCTTCTTGGGCCTTAACGCCTGTCTGAACAGGCAGTATAGGCTTGGGAGTAGGGGGTACTGGAGTATTCGGCTTGGTGGCAGGTGTTGTAGACCGGAGGGTCTCATTGCTGTTGTTATCCGTGTCATTGGACTTGCTGCAGGGAGATAGTTAGGAGAAAACACATGTTGCCGTGAAAAATAAAATTGTCTTACAAATAAGAAAAGAAGATGGATAAAGAGCTAGAAGTTAAATCTATATTACAGGGGAGAATATATACCTCAATCCCTTAATTTACACTCTGCCGTATAAATATTATTTGAAAATTGGTTTTCCTCTACTTGTAAGTGAACAATTGTTGAATAATATTGTTTGTGTTTACAGGAAATAAGGGGCCTGAGAATACTTTATTTTCAAAGTAGGCTACATTAGGCCTACTTCTGATTCATAGAGTTTATAATTGATCAGAAAATAATGTTCAAAATTACATGAAAATCCTTGCAAAAAAAGGCTTTCCTGCTGATTTCACCTCCTAATTTTACCCTTTAAAAAATTCATGACTACAGTTATTGTCAGAAGTCGGCGTTACACTGAAAACCTCAATAACGAGGCTACTGATAGCTGGCTAGCAACACTGGGCTCAGTTACTACGAGAGACTGAAACTAAGCACTTAAAGGCAAGAACCTGACAGACGGTCCATCCTGTTGGGGGTCGTGTGACTCGAGTCCATCCTTATTATCATGTTTTATCGATGCTTGCTGGTGTTTAACTAAAGGATTGTCGTTTTGGTTTACATCCTGTCCGTCGTCGTCATCTCTCCCACGTCGGTCCAACGAGTCGTCCCTCTTACCTCGCTGAGGCACGCACGGATTAACGAATAACAGCAAAAAGGATAGCAACAAAATGTTGTGACAAACGCCTCTCATTCTCAAACTGGTGAATTTAAAGCCGAAAACAGCATTTAATGATACAAATGTGTGGAAGTTCCATGTCGACAGCACCGTGTATCTGTTGACATCACGACTCCACTTCCTGGAACATGCATGGAAGGGAATTGTAGTCTTTACGTATGACAAGACAGCACAGAGATACGGACACAATTCCATGCAACTATTGACAGATATAAAAAAAAAAGACAGACTATATAAGGTATTTCACGGATAACTTTATATTTAAACGACTAGGCTATATATAGAGCGTCGAAGGTGTCCAGTAATTATTTAGTACTCAATTTCCAATGAGCCATTGTAGCGTAGTGTCCGCCTGATGTTTTGTGGATATTGTAGTTTTGCACCTACTGCCAAGATGTGGGGAAACGAAAACTACACCTGTCACCGAAAAATCAATCACAATGGATGGATGGAAATTGAGATAGGCCTACATATATAGCCTACATCTGCTACATGAAATAGCCTATAATGTTTATAATTAAATAAATGGAAAAAGCAATGTAAGGCTTTTACATTAGGTTACATATTTTAAAAACATGTAGGGCCTACCTGGACTATTAGCCTATCAGTAGGCTATAAGTAGCCTATTCGGTTATTTTTTTTTTTTATTAAAATAAAAAGTCCGTGACACAGCCTTGTCATCATTTTTAGGCAGACTTTCAGTCTATCCTAATGTTTATTGGATGAGCAAAATCTTGGGAAAACCCAGCCTACACAACTGAGGATCCAAGAACCACCCATGAACACACTCAACATGGCTTATTGCAGCCTTCAGACTCCTATTTGGCCATAGATTTTACACCAAATACGTCCATTAACTTGTTTTAGAGTGAAAATGCGGAATAATTACGCGGCAATAGTTACATTGATGCTTTGAACACATTAATAAATTAGTCTACCTTATGTGAATAGTTAATCTAAGCCTGTTTTAATAATTTCACAAGTCATTATGCTGCTCGACATATCGACGGTTGTCAAAGTGGTTATGAATTTCTTGGTCGCCTGGTTACGTTGCTGAACGTTCTGTTAGCGTGTACTTGTTTGCTGGATAGCCTGCTGTTAACGCCCACTCTAGGTAGCCTATTGCTCATTTTGCGGAGGGGCTGCCCCATTCATAGGGCTTGTAGGCAGGCAAGGCAAGGCGCAGGAGCGGCCGAACACCGTCAGCGACGTGTAGTGTGTGTGTGTGTGTGTGTGTGTGAGAGAGCCAAATGATGGTCTCTCACTCAAAATAACAGGCCGGGTGAAAACTGCGCTATCATTGTCAGCCGTTTCGACAGCGGACTCTCCCTCTTCAGAGACCGAAACCGTCCTCTTCGGAATGGGATTTGAATGTCTTGATTGAGTACTGGAGGTTCCTCTCCCGCGCTAGACTTGTCGTGGAAATTGACTTCCTAGTCGCCTCTGGTCCCTCACCGTTGCCGCAGACCGGCCACCCTACTCGGCTCATTTATCCCAGTCCCGGTCCGTAGACCATTGGCTCTGGCATCTGGAAACATTGGAAGTGGTCGATCGTCGTAAATACACTGAACGTGCCTGTGTGTGCTTTTGCTGCCTGTATAATGCCGACACATTTGCGGTTCCGGAGAAGGTCATTCCTTGGGCTTTTATTCCTTTTTTCATTGTCCACCTCCGCATTGTACTTCATCTACTCCGCCCCTGGGATTGGTAAGTAAAATTAAACGGAATTTTTTTTTAAATTTAAACTACCCAGACGTTAGGATGGAGTGAGGTTGTTTGTATCATGGGCTGTTAGGTCATGTGTGACAGCTCGGCTTGCCATAGGGAGTGTAAGCAGAGGGGCCATGCGCCGAGCCTTGATCTCTCCCAATCGATGATGAGACACGGCTGGATTCTGGAGCTAAATCTTTTAATATCCATGTACCTGGGCCTGATAATAATAGTGCTGCTGATGAGCATTATGGACACTGTAATCAGACTGATGTAGGTAGGCCTAGCAGCTATGATTACTAGTAACAACTGGTTTCACATGCAAAATATGGCCTTTATTTTAGGATCATTTTGGCATCTGTAAAAGTCAAAGTTGGCCTATAGGCTATTTACCAATGATCATTCTGTCTTTTATTTAATTCTGGAGGGACTAAATGTCATGCTTAGCTCCATGAAATCATATAGCCTTATTTATAGGCTATTTGTGAAGTCAACCTGGACATATTAAGATAACTGCCATACAAACTGTCCCTAACATCATTAGGTTACATGCAGTTATTTAATCTCCCATGAATCCTTATTTTCATTAATTAATTAATATTTCAGATCATCCCCTCCCTTTTCTTTTTCTGCTACTCTTTGTCTCTCTCATGGAATATGTGAGTGGACTCGCGTGTCATTTTCAGTGTTCTTGGGTGTCTTTGGTCTCACTCGTCCTGTCTTGGAGGGCCTCTAGCTTAAGCCATGATCCACTTGTCCTATCAGCCTAGATAGGTAGGGCCAATCATGGCTGCTATTTCAGTCATTATCACCCATGTGATGTCCAAACATAATTCACTTTACTGTAGCTGATCGGACAGAGCTTATCTGGAATCATATCTCTTATTGTGAAATTGTGACTTTCACCTGACTCTGTTCTTGACTCTGTGCCAAGCAGACGTGTTATACAATTTAAGATTTTGATGAACGTGCGAATGGAAAGCATTTGAATTTTCAAACTCTATTACTGGAAATGGGAGGAGGAAGTTCAAAAGGAAATAGTTAAGGCAACCCTAGGTGCATCTAGTTAAAGCTTAAGCCACTGTTGATTGGATATCCTGTTGTGCTCACTGAACAACCATCCTTGGCAATGTTTGGCTTCCTTGATCTGGCTCAAATTAAAAAGGTGTACACCAAGAGATGGGAATCGACTATCACAGCCCAAACACAAAGATAGTGTAATGTTGTAGTTTACAGAAAATCAAAATGAATTTGATTTCCATTATTTTTTACAACCAATTGATACATTTTTTTTCTCTGTGAACTTCAGAGCTACCCATGTTGTAGCTGTAAAGCAGTGTTTATGTCATACTTGTGTAGGCCTTCTTAAACATCAAAGACCTAGCTGGTCCTTCCCGAAGTCATCAAAATGGGTATTGATCCTTTCACGCTTTTTACCTGGAGTGGACAAGTTAATCAATAATGGAATCAATTCTCATATGGAGGACACATTACTGACAGAAATAGCCTGTGTAAGCTGCAATAACGGAGAGCAATAATTCCTCTAAATGGGAAACAAATAAACGTATAAATCGTTGTTCAAGAAGGATAAAAATAATCCGTCTTTCACTTTTTCCCCCACTTGGTATTGATGGCACCTGCCTGGTTTCTGATTGAGAGCAGCACTCGGCAATATACATCCTCCTGGGTGTTGACTCTAGTAGGTCTGTAATGGCCATGTAGTTTTACAGAGAGTTAGTTCAGCAACAGAAAGAGGACCAGCAGGACCAGTCCATTAATTATAGAACTGACCAGAAGCCAGGCTGCTTCTGCTGCTGTTACTAAAAGCTACAGTTTAGTCCTTTACATTGGGGGTGCCTGATGGTGAAAAGACAATCAGGTGGGGATTTAAGAATTTTGCTTAAAGGAATAAGTGCACATTTTTTAATAAGGTTGTATGATTTAATTACTGGGACACTGATGCATGGATACAAGCCAAGTTTTTTTTTTATTCCTGTGGTCAGATATGCATCAGTGCGCAGCAGCTTAGAGACCTCGTTAGAGAAAAACGGTTAACAAAATCAAACCACAACACAGCATTAGCATATGAATTAACCACCCCTGCAAAACAAACTCTTGCTTATAGGTTAGAACTTCCTCTCAGACCTCATACCAGACGTATTCATCAAATAAAGTCAATTACTATTGTTCACATTTACTTTGATTTTTGCAGGCAAATTAATCATCAGACATACAATGCTCATGGATGTTTTAATGTGTTATTTAAAACTGTGTCTGTCAGCAACTGTTATTTTTCATCTGACAAACTGCAGCATTGCTTAAAAATACATCACTATTTCTACTGTAAGGGATTCTTATACCCTATCCCTTTAGAAGCAGATGAAAGCAGAAGAAATGTCAGAGCGAGCTTCAGATATGTCAGTGAATCCTTTACATCAATTTCTATACTCTACAAGTCTACATTGTTCTAAAATTATTTCAGCATTCGTGTGCATTAATGATCAAATCTAGTTTTCCCTATTGCAATTCTTGTCTTTCAGCCAAGAATGTGAGTTTTTTGGACTCTACGACACACCGCATCAGATGGCGAGCTCTGACCTCTATATGTTAAATGTGTATCATTGCATGATGGCAGTGGCATTTTGAAAGTGAACAGATGTGCTGAGAGCGATCATACATGAGCGGACACTGAAGAGTAAGCAGAATAATGTAGTGTAAAAAGAACTATCAGGAAAGATAGAGAAGGATAGGAGGGGGAGGAGCAGGTGGGAATGGAGGGGAAAGGATGAAAGAGATGAGCTGAGCTCCTTTCCTTCTGCTGGTTTGCACATTGGGGAACCCATCCAGAACACCTGAGCAGGGCTTCCATTGATACCCAGGTGGCCTTTGTGCAGAATGGCCCAATTTCACAGCTTAGTCCATTTCTCTGTCTCTGTCTTTCTCTTCGTGTCTGCTTCTGTTTCTCCCTCTCCTTCTCTGTCTCCATGCATGTACTCGTATGCCCTGACACCCATGCCTCTTTGTTGCCCCCAAGCATTACCGCTGACTGATGCAGGCTGGGAATGCAGGGCACAGCTGGGCCTGATTGCAGCAGTTTATTTAATTAAAACATGAGAAGATCCCACTGGAGCAAGTACTAAGGAAGACACAGGCTCTATTTATAGGTTTGAACGCAGATGCACACACACACACACACACACACACACACACACACACACACACACACACACACACACACACACACCTCCACATCCGGGGAGAGCAAAGGAGACAGGTGCTTCCCTTTGCCTTTGGAGGCCAGGCTCAACCTCCCATCTGAGTGGCTAAGTGTGCATGTGTGGGTTTGTGTTAGGCTTGGGTTTATTTATCTGTGTAATGTAGTTATGTATTTGATGTACCAGATTAACATGTAGGTGTAGGCCACACCAGACAGACAGTCATGACAGAGTCTCTCAGGTTGCTTCACAGTGTACCAGATTAACATGTAGGTGTAGGCCACACCAGACAGACAGTTATGACAGAGTCTCTCAGGTTGCTTCACAGTGTGAAGCAAAGCAGGGACATAGTTAGCCAAGGAGTAGAAATCCTTCAGGGTTCTAAAGTCGCTTTGGTGTATCTCACATGTTATTGAACAAATCAAGCATTAGATATTTTGAATTGAAGTGATTACCTGCATAGCTCCTCCTCAGTTTATTGACATGATATCTTTACAATCCATCCATTGGCTCCTTAGAACAAAGGTCAGGGTGCAGACTGCAAAGTAAGTATCTCTCTGAGAAGCAAATGATAGTCAAAGCCTTAAGTTGAAAACACACCTAGTGCTCCTACACCTAGGATATAATTGCAGGTGTTATGTATGCAAGTTAGTCTGCTTCATCAGCAAGTATGTTGTGAATAACTACTCATAAACACATCATTGCTGCACAGTACAATTCACTTAGCAGACGCTTTTATCCAAAGCGACTCACAGCACCATTCATACACTGCCACAGTAGCAGTGGGAGCAATGCAGGGTTGAGTGTCTTGCCCAAGGACACGTCGGACATGTTGCTCAGCTGGGGATCGAACCCTCAACCTTTCGGTCGAGAGGCGACGACTCTACCAACTGAGCCACAGCCGCCCTTATGTTCCCTAAAGTTCAGTCTTTATACCTGATATTGTATATGAGCCTAATGTCAGTAAATTTGTATATGTAAAAACTTAAAATCTACAAACAAATGAAATGTTTACCTCAATTTTGAATAATAGAACTTACCTAAGCAGGCTAATTTGCAACCTGCCTGAGACACGCCTAACCTCAGCTTTTGCGGTGTCCCTTATCTGTTTTTATAAATGACTTTCATTTCCCAATAACAACTACAAAATATGCTTGAAAAATGGAGAAAAAAAATGGAAAAAGGAAACACTATAATCAAGTGTACTTAATTGATGGTTGTAAAAATGATAAATATCACAGTGAGTGTATCTTGATAATGAAGTCCATGTTTATCCTTCACTTGCAAACAAGATCTCAACTTGGAACCAGTTTGCTGACATTTAAATGTCTTGTTCATGGTGTTGTGTGCTGTTGTATATTCTGGTACACTCCTTTATTGCAACCCTCTTTATCGTCATCAGGCATTTTGACATCGGAGGATTCGTTTTTTTCGGTTTCTCGGGCGCTTGAATATTGCAGTGTATTGCAGTTAACTTTCCGGAAATACCACAAAATTGTACAATCTGCACAAGGCTGTGTTTGCTCTGATGTTGTCAATATTTGATTTGGACTCAAATCATGATAACTCACCCACTGGATAATGCTTAAAAAGCTCCTTTAGTAAGAACAAGTGTGTGTAGGCATATACTGTTGGGATTTTATCATGAAAACAATAAAAATGTATTTTCATTTTTGACAGTAATCTATCACAAGTGGGTCCTGGCTGGACTCAGCTTTTCTTACAGGCAGGGGGGACTCGGTCTCACTGGTATAGTCACTGTGATAGAACGACCGGTCTATTTATTTCTGCAGCCACTTCCCACAAACATTAACATTAACATTGAGTGTCCGCCTTTTGCCAGAAACATTTGAATCTGTACCTTGCCTTTAGGTAAAAACTGGTACTTGTAAAGATTAAGAATTTACCATGGAGCTTTTCAGGGTGCTGCATGAGAAGAAAACCAAAACATTATTCGCTTTTGGCCTGGCTTTTTGAGTTTGTGACAGCATTGTTTAGATGTTAAGCTGTTACCGGTCAGGGTGACTCAATGACTGTGGTGAGGTTGAAGATAGATTGAGTTTCACTTCCTGAAATGGAGTTATTTTATGAAAGACTAGTTCAATGTTCAAACATTTATAAATGAACAGCCATTGTCTCAGTCAACAAGTTTCACTGCCTCTTCTAAGTCTTGTAAAATAGTTTTTCTTTAAATGTATATAGGCACTTACATTTATTGCATTATTGGTGGTAACCATAGAGCCTGAATTAGCAAGAACCAGACCCTTAACCACTTGCTTATCTGTCTTTTTTCCTTTTTGTCTGAAGTGTGATGTGTTTTCAGAAGTTGGGGTCAACCACAATAGCTTTGACCAGTTTATGCTTAGTGGACTTGCTGCCTGTGTGCTGATGCCTCTCTTTAAATGCACTTGAGCTTCTCTGGCACTCTTAAAGCCATCCATCTCTAGTTCTCAAGGCACACTGTATAGCTACCCCCCCCACCCCACCCCACCTCCCTGCTGCCTAATTGATCCATCCATTTACCTCGATCCGGCCAGCCTCTTAATGCCAATTTCCAGGGACTAGGGATAGCTGGGGTGAAATATTAACTTGGTGCCAAGCTGCCTCCCACAGACTCCATTGTGAATAACCAAGCAAGCTACATAGCGATAAATTATGCAGCTCCTCCACAATGTCTAGATATAGTTCTGACGGCTTTTTAATACTTAAACATCACCAGTTTAGTAATTATTTATAGATAACCGTAACCAAAATCCAAATGGTCGGAAGACATAACGCTGGACAGACAGCAGTTCAATCACTAGAATTCCTCTTTTTGAAGCACTTAAGGTTTAACGTTTGACATTTCCAATGCAGTTGCCATAGTTCCCTAAGGGCTTGTTCCAATCCGGGACTGGCTCCTTTTTTATTGTCACGGCTACCACAGAAACATGCCATCCTTGTTCCCATGATGACTGGAGTGACAACAAACCCCCGAGGATACATTTATTACAATCATTTGGGACAGAGCCATGGACAGTCTCTTTGTCCAAAACTCAAGGTAAAGTCATTACAAGTAGTATAAATGCCTTAAGATATGTTCAGATTGTTCTTACCCTTTACTACTGACAGGTCAAAACAACACTTGCACCATTATTTTAGTAAAAACTTCAAAACTGTTAGTTCTCTTCCTGTCTGGACCTTTAAACTTGTGTAAATCTGCGTGCTGTGGTGGTCTGTTACATCCCAGCACAGTCCAAGGACATGTGACTCTAAATACTCCATTAACAAAGGAATTTAGTTAAACATCAATAGAGTGGGAGTTCATTGCACCTTGTGAGTCAGTCAGAGGCATGAGCAATCCTCTTAAGGTCTTTCAGTGACTGTGTGACACCCTAACCGCTATCCCCAATCTGAAACTCAGTGTCCACTCTACTGTATGCTCCAAATATGGTTTACTTATGCAGACTTCCTAAAAAGGACACGGATTACATAACTGTTTAGCTTGTGAGTCTGTAAAAACTTTCAAACATTCTTTCCTTTGTGATTGTGAAAGATAAAAGACAGTGAGCCTTAGCGTTTAAGTACCTATAGTTTACATTTGAGATCATCAAAGGTTTCGAAGATAATTTGGTTTATATTAAGACCAACATAACCTCTAGCAGATCGTAAACGATTCCTCTCACCTTATATGTGAAGATAAGTTATCCACTGATCTATTGAGGATCAGTTATTCAAAGATGACTCAAATCTGTTGCTGATGATGTCATTTAATTTTGATCGGAAAATATAAACCAGCATACGTCTTATAAGTCCGAGTTTGTTTGCTGTACAACTTTGTAGCTTTGTAAGACCGTCAGCCATGTACTATTCTACAGTTCATTTGGCAGACACTTTTATCCAAAGTGATGGACATCAGAGAGTAAGAACAACAAAAACAAACCTTCACGGATACTCATTGAACCTGTTCATTGATCAACTCTGAGCTTGTTTGAGGATACGTCTCCCTTTAGATGTATGGTTCTTTAGTGAGCTACACCTATCTTTGCCTTTTAAGATATACCATTGATTAATTGATTTGGCCTTTCCTTTTATAAACATAGGCACTCCTCTAGGTGGATGGAGTCATTGATGGACTTCACGTCACTGTGTTTGATGGAGCTGTCCTTCCATTTTGCATGGTCGACCACAGTTTTTCTTTTTTTATTCTGTTTGATGTTCTGTTATATTGGAAAACAGAATAATCCAGTTACATTACCTCATATTGGCAACACTACCAATTTGATCACTCAAAATAAATGGGTTGGAAAGTTCTGTGTTGTTAATCCTCTCCCTTACTAAAATAAATTCATTCTTATGGACATAGAATGATTGCCAATTGTTTCTGTATTTAGCAAGAAAAATCTAGTTTGTTGTGTGTTTACTCGAGCCTGTCCAATGCAGACTGATAGTGAGAACTGTTTCAAAAGGAGAAGAATTAGCTGATTACCAATTTGATGCCCGATGTAGTGAATTTCCCAGCCGGAATGGAAATAGACCTTATCTATGTCAATTTCTTGCCCATAAGACTTTCCCCCAAAGCACATTTATTCAACAAATAACTAAAGCTAAAAACAAAGTTCATCATTGCTATATAACAAATTCTAGTGCAGACTACCATCTGCTCCGGTACATGTGCAGACGGTATTAACTATGGAGATGGAGCTAGCTCCATCGGAAAAACTACGCAATTGCATCAACCAATATATGAGTGAAGCTTGAGTGTTTACTTCTTCCTTTTACATTTAGCCTCGGACTGCAGATGAGTATACTACATGCTTTTCCCTCTGCACTTTATGGTAAATCTTCAGACTCGATGTTGGAGTGGTATCAAACAGACATCATTCAACCTACAATCCTATATTTTCCATATTTTATGTTGTCCTGAACCTTCCTCAATAAAAACATGAATGTGTTTCATGAATGTTTGAAAGTGGCTTTGAACTTCTGTGCACCAACCTGAAGTGGTGCTCTTAATCTCAATGTGTCCTGTCAGTGACAATATAGGCTTTCAATTCAATAAGTTTGGATTCCTGTTATGTAAACACAGTTAATGTCCATTTCCCCTGCATTTTGTGGGACATAGCAACCAGATGGGATCCCTACAAATAGTAACTGTAGTCTAATGTCTTATACTGTTGCCTGTAAGACGACCCATGCCCAACCCCTATAGTGTGGATATTTGACCACAGACAGATGGTGAAGCAGAGTGCAGTGGCGTGAGAGGGGGGGGGGGGGGGGGGCTGGAGGTGTACCAGAGGATGGATGGGGAGTTGTGACTCATTTCAGAGACAGACTAAAGGTCTTGTGTTGAGGCACTAATCATTTATGTAACCTAACCATCCTGAGGAGAATCCTCTTCTTTGTTGACCTGGTCTGGGCCTCCCTTTGTTATTGAGACTGTTGCCATGGTTACATTGGTCATGTGTTTGAGGGCAGTCAGACTGTTGCTTGTGTTGAGCTGGTGTACAGCAGGGATGATGTCAGTGAGGTATAATCCCAACACAAATGTTGATAACAATGTTGATGGTGGCGTAAACTGCTGATTATAGGGATAAAGGACGACTGCACCTGCGTTAAAGGAAAAGCCAGTACTCTGTCTGAATGTAACTCATGGACAGACACCTGTTTTGTTTTCGAAACCATTTGCATGTCTACAATTCTTTTCATTGAATATACCACTGAAAGCACTTTCTAGATGTTCAAATCTAGGAATAATTGGCTTTAAAGAACAACAGAAGGCCCTGTGTGTGCCCATCTTTAAAGGCAGTGATGATTCATGGATCACCTTCATGAACACAGCCGAATATTATATTTCCAATGGGAATATAATAGATCGTCCTGCTAATCCTTGTTAATTAAACACCTTGCCACAGTGACTTAAATGTCATAGATTTCCAGTGTAGCAGGACAATGTCAAAATCTACACCAGATTTAAGTTGCCACTGTGTAATTGAATGTTATACTGTAACTGGAAAGTAGTTACAGGCTTTTAGATGTCTGGCTGTTGAAAAGGTTTTCCAGTAATGTGAAAACATAAACATATGCAGGAACAATTGGTTTTAGTAAGCCTGAGAAGATAGGTTGCAGTATAATCTCTTTGCTGTATTTTACAGTGTCAAAAGAAACACATTAGGGGTGGTGCTGATGTGGATGTGTTGCTACATGTAGTTGTGCAATGATGACATACAAACCATTAAGTCCAGGATAATGGTTGATGACCTCCCAGACACTAGTTTGAGGGGAGATTGTAGAGGTGCAGTGTGAGCTTGCTCTTGTTCAACTGGCCAATATAACGTGTTCCTGTATGATGTTGTACCTTCCAGTCAACATTATAGTCAGGTATCTGATTGTTTATATGCACTAGATACTGTTTTTGTTTTCTATCTTTCTTCTTTGACTATTGTGAAATCATCCATCCAACTGCATGATCCAAAAATAATAATAAACTTCATAAAAACTAAACTTCATATTCAAATGTCACTTTGCAACAAAGCCTGAAGTCACCTCTTTTTGGCTACAAAAGATATATCATTATCAAACCAGTTGATCAGCCCAGCAGTGAAAGGCAGTATAAAAAGAATACAAATCTATACAGATATAAACAGCAAACAATGCACTATAGTCTATTCAATAGTATATATTCAAAATTGCAGTAGATTATCATTTAAGTGCAGTATTACTTCATTATACATAATTGTCCATAGCAGCTGTGGGAAGACATGGGCATAGATCTAATGTCCATTAATCAAGTTCTCACAACTTTGAGTTTTTTACCTTCAGTTCATTAAGGAACACGTTCGGACCTTGTCATGAAATATTAATAAAACTGAGCCACCGTACGTTTGCATTTTCTTAATCTCCTCCGTTGTAGACGTTACATGCAGTATAACAGGAAGCATTA
Organism: Labrus mixtus; assembly: GCF_963584025.1. Taxonomy (NCBI): domain Eukaryota; kingdom Metazoa; phylum Chordata; class Actinopteri; order Labriformes; family Labridae; genus Labrus; species Labrus mixtus. The sequence goes on along the minus strand of NC_083626.1, from coordinate 19,477,852 downwards.
ATATAACTGTCATCAACTTCTCCCAAGGTGAGTCACATGACTAATTCTTGTTAAGCAAAGCAGAACAGGATTGTAATTTAGCCCTGGTGTAACCAGCCGAATTACCCTTTGTTTTGCAATGACTGTAGGTGTGTACTCAAACGACAGTTTTATGTGCAACTTCTGTTCTAAAGTTCGTTACAGAAGCATTAGTTTCCTGGCAGAGAATTAGATGTGGAAATCCAAAGGGAAGGGCATGTGCGGTTTTTCTGCATTTTGCTCAACTGTATGAAGCTACTGTGACAGCGTGGTGCACTAGCTGCCTGCCCTGGCCCATTTGTTCAGTCAACAGGAGTAACCTCCAGCTGTGAAGAGACCTCATCTTTCTGCAGGGAGAGAGAGGGGGGGGGGGGGGTGAAAAAATAGGCGGTATGGTGTGCGTGTATGTGTATGAGTAGGAGGGTCATTACGTGCTCATGTGTGTTTGTGTGCATACGTGTACCTGTCTGTGTGTGTCCTCTGTACACCAAGTACAATGACCCACTGCAATAACACAAGAATGTTCTGGACAGCTGCCAAATATAAAAGCAGGAGAAAATGGGCTGGCAGAGGGGAGCGGCGGGGGTACTGCAGGAATGAATTACTACTCACCAGTCTGGTCCTATCAATGACGCGACAGCCTCACTTACTGTTACTACTGACATTGAGACAGGACTTGGATTGAAATGTCCTTGCTTTGGGGAGTTAGTCGGTTTCTTGCAGTTTACGCATGCACAAGTCATTGAGTAATTGACAAATTACATTATGTGCAATCGAAAGTTGTGTAAGGATTCAATAGGACTTGGTTTGCAATTCTTAGGCAAGAGAAACATTGTGGTGAGAAAAGATGCAGAGGACACATGAAGGGAAGACACTGGTGTGATTTATCGACCTGCAGTGTGGTTGCATTTGGCAGGAGCTGAGTTAAAGGCTGATGAAACCTGCAGTTTGAGTCGTTTTCTCCGCGCACATCGAAAATGCAATCACATAGGCATGGAGAGCAGCAGCAGTGGACAAGGGGGAGAATCAGCGGAAAAGTGGGGGTTATGATCACATGGAGATATCACAAATAAAAGGCCAGAAAGAATCCAGAACTGTTGGTCATTGCTCCTCCCCAAAAGTCAGCTCTCTAAAGCTTTGGTGCAAAAGAGGTGTTGTTATCGGTGTCTGTCTGCCTGTTTGTGCAGAGCAGGTAGTGTACAGTTCCCCTTTAGCAGGTATTTTACCTGCTTTTTGTAACTTAACAATGAGTATGGTCTTTTTACCTGCTCTTTTGAGATGTTAAAAGACAAAGAGTAAGGTCTTTGTAAAGTGTCTCGAGATAACACTTGTTATAAGTTGACGCTATACAAATATAATTTGATTGATTGATTGACGGCACTTTTCTTACTGTTATGGAGTGCATGATGTGGTTGGAAATGAGCCAAAACAGAGTTGCTGGAGTGACGGCCAAACAATGTGGTTGAGCTAGCTGCAAAGACCTGATTGGAGGTTCAGATTCCGATTGTAATCTCTGTAAATTGAGCATACAACAGACCTCTATGAGATAGGGTAGATGTGATGAAATATGAAGAATAACTGCTGTAGGCCTTATCTTATCTCGTAGGATCTCTGCAACAATTCATCAAATGTATTTATAGTTGGTGTAATCTCTCACATCGTTAAAATGCAGTAGCAGACAACACCCTGGTATCACACAAACTGCGCCTCAGACTTAAAAAAAAAATGGTGTGCTTTTCATAACCACATTAAAGTACACAGTTAGTATAGTGCTTGTAGGAAACACTCTTTGCTCATCACTGATCATTATTCGCATTGTATACCCGACTGCAACCATGCGTTTACCTCCTTATTCTATATTTCCATCTATTCACCTTACTTTTCAGATCAAAAGTTATGAACTGTGATAAACTGGTATCTGCGAGGTTGGGAAGGACTCAGCATTGAGAGGAATAACCCACTATTTCCACCTTCACATATTCTCTTATCCGCCCAGAAAATTACAGCCAGCAGTAGAACGGAGACAAATATAAAAAAAAAGAATGTGTTTACCAAAAAAAAAAAAGGGATTTTCTTGCAATAACTCGAGTCACATACACACAATCTGTCAGTCTCCCACTCTCCATCTCTCGCTTTCCCTCCTTCAGATCTGTTTTCCAGTATTTGCCTGCAGCAGAGGGAAAACATGGGGTCCTGGCACCATTGTGGCATTTATGTAATTCTCGTCCCCGCGTCTGGTCCCTGTGTTTTTTGTTTTTTTTGCCATGGATTGGCTCGGCAGACACACTGACTCAGGGGAGGGTCACACATGCACACATATGTACACCGACACACACACACATGCACACACTTGGGACAGAGGAGCAGATGGATGGGCATAGTGACTAGTGAAAACTGAATTCAATCTAGACCTCGTGTTGTTCCTGGCATGTGTGCACTGTGTCTGGGTGTGATATGTTATTTTAGGAGAAGTTCTTATCTTCTACTATACATTTTCCATTTCACGTATACGTCACATAATACATAGCTCTTAAATGTTATCAGCTCAGCTTCCTTTCTGCAGCACAAGTGCACAGCTGTGTTTGTCAGATAAGACAGCACTTCTGTTTTACCCCCGACTGGAGGTTAATCAATCGATTAGTTGTATTGATCAACCTGGGCAGGAGAATAACTCTTTATGGAGGTTGAGTTCAATATCAACAGTATACTGTATACAGTAAATGAGTTGAGAAAACAGCATATAATCAGGTCCTCTCTCTTTTTGGAAGCACAAGTTGCAGAAGCTATAAGAATAACTTGGCAGGCAAATCCAAATGTAACACTGCTGGGAAGTGACTTATTGGTTAATGCTTTACAGACATTGGGGGAGGGGAGGGTGATTATATGCCTTCTATTAAACTGCACTGTTTTACAGTCAATCTGACCTAATTACAATGTATTCAACCCCTATTGAAACATTGAGCTCCCATGATAATGAAAATAGCACCCTATGTTTTTGTTTAACTCTTGCTTGCACTGATTTTGTGTTTGTGTTTCAATTTTCTCACATTCCACATATTGGTATTGGTCACTGTAAATGCCAGTCAATATCAGCCATATATTTCTAGCTTCCTGCTTCGCACTCTGCTAGCTTTTTCATTGGAACTGAAAGCAAAATGAGAAGAGTTCCGTTCTGAAATTTGGTCACATTGAACCACATTGAATCCACCAAGTTGCCAGTTTCGGTTCAGGTGGGATAGTGGTTTTGGTTTCCCCGACAAAGACCTCCATCAGACACAGGAAACATGACGTTTAAGTCTGTTGGCACGCCATAACCCATCATGGCATCTATAAAGCATTTTTTTTAAATGCAAGAAAGACGAAGGAAACAGTCAACACTCAAAGTGTTGGCTTGCTGTCACTTTGTAGTTTAACAATGAACCCAAACTGTTATCTATGAGGAGTTTCAGGCACACACCCACCCAATCACAGGCTTCCATCATTGTTACATCTGTTGGTTCAAACTGACCTCTGATAGTGGAAAGGTTGAGGAATGTGACCCCACCCTAGATTATGTCATCTCTTCATATTGGAAATCACACCCAATATTGTTGATATGAAAAAACAATGAGCATAATGGAAGTGTGTGTGTGTGTGTGTGTGTGTGTGTGTGTGTGTGTGTGTGTGTGTGTGTGTGTGTGTGTGTGTGTGTGTGTGTGTGTGTGTGTGTGTGTGTGTGTGTGTGTGTGTGTGTGTGTGTGTGTGTGTGTGTGTGTGTGTGTGTGTGTGTAGTTTGACTTGTGGGTGGAGGAGTTAGAAATCCTGGTGAGGAGAAAGAGCTTACAGCATGTATTATAGAGCACGTCATACGGGGAGAAGGGAAGTCCCAAACATTTCTTAAGGATGTATCTATTTTTGTTGGTCCTGGATTTAAGAGTAAATGTGCAAGTTTATTTTTCCTTACATTACATTGAGGACTTTCCTGTCTGTTAAAATAAACACAAAGGATATAGTTGTGAGCACTCCAAGATGTTTTCCTTAGAGGTGATTTTGGAAAATCATAATTTGTTCTCACTTACAGGCAGGCAATTTAAACCAGTACAAGAGCGGGGAGAAGCCACAGAAGGGCAAGATTTGGGAGATGGATTACAAATGAATGAATGAATGAAACTGACCAGCCAAGAGGAAGTGGGGAAAGTGGGAGAAGAGAGGAATGGGAATGCAAGTGGTTCGGATGCTCTCAGGAAATGGACAGGAAGCCAGAGACTGTGATAAGCGCTGACGTCATCTTTTGTTGCAGCAAATGTAGAGTCCTCAGTCTGTCAAAGAGACATCTGTTCTGGGAATCTTTTTCTTTATTTGCCTGCTGGGGATTATTCTTATGTTCTTTATCTGTTGTCTGTACGCCAACCAATCTGTTTAATATTTTTGTCCTCTAGTCCAATCAAGGAACGGAGCTCTTGGGAAGTTCTTCGTATTCCTGGTTTGCACATGACAAGCACTTTTGTTAATGCAGTACTGACGGTTTTCCTGTTATTGTAGTTCTACACACAGTCTGGGTGTGGTGTAGAAGGGGCTGTGTGTGTGTGTGTGTGTGTGTGTGTGTGTGTGTGTGTGTGTGTGTGTGTGTGTGTGTGTGTGTGTGTGTGTGTGTGTGTGCGTGTGCGTGTGCGTGTGCGTGTGCGTGTGCGTCGGTGTGTGTGTGTGTGTGCGCAGTGCATCTGTGAAATTTGGAGGAAGCCTCATGATTCACTTATGACCGCATCCCATGTGACCAGAACTAGATTCGGTCAATTATTGTCCTCACTGTCAGCTGCAACTGCTTCTGATCATGTACATTTCTGCAAGTTAACAACCAGGAAACAGCTTCACGTTCCCGTAGAAGAACCACATTTTGACCACACTCTTCAGAGTGTTTCTGTCAAGTTGGCTCCCATACTCAACTAATGGCACACTCTATCTGACATCTTCTTCCCGCTTCCTGTGGTGAACAGAGGACCTATAATGTTTCACTATTTAAACAAATTTATGAATCATTTAACAAGTAAATGAAGAGTCTGATTCGAATGCCGTATTTAAAAAAAATTGTGGATTTTGGTTGGCTTTTTCTTCTGCATTTTTTATTTATGGAAAAAATAAAGATTGATGAGGAGTTTCCTTGCCCACTCTGAGAGTGGATATTTAATCTTTTTATTTTTTTATTCTCAACTTTTCCAATATGTCATCAAATGAATCAGAGGAATTCTTCATCAGCATGAAAATAACTGATACTGAACTAGCCATTAACAAAGTGAGTCCACATTGGCCACGTATAAGCTTTGTGAGATCCGAACTGTATCACAGAGCAAAGTTATGGCACAACAATCAGCTCATATATGGTATTTGTGTATTCCTCTGTCTCTTTTTTTCCCTGAAGAGGATGCAGTCACATTAGTCCTCTGTGTGGATGTGTCTCTGAAGGTGTGTGCAGACTGGCCCCTGGGGAAAGCATTACACATGGCTGCTTACATAACCTTAAGTTACCCATGACAACTAAAATGGATGGGGGGAGGGGGGGGGGGGGGGGGGGGGGGGGGTCACAAGATATGAGGAAGGGTGAAAAGGAAAGCCAAATAAAGACGGAGATAAGTGACAGTGAGTGAGACTGAACTTGGATGACTAAGATAGGAAGTGAAAATTCACCTCAGAGAGACAGAGAGAGAGAGAGAGAGAGAGAGAGGGAGAAGTGGACCTTGTGTTTTTTACTATGACAGTTATTTAAAGTACTTAGTTTGATGTAGGTCCTTCTCTTCCTGATAACAAAAAATATGAAAAAAGTCTTTCTATCAGTGTCACCAAACTTGAAATGGAATCTTATCTGCTATTCAAATATTTATACAAACCAGAGCTGTGCATGCTTCCTCATGAGCTCCAGGTTTAGGGTTATTACTGTGCTAACTATGAAGTGGATGAACAGACACCACACAAGTATATTTTGTCCAGTTCTTTTTTTTTTTAAACTACGTATTACTGCGGAATACAACGTTTTCTGCGAGGTCACTGTTTTAACAAAGCAACACTGTGGAAAATAGTCATGCATAAACAAGGCAAGAGGACAAGCAAGCGTTTTGAACATTCCTCTCTGTGTGTGTGTGTGTGTGTGTGTGTGTGTGTGTGTGTGTGTGTGTGTGTGTGTGTGTGTGTGTGTGTGTGTGTGTGTGTGTGTGTGTGTGTGTGTGTGTGTGTGTGTGTGTGTGTGTGTGTGTGTGTGTGTGTGTGTGTGTGTGTGTGTGTGTGTGTATGTTTGCGTGTGCGTGTGTTTGTGTGTGTGCATAATTGTCTTGTAATGCCGGCAAACAGGATGTAGCCCTGCATTAAGTTATCTCTGAGTGGTTCCAAGTGACCAACATACTGGCTTTATATGTTCCCGGAAAAAAACAAATTATTGATTTTTTGGTGCAGAAAATTAGTTGCAACTGCGATTGATTTAAATAAGGAAATAGAGGGAAAGAATTGAAGTATTTACCTGTATGTTAACACACGACCTGCGTGTGTGTTATTGGCCAAGAGGCTGCGGAGTATCTGTGCGTAAGGATTGATCAGCCACAGCCTCAGGGCTTCTCGGCATGGCTTACAGAGGGTCAGAGGAGGTAAAAACATGCTTGTGCCTTCAAATGAGATCCAATAATGGCTCAAAAGGAACACAAGTGTGTTTGAAAACCTCCACCAGAAATCTATAATCTTCATCACGATCCCATGTTAGCCCTAGACATCCTCAATAGATCAATACCATGAAATTACAGTGGTTGTTTCAGCTAATTGTGAGGGATTGAGAGTTAATGCTCTCAGTAATTGGCTGTTTACTTTCCAATGAGGTATCGGAGAGGGTCGCTAAATCATGTATATTCAATTTAGAGTGTTACATTGCTGATAGTGCCATTAATTCAGCTTTTACACTTGACAGAATACAAATTCAGCACTCAGTGAGAAATGATTTATATGTGCCCATAGCGGCCTACTTCCTGGATGTCTTTATGCATGTGCGGGTCTGTGGGTGTCACTGATACGCAGTGGCAGGAAAAATGACCCTTTCTGCGAGTGACAGCTTTAAACGCTGAAAGCTATGAGTGTATGTACGATGTGTCACTGTGTGAGTGTGCATTCAGAAACAATCTCTGCAGGGAGGGAAAAAAACAAAAAAAAAACAGCCTTTTAGCTCTTATCAGGAAGCTTCCAGAATGGGACCGATCACCTCCCACTGCAGAGCTATCAATGTGGAGTTAATTGCCTTTCAGAGGCAAAGCATGTTGGTGGGCTGGGGGGGGGGGGGAGTTGTGTGTGCGTGTCCTTTTTTATGTTTGTTGGCTTTTTCATTGTTTTGTTTTACCACAGTTACAATATGATATGATGCCTGGAATTGCACGAGGAGCCTGCAAGCCTGCAATCCATCATCTTCCAGATTATTTACTTAAACGAAAGGAACAAACGGACTCGACAGACACTGTTACAAACCACATTACACAGAGACAGCTCTAGAGATGAAGAGGGATGATAGTGAGGGATGGACAGATAAATGGAAGGAGGGATGTGGGATGGAGAGAGAGAGAGAGAGAGAGAGAGAGAGAGGTGGGCTGGACTTGGCATGCGGACGGCCTGTTCTGTGAGCACTATAGAGGACAAGGTCGTTCAAGGTCTGCTGTCATGCTTGATGGGTTACAGTGGGGGTTTCTGATAGGATAAGAAGCAGTGGGGGGCGGGGCTATATGTGTGGGGGGGGGGGGGGGGGTCATCATAAAGTTTTGTATGCATGAGAAGTCTCATGATGAAACCTTAGAAACATTAGAAACCTGCGTGTGTGTGTTTGTGCGTGAATCCCATGTTTATACGTCCAGTGCTAATGGCCTTATGCTGCAGCTTCCTCTGAACTCCACATCTCTCATGTCTAATTGCATTTGTCACAGTTTGTAGCCTTGAATACCTTGGCACTAACCATTACTCCAGTCTCCACAGTGCACGTATGATGAGAGAGAAATTGTATGCTCGCTGCTTTGTGTACATGAAGTGTTCTCATTCTCTTTGTGCTTGAAAACAGTTACTGGCCCTTGAAAGAACCCAGCTTTGACCTTTTTAAAAGGGAACTAAAAAAGGCTCCAGGGAAGAAATTTACAGTACAGTACATATGGACACTGCTGCACTTCCTTGAAGGGATATGCATAGATAATATATCTATACATTTGGCAGGCCGGAGAAGCAGACGCCAACATGTCGAAATATGTTGGAGCCTGCAGGACTGGATCACACCCCAGAAGCCTCTTAGCATTTTTCCATCATACGGCGCCCCAGAAGGCCATCAGTTTCTGCGTGTGTGTTTGTGTTGATCCAATTCCGCTTGTGTGGCAGTGACAGCGCACAGGAACCAGTCTGTGTTCTTCCTTTTCATTATCACTATTATTATCCGTCGCAGATTTGCTTTGGCTGCACTGTAATATCTGTGTGTTGCAGAGGTGAAATGAGAACATTGATTTCAGTTACCGCTTAGCCACTAGTCTCTGCAAGCCAGGCAGTTTGTATAAAACAAGATGAATGTGATGGAAACTGTAATACAATTACTAATGACAAATCACATCCTGTAGATTTCAAGCTCAGCAGTATTACGCACTCTGCACCGGCATGTACACAGACACACATCTTTCAGCTTTGGCAGACGGGTGTGGGTCGTACTGGGATTGCTTTAAGATAAAATGATTGGATTAATGGAAGGTGCAGCTGGATTCATGTTCACTCATGAGAGCCATCCAATTGGCAGCAGTGTCCAGGCATGCTGTTCCAAATAAAGAACCTTGAGTAATAAAAAGTTATCCTGGAGTTAGGTCTCTGTTTCATTAAAAAAAAAAAAAGGAAACAGTCTCTAGTTAACTGGAAAAACACAGACATTTACTTCACGGAAACATTGTCTTGCAAGTACACAGACATCACTGTCGGAAAACACAGACATGTACTTCACGGAAACATTGTCTGTCAAGTGCACAGACATCACTGTGAGTGCGCAAACTCACTGTTAGACCACATCCCTTCTTTTGCTACAACAATACTGCCTCCTCTTTGGCAGGTCGACTTCAGTTGCCATTATTGAGGTCAACCCACACAGCTTCTCTGATAAAGTTCCCTGCAGTTACTGTCATGTAAATTCTACTAAACACCTGTATAAAGAGATTTTTCACACGATATGAGGATGTAGTCAGGTCTGCTTATTGTTTGAAGGTTGGGCTTGATAGTTAATTGTAGGAGATTTAAAGGATGATGTGCATATGTGAATGGTGTTGTGGTTATTGCAGACACATTGTGAAATGCAGGCAGAATCATTCAGTGCTTCCTCTTTGAGTGTGGCTTCTGTGCTGTCTATTGTCCTAGTCTGCTGCTGTAAAAAAAAAAAAAAAAAAATCATGACTGACAGCTTAGTGGTGGCTGAAAATGGTGCTGCATAATTATGGGAAACATTGCAATTATCATGCACAGAAAGCAAGAAGCATCCAATCATTTCAAATTCATCATCTCGGTTCTTGAATAAGTTTGAGTTGTACATTTTTCTTTCTTCTGCTCCTATTGTAATGGATTAACATTCTAGCAGTTGGCTCCTATGGAATGAAAGCTCCTTGATGTGTGGTTGGAAAATCCCCTTCATTAAGTCACCAAGGCAGATAATCAGTTTGGGCCAGATCAGGTGGAAGAGTGTGCTCACACTAGAGCAGGCATTAACATGCCTATGCCCCAAGTTTATCGTTCTCCAGCGTATGTAGATGACAAACTCCCTTTTTTGATTCATACTTGTTTCTATCATGGGGGTATTAAGCTGCTTTTTGTTCAGTCTTACTTGTGTACCTATCAATCTGCTGTGTGAAAACACTTCTGACTTTCACAGTTCGTCCAAAGATTAAAAAGCTTAACTATTTGCCCCCCTCCCCTACCCCTTTTTTTTGTCCACAGTGAATGAGTATGTGTTCATGGTCCAAGCCAGAGGGATCCAGATCAGAGAGAACGTGAAGAACATTGGGGCTCAGGTTCTGGAGCAGGTGGTGAGAGGGGCTTACAACATCAATGACACAGGTAAAAAACACAAACACAAAGGTGTTTTCCGAACAAACAGTGTGCACAGGAATGCAGTGTTGGCCGGGGTTAAATAAAGAAAGTGGAAAGAAAGAGCTGATGTAGTTCAAAGTGTTCCAGTCTGACTCAGATATGCATTCAATGCTAAGCTTAGGCAGCAGGGAAGGGGGGTGAGAAGATTAAAAGCATCGAAACAATAGATCACAAAGCTAGGCTCATGCTGATACTTTTTTGTGTGTTTGACTTCAGATTATTCGTACGACTTGAACGTGAGCGAGAGCGATGCTCCTCCCACTACATACCTCCCTGTGGACTTCACCTACCTCCCTTCTCAGGTTTGCCCTGAGAGGATGCTCTCCATGAGTGAGTACACTGATTTTGTATTCAAGTTTGTTTGTGATTCGAGCCTAGCCGGTGATTTTGTTATTAAAAAAAAATCTTCTTCTGTAAATTTGGTTCCTCTTTTTCTGACTAAATCGGTCTTTCCTCTCACTCACTGTCTTTTCCACACACGCAGAGGGCAGATTGGAGGTGAATATGAGCGAGGTGTCTTTGGAGGAGGTAGAGAGATCCTTGCTGGAGGGAGAGCCCAGCATGGCCTCAGGAGGCTACTGGAAGCCAAAAGACTGTTTACCTCGCTGGAAGGTAGGTGTGGATGTGACAGTGTGGGGATGACTGTTCACTGAGAAGCACTGTCGAAAAAAAAAGATGAGTGAGTGGAGAAACAAACTGATCCTTCCATTTAGAGGTCTCTGGATGTTTTTGTATGAAAGTGATTTTAGAGAAGAGAGGAGAAATAGCTTAAAGCAAAGTATTTAACTCTTTATGTTACATGAAAAGATGAAAACATTAAGAGATATGTGACTAGCAACACATTGAAAATTGAATTGAATTGAATTGAAAAGAAAAAACAATCTTGAGAATAAGGGCCCAAGCTTAAATGAGATTATATTAGAATACGTAAACGGCTGTATAAACCAAGCAGGAACATACAGAGTAGAAAAATGAAGCATTGCAGAAATGCAAACCTGCAGTTCCTTGAGTGCCCACTACAAAATGGCTCCAGAAATCCCTTTAACACCCATATGAAACACTATTTACAGCAGAAATACACGTTTACATCCTGGTTCAAGAAAGGATTTGAGCCCTGATAGCTTACATTTCTTTTAGCAACACACTGTACTACGGGCGACTTTTTTAATGAACTCTTCCATCTTGATTTTATGAAGACTAAGAGTTATGCATAATAAGGGGCGTGGCTGCTCTGACTGACCAACCGTTTGCCAGAAAGCTAAAATTCTGCCTCAACTCCTCCTCTTTGCCTGTCGCTAGGTTGACTGAAAGTTAGTTTGAGAAAGTATTTCCAATATGGCATCCGCCATCGTTGGGCTTCAGAACTGCGCTTCTCAAACTCATGGGTGACGTCACTGAGACTATGTCCATGTTTTATACAGTCTGACCAACTTTATTTTACGAGCAGAAACTTACTTTCAAATGTCCTTTTAAAACATCCTCTTCCCTCATTCGACACTTTGGGTAAATATAATTAAAATAAATGGAACACAGTGGAAATGTCAATATACTTAAAATCAGATTTTGTAGGGGAGCGCCAAAGGCTGGCGGTTATGTTGCGCGTCCCATGTACAGAGGCTATAGTCCTCATTGCAGCGGCTGTGGGTTCAAATCCAGCCTCAGCCCTTTGCTGCATGTCATCCCCTTCTCTCCTCTCACAGCACTTCCTGTCTCTCTTCGGCTGTCATATCAATTAAAGGCAAAAAGGCCTATAAACATAACTTTAAAAAAAAAGTTTAGAGTTTTTTATGTTTAAAATTTTATTCTTTTTTATTTGACAGGTCCCTGCAGCACAATTATTGTATTGTGCATAATAATGGGATTTGTTGAAGCAGAAAAAACTGACAGTGATTTCAGATGATTATTTATTAAATTAAGCTCCACAGCTGATGTCTCCAAACATCGGAAAATGACACTCAATCAGCTGAGATGATTTCACCCTCAATAACATCACAAAGGAAGCATCTAGTAAAACCCAACTTTATTTAATGAACACTTTCAAAAGGCCAAGTTACAAATTGTTTTCAGAGCTTTCAAAGTAAAACAAGCAGGGCATAAAATCATCAGGGTTTCAAAGAAAGTCGATTTTAATACTGTTTGAGAATATTTATATTTCAAATCAAATACAAATGAAATAATGCTAAAATGAAAATGGTCATATGGTTAAATGTTTTGAGGTGAGACTTTCCTTTAAAAGTAATAATATGCCACAGATATCTGCATCAGGTTAAAAAAGTTTGCAGCATTGCCGGTCATACATCACACACTGTTCTTACAATGTTCCTGCTTTCCCACCACTTCCTGCTTATGTAGTCACTCACTCACTATGCAAATCGGGATGATGTGCTTGCTGCTGCTGTGTCCTACATTTAAAAGCACACAATGCAAACATTCAGTCATTTATCACTATATGCTCATTTCTGTGCATTTGGCAGAAGAGATTCAGTCTTGATCTACCCCTCTCTCTACTTTCTTGTCCCTTGTTTTTATTATTTTCTGTTTTTGGTTAACCAAGCAATCTTCCCTGCCATCTGTCTGCCTGTCTGTCTTTCTCCCACATGCGTGCCCTGAGGGACTGTGCATGCCCTGACAATCATAGTTTTATTTCTCTCATTTACCAGCAGTCAATCTCTTATCTTCTTTGATAGTCTCTCTCTCACTCTCTTAGCCGCTCATTGTTTCCTATTCCTCTTGCTTTTTGTTCCTTCCTGTGACAGTTTGCTTTTCACCCAGCTTCAAAAGAAACTTAAGAAAAACAGGGACTGTCATGGCAACCAGCAGTCTATGGGGGGAAATAAACACCACTCACAGACGTTCAGAGCCTCTATGATTGATGCATGCCACATCTCATTGTGAAAATTAGATTTCTAGGACCTGACACTTGATTGTCATGGATCTTTATGGTAATAATGGTGAGAATTTTTTCCCTGCCTTCACCCAGACTTTCCCATTTACTTGCTCCTGAGAATTCACATCTCCCAGAAACATTCATTTTGTACAAACAGTACAGTTTACGTTTCTGCACATATAAAGCTTTTCTCTTTGCCCTTCTGTGTCCCCCAAGCTGTTCCTTGTATATACTGTTCTCTATTTTTATTTTGTGTCCCTTAGGTGGCAATCCTAGTCCCCTTCAGGAACCGACATGAACATTTACCCATTCTGCTGAGACATCTGGTACCAGTGCTGCAGAAGCAGAGACTCCAGTTTGCCTTTTATGTCATAGAGCAGGTATGAACACAAATATTCACTGTCAGCGTGTGTTTCTTTTGGTTGAAACATATAACCTACAGACATGGGAGCTTTCTCAATAGAAAGTATCTGTTTACATCTCTTAGGGCGGTACGGAGCCATTTAATAGAGCCATGTTGTTCAACGTGGGCTACAAGGAGGCCATGAAGGACCTGGACTGGGACTGTCTGGTCTTCCACGACGTGGACCATCTTATGGAGAACGACAGAAACTACTACGGCTGCACGGACATGCCTCGACACTTTGCAGTCAAACTCGACAAGTACTCCTACATGTGAGTCCTGGTTCCGTCTCCATGGGTGTCATGCAGTAAACGTAATCCTTGGTGCTCATGAATTTAATAAATGTAATTGTCTCCCCCTTGAAGGCTTCCATATAACGAGTTCTTTGGCGGAGTCAGTGGCCTCATGGTGAAGCAGTTCAAAAAGATTAATGGATTTCCTAATGCTTTCTGGGGCTGGGGAGGAGAGGACGATGACCTCTGGAACAGGTGAGGGGAACACACAAAACACAAAGACACAAACCAAGCACACATGCACACACACAGCACGAGGCAGTCGGTATTGTTGACATGAGGTGTGCTCAAGAGTTGGGCTAGGCCAGCTTTGAGCACAGCAGGCTTTTGTAATAGTTCTCATGTTTTTGGGGTTGTTTTATTGTTTCATTCTTTGGCCCTTGTCACACAGTGCTGTTGTTCCTCCTGCTGCCTACATAGCTCTCAGGCAGCTGTATACACTCAGGCTTCTCAATAAACACAGACATTTCTGACTGATTGGTGGTGTGTTTTTGTTGCTGTTTGTAATGATCTCTTTTGTGTGCACACCTTCCCCTCTTGCACGTCTGTATCTTGCGGCACACAAAAGTAAACATGATTACACGGCTATCAAGAGAAATATGACAATAAAAGAGAACACAATACTTGCTCTGCCTTGTCTTTGTACTTTATAGATTCATTTGTGTTAAATGTTTGTGCAGGGTGCAGTTTGCCAACTACACAGTAAGCAGACCGCACGGAGAGCAGGGACGCTATATGTCAATCCCACATCACCACCGCGGGGAAGTCCAGTTCCTCGGAAGGTTAGTGTATCTATGCATTAAAATGCACACACACACACACGCACACACACACACACACACACACGCACACGCACACACACGCACACACACTATGTTCAGAAGTTGGTGGTTGATAATTGGAATGAGGTTGAGGCTCATGTGGTGTAAGCCAGTCACATGAAAAGCCACAACAGTGACTTTGAGAGAATTTCAACTCTTTCAAAGACTTTGCATGTGATAGGCTTGTATGCTTCAAGGCTGAATTCCAATCATTCCCCCTCCTGGTTACTGAGAAAAGCCCAAAGAATAAATTATTCTTTGATTTCTTGACAGTAGGGGATACTAGGCAGAAAGAAGTATGGAAAAAAATACAGTTCTTCAATGTCAGCCAACTTTCTCGTCTAGTATCATCATGTAGGAAGTTGAAACCTGTTCCACTACTTGTCTCTTCGTTTATTCATTCTCAGGTGCCATTGTGCCATGTAACTTGTCTGACCTGAATATTAAACTTACTTCCTTATTTCTTCTGGCTAATGTTTGTTTTTTTTTCTCCTTGCAGGTATAGTCTACTACGCCACTCAAAGGAGAGACAGAAAGTGGATGGTCTTAACAACCTAAACTACTCCCCCCTAGTGTCCAGGAGGCCTCTTTACACCAACATCACAGTCAGCTTGAGCAGAAAGCTTGCACCCGTAGCTGACTACTGATGTAGGCACAGCTGGACTGCAAATACACCTGGGAATCAAAGTCCTCTGGGACATCAGCCATATCTCACCAGTTGCAGCACTGCTTAGGACTTTTAAGTTGATTGATGATTTGCTTTCTTTCTTTTGTTTGTATGCAAAAAAAAAAAAAAAAAAAGGAGACTCCAAAAAGTTTGTCGGATAAAACGTAAAACAAATTAAGGATAAATGCTGCACTCGCTTGTGCCACAGTCCATCACTCCTCTCATCTGGGCTTCTCTGGTCTGCAGTCTCCACCTGCCTTTTGCACCATTTTGGCCTTCAGCATCCATTCATTCATTCATGTTCTTATCCAGTCAACGATTGGCGCAGCCCAACACTAGTGTGCTTGTTTATTAAAATAAGCCATGATATACACGCACATTAGCACGCACGCACACATAAGGCTGGACTTGCATGTGCTGATATGGTCCCCGAGGCTTTGATTTTTTGTTTTTTTTCTTTGCTCTTGCACTTCTTTTAGCAAAATGCAGTAAGCCTGTGAAAACATTTCGCACGTGCACATGACCACACACAGCAACTTTAATAGAATGGACTCTTGCAGCTGGTTCTGCAGTAGGTATGCCAAATCTACAGGTGAAGAGAGCGAGAGAAAAGTCTATGAAAAAGGAGTGCGTGTTTTCAGTTGTGTGTACTGTATGTGAAATCCTTTAGAGAATATTAATACCTTAATCATCTCTCATCAACTCTGTTTTAGTCCTGTGAACATACCATTTAGAGACTGTGATGTTCGTGTTTGCATAGTCGCATTTGACGTTCTGACTGCCTGCAAGTGGCTGTGTGTTGGAGAGCAATGCTCATCCTGTAAGCAATAAGCTGTAATATCCGACAGCAGAACTTAGACCTGACTTCCTCACTCCACAGATGCAATAGCACGGGTGCTAGCATGCCCTTATCGGACTATTGAGAAGGAGTGACTGCGTATGCAAACTTCACACTCAACACACCTTTGCCTAAGCAAACATGCCACCCGTTTTGGAACCTGTGTGTGTGTGTGTGTGTGTGTGTGTGTGTGAGCATCTGTGTATACAAGTGAGGGAGAGCTATGCAAATGGCCTGTATGTATCCTGTTGTCAGCGCTAAGGTCTCCAGGGTGTCCTCCTGGAGACATTTACCCCTGAAACTGTGACAGACTGACTTGAGACCTCACTCTGTGTGCGGTGTGTGAGTAGAGCCAGGGAAAGAAAAGCATTGCTGTTTTTATTTTTAGATCCCACAATATTTACTCACCTTCATTTTTATGGGAGAGGAAGCGGAGGAAGAGAATACTTGATTGCCGTCACTGTCACTGGTGTTTACAGAAGCTTTTGCTTTGTTATTTTTCAGATTGTGTAGTGTTTGCAATATAGCTAGCCAGCCGTCCTCCACTGTGGGCGCTGGGAAAACTGTATATCTAAAACAACCAATCTGTGGCTGCCTTTATTTTTTTAATGACTCTTCTTCTATATCTAGACTTCGATAGGGAAAAAGCTGATCTGAATGCATATCTAACCAACACATCATACACCACTGATTAGCTTTGTTAGCTTATGGCCTGGAAGTTCCCTTGTGTCAATCAGACTTTGGGGTGGTAAGGCCTAAGTAGATGTTTTGTTGGATGGCATGCAGCAAAACACCGTGCATTGACACAGACTGACAATACATGTGAAATTAGTCAAAGATGTCCCTCTCCTGATTGTTGTGCTTGACAGTGTTGAATTTGAGTAAAAAAAATATCCCAATACTGTAAACATAGTTCCTTTTTAGAAAAAAAAACAAATGTAGAGACACATTCTCCTCACTGTCTGTCCTTTGGTCATGCAGCTACTTCATTTCACACAGATCGCCTTGTATGCATTTCTTAACATGTATGTTTGGGGAGGATAACATGAGTGGTTGTGTGTTCCCACTATGAAATAAGAAGTACAGAGGCTGGACCTCGTTTTATTTATTTGATCTTTTATGGATTATTTTCTGCAATTGTTGAGTTTTTATTTTTCTTGCGGTTGATGTGATGATTACGTAGGAGACATACGACAGACTGTGTTGGACGCACTGAAACTTGTAGTTATTTGTATTTATGTGGGATTGTGGGGTTCAGGTCTGTGTAAGCGGGGTGCGGTTCCGTTTCATTTAGACACGGACGATCTGGTTCGGATGAAGTGGAACAGCCCCCCCCCCCCCCGTAACCTGGTGCGTGTTAACGAGACACGTCAGAGGAGGCCATTTTGTGTGACAACCACAGGAAGAGCAAGACGCCTAATCAGAAAATGCTGGCAGTCCCTGTCTTTCACTGAGCACCTCCTTTTATACTAATTGATAATCAATGGTGCTGACCTTCCAGGGCTCCCGTAAAAGGGATTCTCTCTCTCTCTCTCTCTCTCTCGCTCTCTCTCTCTCTCTCTCTCTCATGTGCTCACAGGTTTCGACACTTACACCATAAAGGCTAGTATTGACAGGCAAACCATTCCTCAAACTGAATGGCTCTTTCATGTCATTCCAACCTGCATATCAGCAATTTCTTTTAACTTCCATGGAAGGTTATCCCGGCTCCTTTCCATCCTGCATGGTGAAGCTGATTTGTGTATTTATTTTCCGGGTTCAACGTCACCAACAGGAGCACGTGTTTACCTTCTTAGCCAGGCCACTCAGGAGGTGCCCAGTGGAAGTCATGGACAGTAGCAGCGTACGTGTTAAGTTTTCTTTTCCATGTGTGTTTGAGTGAAATGGCTTCAGAGGTCTGACTGTCCTCCATGAAGTTTTTTTTTTTTTTTTTTTTTTACAGTTTTTTTTTTACAGCACTGAGAAGATTTATAGCAACCTGGTTGTGATCAACTCACAGGTCCGTTTCTAGGACTTGACACATACATGATACTTGTACTTTAGCATTTGTTTTTGTTGCATTGCTTTAAATTAAAAGCTAGATGGACATAAAGGAAAAGCCAAATCAGGATTTGAGTAACCTCTCAACGCAGCAAGAATGACGTAGATATCCTTAGAGTCCTGTTTCAGAGTCTGTTCTCCACAATATAGAACAAGTAGCTCCATCAGCCAACACCATTATAAACAAAATTAGTTTTCGGTGATTACAGGACAGCTTTGTCCACTAAATGATGAAAAATGGGGGCGAATCAGTCAGCGCTCTCTTGCTTTTTTATTGGAACAAGAAATAGATTGTTTTCTGTTAAGCGCATGCTGACAATCTTGTTCCTGTTATATTTACTGTACATGGTCTCAACCCAGACCAAGACCACATCTGCTGCTCACCCAAGAGGCGTCATCTTCCAATTATCTCACCCACTCTGATCCATTCTGTGCCAGTTTGAATGAAGGGACCAATCGTTGGCCACCTGACAGAACTGGCAGCCTTAAAGCTTCTTAATTTATTTCAGTGTTTTTTTTTTTTTTTTCACTCAAGTTTTTATTTTTTTTTATAAGCGAAAAATATTTAAATTGAAAAAAAAAGTGCATATCAAGAAAATGATCATTGTAAATATTGTTGTGTGTAGTGTTTTAGAAGTTCTCTAAGGTCTTAAATCACTACAAAAGCTAGCATATAGAACAAGGCTTTTGGAGGGATTTGGCTGGAGGTTTTATCGGGTGCCATTTAAGTGCTAGTGAAGCTTACACAGCAACATCAATGGTTTTACATCACTGCTTCCCTGCACAGCCTTTTTTTAAACTCAAGATATCCTTATTCCATGAATTTTTAAATTCCTCTCTCAAACTCTGAGGAGCTCTGCTCTCCAGAAGCCTCCCTGCACCTTATATATTGTAGCCATTGAAGAGACGTATTACAGCAGACATAGATATCACCCTTCAGATGTCCGTTCAGTGTCCTTGTTTCAGACTGGGATGTCTCTTTGATAGTGTCAGCAGTGTGGGGTACGCGCAGGTTAGAGGGGAAGCTCTGCAGGATAGTGAGTGTCAGCCAAAAACACCATATGCTTACGACGCAACGAAACACAGGCACCCAAACCAGCCACACAATCCACTCTAAAATCTACACTGATTCATTTTTTTGTATGAAAGCTAACTACTAATAAAAAATAAACAAAAAGAAAACCGATCGCTAAATTAAAAATATATCTTCTCTGATTGTAAGGAGAGAAATTCTCCTTGAATTGAAGCCATTTGAAGCCACTTGTCGAAACTTGATGTCAGCCTTATGTGAATCCGTTTGTGTATCGGCATATTATCTTTTGATTATTGAAATTTGTATGATGGAGATTTTTCTTTTATACCATCATTGTTATTGTCTAAGTACACCAATAAAATGAAACTTGTAAAGATACCGAAGTCCTTGGTCTGCTTTGGGTTTTTTGTCCGTGCGTGTGATTTCTGTTTTTTGGCCTCAGCCAAAGCATTTTCTCCCTGCGCAGTCACACTGGCTCTTTTTATAGATGTTCAGAATAATAATGTGGTTGTGCTGCCTGCCTACTATGACTTCTGCATAGAGTGTTAACAGACATACACAGACATGCTTCCTGTAAAAAGACATTTAGTTCATACTTCATTACTCGTACAATATGCAGAGCATGATTTGGCAACAGTCAGAGAATGACCTGCCAATGAGAGGGCTCCACTGAAGGGGGGGGGGGGCATGGCCCAGAAGAGGAAATGAGAGTAACACTGGGTGATGTTCAGTATATGTGTCCAAGAGTATTTCTGTCAATGGTCTAAATATAAAGCAGCATGGTTTGGAATTCGTCTTTTTGTAAATGGTTAGAGTTTCAGTGCAGTAATGCAAATTCCTGCATGACTACGAAAGGATATTAACAGCATCATGCCATCTCTATGCACTCTTACCCAAACAGAGGACTCTTGTATTTGATCCACATGTAAATCCCGCTTCTTCGGGGAACATCCTCAAGTTTAGTTCAGTTCTTTAATAGTTCCACTTTCTATACTTGTCACTGTGCTATATATGTGTGTGTGTGTGTGTGTGTGTGTGTGTGTGTGTGTGTGTTCTTCATCAGAGTCTGAGACAAAGATGTCTCTTGTCCCAGCCTGTCACCCGTAGAAGAAAAACAGAGATCAGAATGAGATGCTTTGACGAGAGGTCACTTAAGATTCATTGAATCGAAGCAGCTCCAGCCCTGTGGCATTTAGCACATTAACTGCGCATCTCCTCTAGTTAACCGAAGTGACAGCTGATAATCGAATTATGCCGTCTGGAATGAAAATGCTAAGTGGCAGCGACGGGTATATTTACATAGGAATTTAAATGCATTCCCCTGAATTTGTGCATCACGTTTCATACTGGTTTTTCCCTGCAAAAATATAAAATATGGCTAAGAAATAATATGGCAAAGAAAAATGCCTCCATCTATATTCTCTTAAAATGCCTCTGCTTGTCCCCTGATGTATAACAGTACTTGTGTGTGAGAGGCTTGGCAGAGGCACAGAGTCCGGATGGAGTAGCCACATCTTAATGGAGTCTGTGAAACACAAGGCTTTGGAATGCTAACACTAGTGTCACTTAGCTGTCAGACACACACAGAGGGCAGCTCTTAAGATCTCAAGAGCCGTCTTGGCTTGTGTGTACAACACACGCCGGCACACATACACATCCTTTATTAATTCATCCACACGTTCCCTCTTGAGGGTTGTGTCTCTCGAAAGGCTTTGGTGCCTTTGTATGCTGCTTGTGTGTCTCTGGTGATGCACTTCTCCCTGCAGTGTCTTACAAACTGGAATCTCCACCGAGAAGTAGCTGAATAACTAAATTTGTGGCTTTCAGTGGTGCAGAATGGCATCACACTCTTCATGTGCTCTTGCTCACATTTTTGCATATGTGTGTATAAGTGTGTGTGTGTGTGTGTGTACTACTGCACACCCGCTCAGAGACCCAAACAGAGAGATGTGCCCTTTAGCTTGCAACAATATTTAGCTTTCAGTGTAGCTTCTATATGATATATGTGCTGACATCATGCATGGAAGGGCCCATCCTCTCATATCTGTTTAAATCAGAGGTTTGACTAATAGAGCACAACAGTGCCTTATGGGAAACTCTGTGTGTGTGTGTGTGTGTGTGTGTGTGTGTGTGTACGTGTGTGTGAGTGCATGCTGTCTCATGCTTGTGCAGAAGGAGGAAGCGAAGGCGAAGAGGAACCACTGCTCCTATGCGTGTGTGGATGTCACATGAATTTGTAATGTCGCTTAGTGTTACATCACCATTTGTCATGGTCTCAGGTTTAAGCATTACACAGCATTACGGCAACCAGCTTCTTCTCCTTTTTGCTTCCATTTTATCTTCCCATCGTCTTCTGCAGGTCACGGCTATAGGACAGTCCTTTGTGCTTTGCTGCCTCCCGAGGGACGGCAAAGCATCCAGCTGCTGTCGGGCCCTGGGGTTTAATGTAACACTTCTGCTGTTTGTGTTTTGGTGTATGCTTGTGCATCCGAGCAGGCGCGCGTATTTTATACTGTTGTGACTCCTGCCGGCTTTCCTGTCAGGATGTAAGGGATGAAGTCGCCGAGGGAACAGGGAAGGTTGTAAACACATCAGCTTCCGATTCTGGCACTCTTCATCCTCCTTGACATGACTGTGCTCTCTGTCGCGATGCCCAACCTTTGTTCTCCTGCCTGCACTGCCCCTGTCACTTCCCTGTCTGTTATCCTGAGTATTTATTTTCAGCATCTCAGCTCGGCCACCTCCCCTACACCGACACTCATTGTTGTTTTCTACTAAAGATTTTTTGTGAAAGCCATTCAATTGTTCTCCTTTCCCATGCTCTTGAGTGTACCGTTTTATTTCTGCAATTCCATATTTGCCTTTGCCTTTGCCTGTGACCTCCACCCACTCCATCCGCTCCAGAATATTTATTTCATGTCTAGCCTCTGGTTTTCATTATGTTATGATTGCTTCATCCTGTTCTGGTTACCAAGAGATGTTGTGTTTAAAAACTATGTGCTGATGCTGTACAGGAGACCTGCTGACGGCGCTTCACTCGTGCAAAGTCAACTCGTTTTTACAGCTCATTTCACTCAGCTTCATTCATTATCATTGTGTCTCGCCTAACCCCTGACTCCACAAACATTGCTATATCCTCCTCACTTTCACCTAATGACCTCAACCTTATCATCTGACTGCCTCATGTGACCACAGTCTTGTGAGCGGGTGCATTTTGGAGCCTTAGAGACATGTACTCATGCTGGTTTAAGCTCATTTCTATCAAATAAGCAAAATGTTCTTCATTTATCAATTTGGTTAAGTCAGGGGTTTTCAACTAAAATGAATTTCCCTCACAGTACTGCTTACTCTCAGCAGTCACACCTCAGATTCCTGCAGCCAATATGCTGTGCAGCATATATTAATGATACACTTCTGGTCCCCATTACACGCTGACAGTCAGTTAATCAGTGAGAGATGTTGCTGTCTTAAAGTATGCGCTGAAATTCTGAAAAAAAAAACCTGCAGACTGTGCAACCTGACCAAGTCATAATTCAAAATGTGTTTGCTCTACTCAATCTATGGTAGAAGATATCAAGACGAGTAATGTGATGCAGCATTGAGGAGGACGAAAAATCCTTGAAGAAGTGAAGTTAACACTTCTCATTTTTACTTAAGGACCCTTTGTAGGTGATGCTTTCCAACCGGGGTGGCTGTGGCTCAGTTGGTAGAGCTGGTTGTCTCTTAACTGGAAGGTCGAGGGTTCATTCCCCATCTCCTGCAGCAACATGTCCAATGTGGCTCAGATACTCAACCCCAAATTGATCCTGCTGCTTCGTCAGTGGCATATGAATGTCTATGACTGGGATTTTTTTTCTTATGATGGTCACTGTACATAGCAACCTCTGCCATCAGTGTGTGACATGAGGCGTAAAAGCGCTTTGAATAGTCAAGAGAGTAGAAAAGTGCTATACAAGCTCAAGTCCATTAACTCCAAATTACTTACAAGGGCAGAGATTTAACATTCTTCAAAAGTTTGTACTCTTTTGCAACTAACTCTATTCAAACTCATTTATTCAATTGTATACACATTTTTAGTGATTAGCTCACCCCATGGCCAGGAACAGCCAGGACAATAATAATAATAACAACGTCTGTTCAAAGATTACTGGAGTGAACGAGAGTGACCTGAACATTTATGCGACTAAGAACTAACTGGGATTGAAATGAGCACATTTTACCAAACTGACAACATGTAGCCAGTAAGTTTTACCTGCAGCCTGAAGTGAATATGCTCATCCTGCCTTAAAGGAGTCAGTTTAGCTTCAATTTGCTAAAAAGAATTTCAGCCTGCTACATTTCCATCACACTTATGCTGTATTCACACTTACACAAAATTGAGCATTTTTCATCTGGACTTTTTCCTCCAGCCGCTTAGTAAAACGTCTGCATGAAGTGAGGGTGAGCTGATGTGTGAACGTAGCAGGATATTCTGGAAAATTCACCACGGGCGAGCAGAAGAGGGAGGGAACATTGCTAATATTTGACCAGCAAGTAATTCATGTGATCATCGTGCACATATTTAGTGCAGAGGCTTCATTTGCTCTTCTGTTGAGTATCTTGTCCGATCACACGTAGCATACAGTAGCATTGATGTAAAGATAAAAACTGTCATTCTAGCCTTGCACTCGCCTGAGACTCCCCTCCTCTTTTACAACAGGGCAAACTTAAAGGCTTTATATGCGATTTTTTTGATCCAGCAGATGTCGCCCTTGAGCACCAGCATGAAACCAAAACAACTCGCGGTGCATTGTTGTGTTAGCATGCTAATGATAGCAATCTTTATTATGCTCGTATCGTCACACTGCATGTAAATTTGCCCGAAATGAGCGTGATCTAGAAATGCAGTTAAGCAGTGAGTACAGTATGTTATTCTTCTTTTCTCTAGTCCCTCAATTAAACAACTTTTATACGCGAGGGGAGGAGTCGGTCGGCCGGCCGTCCGGACGATGTCAACAAACTGAAGATAGGACTCTGAAAACTCGGAAAGCATCACAGACAGTGGGACTCGGGTGTTACACCCATTGTAGACAGTCATTACTCAGTACATTTAAGTGTGAAAAACATACGCATATAAAGCCTTTAACGCTGTGAGCTATGTGTGAATAACAACTTTGTAAAATTTCTAAGGCAGGCTGCTCTAAAATGTTCAAGACGTTATCTGGAGTGCATGTGTGAAAACACCCTTAGTTACTGTAGGAGTCTTATTGCTGTTGCAAAACCATGGTGTCTCAAAATGATTTATATACAGAAGGGTCACAAATAACACATTTGGTGCACTCAATGTATGACACAGAAAGAATGACTACATGAAAAAGGCAAACAGTAAACAGGATAGCAATGGTTGATGCACATGTGTATATAGGCTACACGGACCTACACAGCCTTGTTTCTGCTCTTACAGCAGTCCTTTGTGACAAGGGTGGTCATAGGTTTGTCTCTTTGTTTTGGTTATTCATATTTTTATACATATATTTATAGTCAATTTGGCATGGTTGTAAAATGTGATAAATTATTTGATTGTTTTAACCTCAAACAGAACAGTGTCCTTTTGTTCTCACATTCATTGTGTGTATTTTTTGTCACACTATAACTGGATTAAGGCCAGAGAGTTTTCATCGTCCATTGATTTAAAAAAGAAAGAAATGCAAAGCACATGGCATCCAACATTAAACGATGACCTTAATAACATTGTAATAAACTCCGTAATAACCCAACATCTAAACTGGGGTAAAAAAATTCCCCCAGCAGAGATAAGTTATATGTAATCAAATTTTATGGAGTTTCCTTTTCAGAATAAACTCCCGACCGGCATTTTGAAAGATGGCCTACATTTCCAAATGAGTGCCTAAAAGACACCTCCACCTTGGAGTGTTTTGGTTCTGATTTCTAGTTATCCACCATTCCATATAATGTGCTGTCACTGTCCCCTGATGGAGACTTTGGGAATTACTCTGCAACCTGGAGCAAAGCAGCAGGAAATAAACACAGCTGTCAAAGCAGAAATACATACCATATTTAAACATGTTTAACACTGAAGTTTACAAAAATGTAAATAGCACCGAGATGACATACAGTATTTTTTCTTCTCTCAAAAAAATCAGACAAGTGTCCACACAAAGGGATGTCAAGTGTGCTTGTCAGCAGAAACCCGTAGCAGCGCAATAGTCCCATATCATCCACTTTGTTTTGTTATCATTGCTCTAATACAAACAATCTAACATAGTAGCAATGCAGTCACTTCATATAAGTTAAAACAGGGTAAAATGTCAGAACATAACAATCATGATCAGAGAAAAAAAAAAATGCCCTACAGGATAAATTCTTAAGGGGAAAATATTACCCAGCTATACAACCATAGGTGTGTCTTTGTATTCTGTTTTTTTTTTCTCTCCTCAATGAACTAAATACCCGGGACATCTGGAGGCACTGGGGTAGGGAGCTTATGGGAAATGAATTTCACCGGTTCAGTTAATTTGCATCTGTGCAGATGGGATTTGTAAGAGAGAGGAGAGAAGCAGGGGACGTCACATGAGCCTAATGAGAAGCACTTGTTAGTCTCTTTATTTCAAAAAAATCTGTAGCTCAGATGCTACTGGTCTCATTTTTGGTTGGCTGCACCCGTGCCTGCGCAGTCTTTGACCTCCCCTTTCAGCTCGGCTAGCTGTTCTGTATGGGCAGCAAGGGTGCCATTCACCTCAGCAAGGTAGGAATCTGAGTGTCTTTCAAGCTCCGCCCTGATCCTCTCCAGGTGCTCCGCCAGCTCCCCCAGGCTACTACACTGGCCCTCCACCTGGCTCACTCTGCTGTCAACGTCCTTCACCTCCTTCTGGACTTCTATTGCTGTGCTCTTGCAGCCCTGCAGCTCTCCAGATAGTCTTCTCCTTAAACCCACCAGCTCAACCTTTAGCTGGGCCAGCCGCCTCTCCCCAGCACCCAGGAGGGAAGTTTGGTGTCCAACCAGTTTGGTGATTCCGTGCACCTGGTTGAGAAGCTGGTGCTCTCTCTGCTCCCAGGTAGAGTTAGCCTGGCCCACTTCACTCGCAATGAAGCTAATGGAGTCCTTGAGGCCCTTCAGGGTCCGGTTCACAGAGTTGATGTTGACCTTTAGCAGGGTGATCTCCCCCTGGACGGAGCCCTCTGCTTCCTCTCGAGCGATATGGAACAGCAGGTTGTTTAAGGTTTTGTTTAAGCCGGCCAGCTGTTTCGAATGAGTGTCCAATCTGACAGTCATCTTCTTCTCCATTCCCTCACAGTCCTCCTCATCTTCAGGGACACTGATGCCCCCTGCTGACGGGGTGGAGGGTGAGCAGGAAGAGGTGCAGAGGAGCTCCAGATCTATTAACTTTTTCTGAATGCCACCAAGGTCTCCCTCCACTCTCCTCCTCACAGACTCGATCTCCGTCTCCAGCGCGGGGACCACCTGACCCTCCAAGAGAGCTGGAGCAGTGGCATTACTCAGCTCCTCCACTGCCACAAACACTCTCTCCTCCAGGGTCTTCAGCTTGTCCTCCAGCATGGTCTTGAAGCCATCCAGACCACCAGGGAGCCCAGCCACTCCATCAGCTCCCCCCTCTGTGACATTAAAGTGGCTCTCTATGTCCACCAGGCGAGTCTCCACATGTATGCTCTGGTCGGTGAGGGCTGCCTGGAGCTGTCTCTGAGATTCTGTCAGACCTTTCACTGACTCCTCCAGCAGCAGAACTCGAAGGGAAAGACTCTTCACCTGCAATAAACAATAAACATATTAGTTTAATGGATTTCAAGCACTAATTAATTGTAGAGATCTTTTTTAGTCTTGTACATATTAGTCATTACATATTATTGTGTTTATTGCTGATATTTAATGTTATACTTATACATAAGAGAGCAGAGTTCACCTAAGTTAAATTCCTTGTGTGTGTAAGCATACCTGGCCAATAAACCTGATTCTGATTCTGATTCTGATTCTGATTCTGATTCTGATTCTGAGATGATGTTTTGTTTTTAGCATAGACTTGAAAATACAGCAATAGAGTTATAGTTTGGCATTTTAGGAACCACACTCATGGGGCAGAAACATGGATGAGAAAATTGATTCCACTTTCACTTTCAAATATTGAGTTTCAGCTAGGTTTTTTTTTTATTCTTAGGATTAGCTTCGTTTAGTTGACAGACTGGAAACAGTGGTAAACAGTTAGCATACAGGTCTGTCCAAAAGTAAAGGTCATGTACTGAATTTGTTTAATTCTTCGAAGAATCAGAAAATTATTCTTGTAATTAAACTCACAACTGTCTAAGATGTCAATCTCGATTAGTTTAATCCTTCCGTCTATATTTAAGTCGTGACATGAAGTTCTTGATCATTTTGCATCACACAGTAACCTGAAGTAGGCTACATTCTCTTAAGGAATTTTGATAAATTAGGGGTTCACTGCAGATCTTGTAACAATCCCATTCATGCCCTACCTCTCCACAACAGCTCTCAGTGAGAGTTAGGCCCTGGATCTTGGCCTGTAAAGAGCCCAACTCCTCCCTCAGCCCTGTCTCTTTTCCATCCAAAGACTGTTGCATATGCTCCTGGCCATCCATGTGCTCCCTGTGGCATTGCCTTTGCACCTCCCCGATCTTAGAGTCACAATGGTTCTTCAGTCCAGTCAAGCGACGCTCAAAGCCATCCAGGATTTCAGCCTGTACGCCAGCAATCTTAGCATCAACGATTTCACTTGTGTGAAAGGTGGAGCTGGGTCCAGGGATAGGTCTGCCTCTTGCTCCGTCCAACAGCTTTTTCAGCTGACCATCATGTCCCAGCACCATCCCCTAAAGTGACGATGAAGAGAAGAAGGAGGAAAAAAGGTAGCATTCAATTAAAGAAAAGGCTTGATTGAGCGGTACAGACACGGTATGAACATATCTTTGTACAAGCATTTTGGTCCAGTACCTGAATCTCCTCTAAGATGTGAGTTTTGGCTCGCAGCTCGTCCTTCACTTCTGTAACTCTTCCTACTAAGTCTCCTAAACTGAAAAACCCTTCCCCTCCTTCCAGTACATCAGGAGTGTCCGCTGGAATCACCCCATCTAATGTAGAGTCAGGCACTCGAGGACCATTGGGTATCAAGGACACCAGGATTTTGTTGGTGTCTTCTCGGAGAGATGTGCGTAGTCGCTCCTCGAGGCCAACAACCACCCCATTGAGAGTGTCTAGCCCCTGGGTAAGGCGACGCAGATCGTCCTCCATGCGGTCCAAACGTTCTCCAGTCACTCCTGAAATCCCAAATTTATTCACTGTATTTTTGAGAACCAAACAGAAAGGAATCATGCTCACTCAGGTGCACAAAACCATGCAGTAGAGAAAGTCCTAATCTCCAAGGCTTTCAATCAATTTGTTTGTTCTTACCAAAGTTCGGTCTTCCATTCCCAGCAGGCAGTTGTCCTGTGGGTATTGGTCTTTGGTCAGGAACGCTGGGGAATGGTCTGCCAGGCTCCAGCTGGCCTCCCCCAGGTTTGTGGTCCACAGGGGGTTTGGGCCCATGGGGGAAGCCCTTTATTCCTGGGCGGTGGGGCAAACCCTGGCCCTTGAAAGGTGGCATCATGACATCAGGCAGAGACGTGGGTCCATCATAACAGTTTTCTCCAGAGTAGCCTGGGCAACACCTCCACTCCAGCTCAGTCACTGTTTTATACCCTACCTTGTACTTTGGTTTATAGAACGTCCTGT
Organism: Labrus mixtus; assembly: GCF_963584025.1. NCBI lineage: Eukaryota > Metazoa > Chordata > Actinopteri > Labriformes > Labridae > Labrus > Labrus mixtus. The sequence goes on along the minus strand of NC_083626.1, from coordinate 19,449,021 downwards.
ACCTGAATGCAACATAAAATCAATGTTTACCATCTGAGGTTGTGTAATGTGAAGTGTGTCAGCAAGTGTAATGTAAGAAGTACCATCAGTAATGCTGCATTTGTGTTTACAAATTAGGAGCACAGAGCCAGGGCAGAGGATAGGAGGATGGGAGGCGCTGAGCAGAGATAAAGGGATGAAGTTGTTTTTGATGGGATTACACATGGATTAGAGGGAGATTAGGAGATTAAGATAAATGTAACGTATAAATGTGGCATCAGAGGATTGAATCACAGTCAGCCCCAAAGTCAGTGTTATCTTGTTAAATTTCCTTTTGATTGTGAATCTCACTTTCTCTTTTTCTCATTCTCTGACTAACACACAAAAACTCATTTAGTTGAAAAGAAAATCCCCTACTTTAATTCTGCCTGTGTAGGAGCTTTACAAAGCAAATCCACAACCTTTCACCTGTAGCAAAACAAGGTTAAGTACTACTTCAGACCTCAGTTTGTTACTTGACCAATAAAAGCAATACCTTTTTCTGTTACCGTTCTGTCCTTGTCACTTTTATCTTTTCACCCAGGTAAGTAGGCAGGTAGGAGACAAGAAGAGAATACTCAATGGGAGGAAGGTTTTTGCTTTTCGTACAGCTAGAGAGAGGAAATGGTTCGCACAGTAGTAGTAGCCAAGGTGATTTGAAACTATGTGATGCTTTTTTTTATTAGAGCTGAATTAACACTGTTTCCCCCCAGTGTGGTTGGCCCTTAGAGGAGCCTTGACCATAAACACAGCTGTGCATGCAGCTGTGGAGCGCCTCTTCATAATATGGACAGCACCTGCTGTGAACACTAGAGGGCAGCATTGATATAGTCTGCCTGTTCCATAGCTCGCATTAGCCGAGTTACAATTCATTCAACACATTTTAAAACTCTTAACCCAACTCCTTAGACTCAGATTAAACTGTCAACTGTTTTGTGGTAAAATGTAGTGTGGTTTATGGATTTTATTTTGTTATTTGTTTGAATAACTTACATAACAACAGGACACTTCTGACCCCAGATGCACTTAGTGGTGTACTCAGCCTTCACAAAAGTAGACACTCCGTCCTGCATGGTGCATGTGATGTTCTTCTGCACTACATAGGCACAGTGGTTTCTGTGGAAACAGAAGGATGACATTTAACAGGTTACACCAATGATCAATAACATAACAAGACCAATCACATTCAAGATGACAAAAGCCCTTAATTTGGACTGTCCAGACAGACTTGATATTGTGTAGTGCACGGGTTCCCAATCTTTTTTCATTGGAGTCCCCCCTACTGACCCCCCCCCCCCTTAGTAACAAAGTCATTTCTAAACTAAGTTTATCTTGGTCTACCATGTACTGATAATATCCGAGCATGTTAGGTGAGGGCAACACTGAGCGGCCTCTCTTATTACTTACTTTTTAAAGAAAGATGGGCAATATCTTCTCTCAAAAACAATAGACTATCACTTTAAGCAAACAGGTCATAAAGAAACATTTAATCCTCCCCCTGATATTTCTGTTTGAAGCACTGCTGCGACTCCACCTTCAGCTGGGTGATGACATCATTTGTATCTGCCAAATATTTCCTTTAAAAAAGATCTGATACAAAGGCCTTACTTAAATGTTTACTTGATTGATTATTCTGTCCTCTATCTGACGTCTATTTAAATTTAATTATTTTTTCTGTTTGACATTTCCCTGATTAATAACATTTACCAAAAATGTCATGGATTCCTCCGACTTCCCGCGAGTTTGATGTCAGAGGATGTTTCCTGGGAATTTACTGGATGTGTTTTGTCATCCTTCAAACTTAAAACAGATTCATTTATTCACAATAAAAACATGAACTTAAAATCATTAAAGACACAAGTTATATAACTGAGACTGGTTTCAATGTCCAGAGCCCCGCACATAATAACTCAACTTTAATAACTACTTTGAGTATTTGTTGCATCATGCTGGAGCTGGACCATCTCTCACTTCATGGCCAGTGCAGCTACAGCAACTGCTAAATGTTCCCCTGGCCCCTGTGCAACACAGGAAACGGTGATCTGCGCGCTCTAGGCTCACATGTGAAGCATTTCTTTCTTTCAGAAGGGAGCATTTAGCAACACATGTGGTACTTAATGTTGCACCACAGCTGTTTCGGGACAAATAGAAGTGTCTGAAGGAGCAGGGAGGGACACAAGGGCCGAGTAGAGTCAGCGTGCCAAGTTAACAGGTTCAGAGAGCTAACAGGCAGGACGGCCTGTCAGAGTCTGTGAGAAACCGCTGCTCTACTGCTGCTCTCTTTAAATCATTCACAGCTTTTATGTGTGTCTGTGTGTGTGTCACCACTCTCCCAGTGTTGACATATGTTAAATAGCGGTGGAAGGAAAAGGCCAGGAGTCAGAATGACAGAGCTCCTTTCATACCAGCCTGACAACCTGCTGCCAGGTCAGGCGTTGTTAAGGAAATGGTGGTTATGACCTGAAGTGATGTGGTAAGCTGGGAACTTTTTTAGCACTTTAAAACCCTAGCAATTTAGTAGTTGCTGCAGGAGGAGAAACAACCAAAAAAAAGGGAAAATTTGGCTGGAAGCATTGTTTTTTATGTCTCAGAAGTTGCTTGTATCAAATGAAAGGGGTGTTTCCTGATAGCTTCTCTTTCAATAAACCTCCAAAGTCACAATTTGACTCTTCCTCTTCTCGGTCTACTAAGGCTATTGTTACAATACTGTTGTTATGCTGTTTTTTTGTGTGTGTTTTTCTGCTCAGCTGAAGCTGGAGGCTCTTTTGGTAACACTTGTCACTCCCTCCGCTCTCATCTGCTGCGTACAGAACACACAGAGCCTTTGGCAACAAAATGAATTACACCCTTCCTTTTGTTTTAGCAGTACAAATCAATATTTTTTAAGATAACATTCACATGGAGATAGTGAGAGAGATTGTTGGAGTAGACTGATAATCCTGTAATCCAAAGAATTTCAGCGCCCTAGTGATTGGATTATGGTCATTATCTTAAATGTTTTCAAATCTAACAACATTCTGTGACCTATTTTCAGAAATGTTTTGAATTGTATATGTATTTAAATATTTACCTATCTAATAAACATAAACATCTTAAGACCGTTTTAGGCAACAAACTTAAGCATGCAAATTTGTGTCAAAAAATAATACTGTGTTTTTTAAACATCTTCCCACAGCCCACGGTATTTTAGAGCCCACAACTCTCACTTCTGGAATCACTGCTCCAAAGTGTTTATTGGCTATAGCTCATAAATTCATTGTCTGCACAAAGGGTCTTTATGAGTTTATTTTTGTGTGTATGTGAGAGTTAGAAAAGCGTCTACAGGCATTCAAAGATTTGACAGCTGATGGAGAGCAGACTCGGTGCATGAGTGCGTCTGTGTATACAGTACAGTGAGAGGGAGACTCCTCTCACATTACATGCAGAGCTGATCAACGGGGTGAAAAGTGACCATGTTCACCCATTTGTTTGTCAGGTGGACATCTGGGGGGGGGGGGGGGGAGCCACTGACCTTCGGAGTCACACACAATGTCTGAGAAGTGCAGGAATCCAGATGTACACGGGCAGAAAAAAAAACAATCTCTAGGTTTCTGTTTCGGCCTTTCCCTCCCTGCTCCCCTCTTTGCCTGTTTGCACAGATCTGTCAATGTCATTTGGGTCTGTGAGTGATATTTTATCCTCAGTTTCGTACAGTCGGAAGAGGTTCTGGCTTTGAGAAAATCAAAGTGGAGCGCTGAGATAAATCCTGTCCCCCTGTGCCGCAGTGTCAGTCAGGGCAACTGCAGGTCACCTCCTCTGCTGTGTAAAAACAGATTTCCTAGGATGAATGTGGGTTTTTCTTTTTTTTTTACTTTTAAGATATGGATAGTGCTGCACATTTAATACACATGCAATGTAGCTTATGGCCATTTTATGTGGCATCCGCAGAGACCACACAGCTCCATTGCCAGAAATATGAGTTCATGATGTGTAAATTATTGTATGTGAGAGGAAAAGGTGCTTTCTGTAGTACTTGTAAATGTCTCAACCTCATCCAGCTGCCACATGTAAGAGACTACTTTGTTTTGTCTGCTTTGTTTGCCTTTTAAGTGTATTCAGCCTAAATGAGACACTTTGGGAGGAAAAAAGATGAGAAAAAGGGGGTAGGAGGGAAGAACAAGATAGGGGACTCCTCAGAGCTATTTTCACACCTCCTACCTCGACCAATGTGGCATGAGGAGACTGCTTTTAGACAGTACTAATACTTCTGATGTTTGTTTTAGCACTCATAGCTGAAAGATGGGGGCGGTTGACCTTACAGGATAACCAAGTCAGTGCCAGAAGTCCCTCAGGTCAGGTCAACTTTATTTATGACTCACACGGGGTACAACTTGGACAAAAAAAAAAAACACCACACAACTGCAATACGAAATTATGGTGTCACATACAAAAAGACATCTGCATTATTGTCCAATGAGAGACATCCTTATTCTCGGATTGATAAATTAAGGATAAAAAAAAGTGTTTCAAACTCATTTAGATTTGATGATGCCCACTGAGGGCAGGGGAACCCTTTCTCAGCCTTGGGACAAACGTGTCCTTTGGGACAGCAAAAAGCATCTGGTCAAAGAACCTAAAGGAGGTCAGTGGAAGACGTCCCTGTATACATTATAAATCCTAAAGAGAATCTGAAGCCATGCTTGCATCTGAGGCCAAATGGGGGTCATCCCCGTGTTCCCTCAGCGCTATGTTCCTTCATTTTTTATGAAATCAAGATTAGGCCCTATGTTCCCTCATCACAACGTTCCCTCAACTATTTTTCCCCAAATTGGGCACTATGTTCCCTCAGCCCTTTGTACCCTAAGAGCAACATTCCCCCAGCATTGGCCCTTCTAAAATTCAAATCATGTGTGTTCCCCCCCCAACCCTGTTTGACGCACATAGAACATAGGGCTTAGGAAACATAGGGTTGAGGGAACATAGGGCAGAGGGAATGTAGGGCTGAGGGAAATCTGGCCAAATGCTAACAATGAACATGTTAACTTATACACTGATGGGAAGTTTATCAGAGTCTCGTCCCGCTTGAGGTTTCTGCTGGATAAATGTAGTTTTGCTTGCCACTATAGCCAAGTACTTGCTCACAGGTGGATTAATGTTGATTCTCTGTAAATATGAAATTAAAAGGAGTATAATCAAGACCTCCTCTAGTTTAAAAGTTTAATAACTGTTGACGGTATTTGGTGTCAAATTATTATTATTATTAATTGAAATCTCTACAACTGCTGATTTAGATAATTCTGACGATATTCAGCCTATTTCTGCCAACTTTTTGCATGTAACAAATGTTTCTGTTGTGTTGTAATGACCTTACAGGTCCAATCCCATTGTAAACAGCATGAAAACACGTCTCTAGATGATCCACACCCTCAGTAAACCACCCAGCCCAACTGACATAACACATATTTAAATCCATCAGTGTATTTAACTCATTGTATTTAACATTACTCTCTCCCACGTCCATCTAAAGTGTATATATATATATATATATGTATATGTATATATTCTAAATATGATTTTTTGTGCTTTTTATGCCTTTATTAGAGAGATGGGACCGTGGATAGATTCGAAATCAGGGAGAGAGAGAGTGGGGAATAATACGCGGCAAAGGAGCCACAGGTCGGACTCGAACCCAGGCCACCTGCTTTGAGGCAATAGTCTCTGTACATGGGGCACGAAAACAAAGCACTAGGCTCCCGCGCCCCTCTTCCATCAATATCTTCACAGTCATCAGACAGGAAAGTCACACTCTCTCCTAACAAACATCCTCGTTTAATCCCAAAACATTGTCTCCTTTCTGTCATTGCAGTGTCATTTTTTTGACTGGTCACACTGTAAATATGTCCAGTATAGCATTACAGCTCCAAAATCGCTTCAAAGCCTCCCAGGGGGAAAGTGGAATTCCCTTCTCAGATTCTCATGCGGAGCGTTTTTCAGTAAATATTATTGCTGCTGGACCTCCACCCTCTGCTGGACCCAAAACAACTCACCTTTCAATCTCCCATTTTCTCATAACCTGCCTCTTTCCCTTTTTCCCTCCAAAATCTGCAAAGTGCATGCAATCTATGTTTACTTATCTAAGCCTAGCAGCGCTGCACTTGCATCTATAGCCGATGCTTTGTTTTCTTTCCACTCTCTCTCTCTCTAATATGAAGCCCCTCCGTGTTGCCTCATCATGACCTTGACTTTTCCAGGCCCTCTAGCCCGTCACTTTTGCCTCCATTGTTATGACACTGTGGCACTAAAGGGCTCACCTCCCTCATTACTAACCGCTCTCTCACCTGCAGGGTTCCTGACTGTTTGAACTCTGGCCACTGCTGGTGCCTCTGACAGATTTATGACCACAGCAGGCCAGATAGAGAGCCATGCAATCTTTATTAGGACCTTTAACAACCGTGTCTACGGGCTAGTAACTCTCCTCAGGGATCTTCTCTTTCCATATATGCTTTAATGAAACATATTTTCTAGCCAACTGGCAGGTCTTGAAGGAGTCCTCGTGCAGGGTTGATGGACGTTGCTCTTGTGGTTTCTGATTAGTGTTAAAGGAAAGATGTGACACTCCCAGCTCTGGGAGAAAAGGGATCACACTGACATTCATTCCCAGTGCTGGTTATTGTAACTTGAAGGCAGAATATTACTTTGGCATGCTAACATTTTGGCCATAAGTCTCCAAACCTCAACACACACAAAAAAAACATGCACTCATGGAGACTGTTTTTATTATCTTGTTTTCATTATGTTTCATTTGGAGATAAAATGTACTTACAACATCAGTCACTGTCCTTTAAATGGAGTTGTATTTTTCTCATACAGTCAGCGACTTAACCAACAGTAGTGAAAAACACACATCACTAACTTATCCTCAGGCATTTCCCAAAGCACATAATCTGCTTAGAGTGAGAATATCTCTCTGTTTCTTCAAAATAATAAGAGATTGGAACAGAATTGTACATTTGTCAGGCCCGATGTGCTGAGTGCATGCATGGGAATTAAGCAACTGTAGCAATGTGCTGCACAGCAGGTGGATTCTAAAGAAACCAAAGCAACAAAGTTCAGAAGTACTAATATATCTATATATAATGTAAGACACATTTTCAGTTAACAACAGGCCCTGTGTAATATCTAGAGAGCTAAATGTTGACCAGCCACCTGTTCCATAAATAAGAAAACATCTGCATGTAGCCTCAAATAAGAGCATTTAGTCATGTTGCTCACTCCAGTTGTTTAGACAAAGTCAGTAAATATTGCTGATCAATTTAGCTGATTATGAAAAAAATATTTTTTAATACCCCTCCATCAACACCATTTCCAATATGCTTTAGACCTGTCGAGGTGAGTTTAGAGCTAAGAGATGTCTTATATGAAAGCAGACATGAAATGACTGAACGGTTCAGACTTTGCATGACTCTGACGATGTGTAGTACGTATTTGTGTCCAAGAGAAATGCAGTGGAGTGCGGCAGAGGCTGTGACTTCTTGTGTACAATGCATTCTGGCAAAGTGCACAGCACCCAAGCAGGAGAGCTTTTTTAAATGTTGCACCCAGGGAGAAAGGATGTGCTTCAATTTGTTCTGAATTACATAAAACGCAGAAAAAAATGTCGTTATGTCATAAGTCCATCTCTGTCACCAGCACACCTCTGTCCATACTGTACCTACATTTCATTCATACAGTTGTCCTTATATAGCATAAATACTAAAAGCCAATTAGTGCAATGCGCAGATTTTTACGTCTTGTAACCAGTAGAAAGGATGCAAGTAAAAAAAATGTCATTGATGAGCTAACAAGCACATTGGTCAATATTTTTAAAATGATCCTTTACAAATATAACATTGACAGTGAAGATAAAAAGTTGTTTGCCCAAAGTCACAAATCTTGATTAACTTTATTGGTTTTTTTTTACTAGATTGAAGTCTCGTTTTCTGAGCATGTACCATAGACTGTAAATAATAACAAACTTTCATGTTGTGTTGAATTTGGCGGCCCAAGGGACAAAGCGGTACGTCCATTCAACTTTGCTGTTTTTTGTGAGTAGTATTCTTTGAGGAAGCTGATTCTGCTTTAACTGGCTAATGTCTATAACTGTGAAACTTGGAACTTCAAGCAAAATCTCTTATTAAATAACTGTTTGGAAGTACTCATCTTTTAGCTAGTGCTCTCCTTTTCATTTGTAGGTCATGTAGTGGCATCAGGAGAAATGAAGTCTTTCATAACCAGTTAAAGACTTTTTAGAGATTTAAAGGTTTAAAGAACCAAAACATTATTCCAGAGAAAGCCAAACGTTACATATATTTGTCCCCGTAAGAAGCTTGGGAATTCACTGCCCAGCCTCTGTGACCCTTGGCAGGAGACTGGCTCCATTCTTGTCCTCCACTGGACACTCAACACAAACTTACAACACCAACCCACAACCCCTGACCTCTACCAACTCACTGACCTCTCCACTTTGATCTCTGTCCAATACATCATGGAAAAGCCCTCGGATATGTCTCTAATCTGATCAGCGAAGACATGAGGCATCTGCAGGGACCCTAATTGATTTATTCACTAAGGGGTTGAGTGTTAGGCTGTGGGATTAAGTTTCACCTGTTGTTTTCTGGAGTGCTACATGCAATGCATATGAATGCAATCTTCCTTTTTCTAAGTTGCCCTCAGAGATAAAGATGTAAAGATGTAACATTGTTATACTGGATCATACATCCTTTGGAATTAAATCGCCTTCTTGCCAAAGCCTTTGACCTCAACTCGGTGACCAGAAATTCTTGGCCAAACTATACTCTTACAAAGATTTACAGCCATGGCTCAGTACAACCTTCTATGAAATGAAATTGTGACAGGTAGAGTATTATAACTGTCTAAGATGTCATAGTCAGTCGTAGGCTAAAGGCCAAGATATTTTCTCTCTGCAGCATGTGGTCGCACTGAGTGAAAGGAATGACTGTGAAATCAAATCGTTGACGCTGCTGCCAAAACACAGTTAATAATTTGACATGAAGAAAAAAAGTCTGTGGTACACCGACAGCTGAGAATTTTTTAAATATCTCGCTGGAGAAAAAAAAACAAAAAAAACGTGACGTCCTCCGCTTTGTCCATGTGAGTGTGTGGCCAATAAAAATAAAAAAGAGTTAGTATTTACAAGCTGTGAAAGCACATGGGTTGAATCCTTCACATAAACACACAAACATAGACGAAGACCCATCCATGCACGCGTCATGGCACGTGTGTTATTTTTAAGTCCCTATTTCCACTGTCCAGTAAGGCCACAACGACTGAGCTCATATATCTGTGGCGGTGGTCTGACACTGACACGTCCTGGGGGCCCACTGGGTCCAAGGCAGGTCAGCAGTGCTTGTATAAACACTATAGTTGGACACAGACACATGATTGGGGGAAACAAGCAGCTACCAGCAAGAGCAACTGTCACTGCTGATCACTTAGATCATAGACTAGAACCATCTGCTTAATCTATTAATCAGGCTGGATGTGTGTGGCATTAAATGGCCTGGATGGCTGGAAATAAACCTCTTTGGCACCGCTGACGGACAGTAAGGTGATGCCACTGTCATGTGCCACTAGGACATGAAGACAAGAACAGCAAAGAATCAGAGGGGAGGAAGTTGTTTCTATTTTGACAGTACCTTTCTACCACAAGGCAAAACAAAGTGTTGATTATAGAGCACATAACACAAGGCCCATTTTTGCAACAAAGTGGTGCAATGTGGGATTCAGTGATTGTTAACGACAACACGTTTACTGCAATGGTTTCTAAGGGAAATCGTGGTAACTCCAACGTTGTTCATAGTTTGCTTGTTATGGTTATTTACCTGGATGAGCCTACGTGCAATCTCTTGGCTACACTCAGTTTAGTTGGCCAGCTGAAGGGCTTGTGACCACTTTCAAAAATGACAGGACTTCTGGAGTGGTGCGGTTAGCTGTTGATCAGTCAATATCAAGTATTAAAGAAAACGTGATGTGTGAGGGCTTATCTATTTGAGAACACATTTGATGGAGCAGGGTTGCATGACGCATGTTTAATAAAGAGTGATGAAACACTTGTAGGAAAGTTGTAGGAAATCAAAGTGATAATTTCCCCAAGCTTGAGCATGTTTGGAAAAAAATGTGTCGACTTGATCCTAGAAGACTTGTTGGGAAGAGTGGGACATGTGATTAGAAATGTTAAGGGGAGGGATGGAGGACCGGTGCTGAAGAGACCGTTCCCTGGAGGAGAGGGTGCATGGCAGACTGAGCAGGGCCGGGCGATCAGCGGTGCACTGTGGCAGTTTGAGTGAAGCAGCAGGTAGCTGGGGAGCTGTCCAAAGACATAACCGCTCTCAGGGGAAGCCAAGCAAAAAGAGATGGGGAAAGGGAGGAAAAAAAAGGAAACAGCCCTGCAGGCAACAACACTGAGCCATCTCTTTCCCGGCAAAAAAAAAGAAGAAAGATCTGCAAGCCTCTGTTTCATGTCACAGCTGCATGGATTGGAAAGAGAATGCATAGTTTATGACCATTATTTCTCTGTGATAATATGGTTTGACTGCCCTGACAATATCGGCCAAATTTGATACATGGAGAGTTTGGTAGAAAAATAAAAGCTTCCAATAGCAATTTCAATGCAAAGCCACTTGAGACCTCTTTGTTATTTGTTTTACATCGATCAGAGATTAGCTGTACCACTCCCTTCTGGCAGCAGGTCCCCAGCTGTGCTGTCAGTCCTGCCACTAATTGAGCGCTCCTCCCAAACACACATAATATACAAACGCACACACTTACTTCCAGCGCCCGTGAGAGATCAATACTGTTGTCATCAACTCAACACCTCCCCTTGCAGCACCATAAAGACCATAATGACGGCTTTGTTTTCATAAAGCAGCATGTCATTGTTGCCCTATAGTGTTTATCCCCCGCTACAGATGGTTTTAGGTGTGAACCGCAGAAAAGAGCTGATGGTGAGTAAGACAGAAACAGAGAGTCAATTCAGGGATCTGTTACCGACCCCGATGCCCCTAACTCAAACCATATTTCTCTGCAACTTGCCGGTGACATGTGTTTCCCGGGGGAAATACAGTATGAGGTGGGTCCTGCTTGGAATGCTTTTTGGATCAATCCCCTGCAGGGTGGGAAGGGGAAATAAAACGTGCATTAATGCCTGTGACAAGTCCAAAAATCAAAGCACTTACTTGTGACGGGTCATGGGCTTGTTTGGTAGATGGTGAGGGTTGAGTCCAGCCTTGTACAGGTTGTATCTGTTTCCATAGAAAGGGTGGACGGGCCCTCCATAGAAAGTTCCTTTACTGTCCACCACACAGAGCAACATTCCCAAGAGAAAGGTTAATGCAAAGAGTTGCCACAGCTTGGTCCTCATTTTTTCTTTCTTTCTCTAATTCTTCAAAAGCTCAGTTAATTCCAGAGTCTTATAAATGCCACTTCTTTGGAGGAGAAAAGTCTCGAAAGCGGTAGTTGCAGGTTTCTCACAGCGTTGAGTCAAAGTTCCCCCAGCTCACGTGCAGTCTTGTCTTCCCCAGCGGGCCCTGAAGGAGACATGGAACCCAAACAGCTGTAGCATCAGCAGCATCTCGCCATGCACGCCTTCGGTTCGCACACTCACCACAGTCTGAGCACACAGGACAGAGCAGAGGGAGAACTAGTGAGTCTGAAGAGGGAGGGGAGAGGAAGAAGAGGGGGGCAAGGAAAACAACACAAAGGTGTGCAGGAGGAGGGGAAAGGCGAAAGGGGAGAAAGAAGGAGGGAAGAGTGTGTCTCTAGGAAAGTTTCAGCTCCATACACTCACTCACACACACACATGCAAGAGTGTAGAGAGACTATATATGCTCGACCATCTGAGTCCTCTGCACTCTGCATGGGAGGGTGTGTGTGCAAGCAGCAGCGTGCTGCTCTGCTGCCTCTGAAGGGGCAGGCAGACAGACGGCCTGGATTTGCATATCCCACCCCAACCCGACGAAAGTTGGGGGAGTGAAGGCTAATATGGTTTGGTCCCTCTTTCCTTTTTACCCTATTTCCAAATCACAAATCAATAAACACATAAACTCTTTTTTTAAATCAGAATTGAAGAACTAAAAATGATGCTGTAGGACTTTCTGCTTTGCCTCAGTTTGTCGTCTACTCTCCTTGTCTTTCCTCTTTCTCTCAAACCTCCAACCATCTTAGTTCTTTCTCTCTCTAATCCCCCAACACTTTTATTTCTCTACCCTCTCTTTTCCTTCCTCCATCTGCTCCCGCAGCAGCTGTACATCAAAGTGCAGCCCCACCAGTGTGTGGTTGCGGTCGCTGCCAGCCAAGACGCTGCAGCTCGGGACACAATGGACCTCCTCCTTGCCTCACCGCGGTCACTCATTAAAAATCCCAGCCACAGCTTCAGTTGCGATCCACACCCAGACCCCCTGCTCATGTCGTGCTGCACTTCCATGTAGTTGTTGAACTCATGCATAGCTTCTCTCTTGTGTTTTTCAGACAGTTTCAACTGGGAGTTAGGCATAATTATTTCTTTCAATAATCAGAGAGTTAGTCTTTGATCAGTGTGTAAATTCATGTTTATTGAGCCCTTAATAAACCCTCTCTAGAGAGGAGTTTGTTGTCAGTTGTTAAAGTTTTATTCAGCTTTTTCATTATTGTATTCTCATTTTGCCAGAAGTAGTTGTTTCTGGGAGCCAGTTGATGTTGTTACTGTTTTACTGTTGTGCAGGGCCAACATCTGTTAGAGCTAGTTTGTTTGTAGCAAAATGGAAACCTAAACAAAACCTTTGGTGAAACCTACAGAAAATCACTATGCATCCATTCCTCTGCAACTACAAGCAATGATCATAGTGTTCTGTTGATCTATTTCTTTGCTGTTTTAATTTCTTGACAGATTAAGCCAGTAGCCAAGTAGTTATAGGCTGGATCATAATGCTTCCTGTTCTTGTCCTCATGTTATCAGTACTTGGACAAAGACAAGGCATGATGTATCTGTGATTGTGGCTGATAATTAAAAATCTTTAATGAGAAAGACTTCGAGGAAAAGGCCACTGTCTGAATTAGGCGTCTTTGTTTGGTCTGCAAGTTTACTGTGTCCTTCTTACCTGTGTGTGGATTACGCACCATTTACCCTGCTGTATTTACTCTTCATTTACAGCTGAGTGTGAAAGAAAAACAGCTTCAAGGTAAGCAAAGAGACACGCTTGTGGAATCAGCCGATTCTGGGCGTAATAATCCGACCAGATACTGCCACAACCTCTCTCAACCAATCACCCTGCTGCCGTCAAGTTTTTAAATGTTCTCTCTCTCTTCCGCAGTCGGTTTGTCATTTCAGTGCGATCGCTGCGACCCTCCTCCGCCCCATGTCACCTCCATTCCAGATCAGCAGAGTCCAGATAGAGCCCCAGAAACCCACATCCTCATCACAACCTGCATGCTTCTATCACCACCACCACCAGTGTCTAGACTCCATCAGGGGGGTATCCTATCCTGCTGTCGGCCTCGCTACCGCTCTGAGTGCATGAAGTCATCATGACGGCGTCTAAACGCCAAAGACATTGCATATTTTTCTTTCCTAAACTGTTAAATAAAGAATTGCAAACTCTCACTTAAGTCTCTCCTGATTGAAAAGGGTTTAGCTCAGCCCCAAAGATATTTATACCGCACAAATGAAATTTATCAGACAATGTTTTGAGGACATAACCTCTGGAAGAAAACCAGAAAAACATTCCTGGGTTATGGTTCTTTAAAAACTTTTGTCCGAGTCCATGGTTTGCACTTTAGCAAAGTATCTAGTATTATCTATTCCTGCGGACCAGATTTAGAAAGTCTACGGTGAGTGAAGCTGCTGAAGTGTTCAACCTCCTGCTGAAGACCCATCCTGTTGCTCCATAAACTCAAAAAAAAAAAAAAAAAAAAAAAAAAAGAGCAGAGAGAGACAGTGAATAGGAAACCATTTCCAAGTCTTTGTCTATTCTGGAAGTCAGCTCTGAACTTATATGCCATTTTTCAAAGAAATGACTGGCAGAGCTTTAAAAGAAGTCCACCCAGGCACACTGTCCAGATGTTTATGGAGAAATGAAAGCTATCTCTGAATCTCTTTCTGCTAGTTTATGATAATTTAGAGTATTAGATAGAATCGCACCGGCCTTGTGGAGAGGGGAAAAATCCAACCAAAACATAAAATTCAGTTATAATGGAATATTTGAGGTAAGCCAAAAATTGCAATTTGTTTGAATTATTATTGCAATTAGTGAACCATAATAGTTTTTGTTGGCTCGTGCGTACTCAAATTGTTCTATTTCATTTCTCAGTTTACTTGTGTTTTATGTATAAATGGCCAGACTTGCCAATATAAGACTTTATGTCTACTGTGCTACATCTGTGAGTAGTTTCAGATATGTATCTCTATCTGCTCCTGACTGATTCCATATTCTGAGTGAATATCTGATGTGAAGTTCATGCAAAGATTTGAAAGTCTGCAGCCTGTTGAGCGCTTGGACTTCATACTGAATACAAGACAGTAACAGAGACAAAAAATTAAGCACACATTGTGCAATTTACTCAATTTAACACGGTTTTGAATACAACATGTCATACATTCTTCCACTTGAGAAACAGTCTGGGTCCGTTTTGTCCCTCCTGATAGGAGCTATCAATCTGTAGAGTCTCTGCAACAAGTCCTGCAGAAGTTAATGGATACACTTTAGCAAAACAAGACACCACTCAATAAGTTTCATTGCACTAACCTCTAAATGAACTAAACCTGTCCTATATATCAATGTCCTCCTGGGATTTCACAGGACACACTTCTATCAGATTTAGACACCAGGGCACAGACAGAGTGGGGGAGAAGTAGTGAAAAACTGGAAAGATTCCAGTTCAGTGACATCAGCTATTTAGCAGCTAGAAAGAAACTCAATCCTTCTTTACAGTAGTGACCTGGGAAGTGACCCAAACTTCATAAGACATAAAGACATAAAGCCAGGGAGAATAGCTGTCATTTATTTCCTATTTCCCAAGGTGAGACAGAGAAAGTTTTGTCTCTTTTGCTTTGTAAACTAAATAATTCCAAGTTTTTAAGAAAAGCTAAAAGAAGCAATAAGATGTTCATATTAACAACAGATTCCTTATGTATCTTGCAAGTTTGATCTAAAACCACCCAAAAACAAACCCATATGAAAGTACATTAATTTCCATTTAGGCCACTTGGCATGTTAATCTCTCACGTGGTGTGACCCTCCATCACTTCCACCATAAACTCTGCTCGTTAACATGTGACACCAGCAGTAAAATCAGACCTCCATCTACAACAATTCATCACGGACGGTGATAAATTACACTTTCTCTCCACTCTGCGGGCATTAAAGACCCACCGGTGGTTTCTGACCAAAGGAGGAGGGAAGTATTCTGTGTGTGTAGATTTCATGTGGAGAGCAGAGAAAACGTGGCCTGTAAATGAGAGAGGCTTTCATGAACATACATGAGGAACACAGTTTGAACTTAAAGGTGCTGAAACTTGTTTTCTCTTTAGTGTCGATGGTATTTGATGCACTACTACACAAACTCATAATTATTGTTCGCCTGACAATTCTGGTTGTTTCACATTCAAAGTGTCTGTATTACTTGATTTTCATACTTTTTTTTTTCTCAGTGATCGGAAGTGGGCGGGCCTTACTTGGACAATCTTATGTCATATACTTTTGTGCATCAGTCAGAATCTGAAGACAACCATACACATGTAGTCTTGATGAAGGATGAAAACTACTTTATGATTTTCCATACAAGATATGACCATACAAGTTTCCTTGTATGGTCTTATATGATAGGCACATAAGGCCCCATTTACACGACAATGATTTCATCCAAAAACGGTAAACTCCTTTTGTTTTTTGGCTGTTCCATATCTGCGTTTTGGGTGCTTGAAAATGTAAAGTTTTGAAAATCAGTACCAGATTGCAAGTTTTGAAAACTGCAACATTTCAGTCGCTGTGTAAACATCAAATTTCCAGTCAATAGCCAGGTGCGAGTAGGTGGACTACAACAACAATAGTGGATTCCCGAGATCTGTTTTTGAAAATGTCTAGTCGACATGTTTATTTTACTTAATTTACTCTCTTTGTCGTTGAGGGTCACTCGGAGTAAAAATTAAACTGATCTTTCTTCCACACAAATGTTTGTGCATTTACCATTTTTGTATATTTAAACTTTATATCTAGAAGGAAGAGTATGTGCGCATGTGTTGTTTCATTAGAAAGTCACACCACCAACTACTGGACTGGCCTGTATACTACAGCATTTTCAGTCATTTTTTCGAATCAGTGTGCACAGCGGTTAATCAAACGTTTAAAAAAAAAAAAAAAAGAAACAACAAACGATTCAGTTGTCAGTGAATCGCTCTCGTGTAAAAGTGGCCTACAGCAGCCACACTGCAAAAACTCTTATTCTTACATTCAAACACGTATACTGTGATGATCCATAAAACAAAAAAAATGGTTTGCTTGAGTGCAAGATGAGTCATCAACTTTTTATTATGTTTTTTTTAGAAATGTAAACACTTCGATATCCGTCAAGAAACAACTTTTTTTGTCATTGTTGACAGACCCTAGTTATAGGTGTCATGAATAACTTGATCACATTGGATTTCACGGGATTTTATACCTATTTAGAAGATGATACCTCAAGTGTGAATCAGATTATTGCTGATTCTTATTATGTAATATCCATTCAATAAAAATAATCTTAAATGTTGCAAAAATGTAACTCTTAACACGATTTCTGCGTGTTGTTAAGATAACTTCTTATTTAACATTTCCACAAAGTGTAGCAGTAATAGAATGGGTTGTTATAGACCCTAAAATAAAGGGGACAAACACAGGATTTTCACAAAGGTCATATGGGCCTTCCTGTGATGGAAACGGCTTCTTTTTTCCACAATAGGGCTAAAAGGATGTGCGCTCATAAAGACGTAGGTGTGGGAATGGAATGGCCTTTCAGTATGTACACATGAACGCTCTGCCGTCACTTTTTCCTCTTGGTTTTGCAGCCACACAAGTCCCAAAGCTCTTCTCAATGTCGCTGTCACTTCATGTCAGGTATGCCGGTGTTTACTGTCTAACCAGGGCCTCATAGAAGAACTAAAGGGGGGTGAGGGGTGTTCCACAGAGTGAGGAAGAGCCATTCGTGAGACAGAGAGGTATCTCATTGAGTCAGCGTCGGCAGCAGCATCTTGTCCGTGAGAATGTGACAACTGTTGCGGCTGAAACAGAGACCCAGTGTAAGATTTGACCTGCACACTTCCTGTTTCATCCTGGCAAGAAGAGAAAGCTGGTTGTTGTCTGCATCTGTGGTTCTTTGTTTGAATTGCTTGATTTACTCTGGAACCAACTGTGCTACTTGATCATTCACAATTCTTGCACAAAATTTTGCAAAAGGCATAATTCCATACCATAACA
Organism: Labrus mixtus; assembly: GCF_963584025.1. NCBI lineage: Eukaryota > Metazoa > Chordata > Actinopteri > Labriformes > Labridae > Labrus > Labrus mixtus. The sequence goes on along the minus strand of NC_083626.1, from coordinate 19,431,541 downwards.
TCAATGACAGTGTTTTAGTGACTTGTTATATCTAGCTATGTAATAGTAAAGATAAAGATTGTGGTTAGGAAGGCTTAGATATGAGAAGGGAACTTAAGCAACGTAGTCCCACTCCCAGCAAGGAAAACATACAGCATCAAAACATTATATTGACACAAAAGGGAATATTTAAGTTACAGGTATGTGATGAGGTGCAAAACTCCAAACTTGTCTGTGTAGGTTCTCCGTCATCCAGGTTATCGCATATGCATATAGATGACAGTATTCTAAGTTAAAGACTGTAACAGGAGTTGTTACGACAGTGTTACGTTTAAGGCATTAGACTGCTTTGGCACTGTGTTATTGCCTCGCCTGAAACTGAGTTGTATGTTGGTCGCCTACAAAGATTGATCCAAAGGCAACTGGACTTGATTGAAGATCTTGAAGACGTTTCATCTCTCCTCCATTGAGCTTATCTGTAATGAAATGTGCTTTATAAATAAACGTTCTATTCTATTCCTCCAAAAGGCTTCTTCAGTTCAAGAAGTTCTTCAGTTCTTTTCATTCGTCCTCTTTGTTCCTCTCGAAAGGATATTCTACTTTCTGCACGGTTACTGGACATTAGGTGTGAGTGGTGGTTGTTATTCACAGTTGTTTTTTTCTACTTCTCTCTTATTTCTTCTCATTCTTTCAGTCGCAGCAGCAATCTGAGTTTTACTGATGTTGCATCTTGTTTACAGCAATCTAGCATTACTCTGCTGGAATCTGAGAAATTAATTGTGGTTAAAGTCAAGCAAACAGTTAAATGATTGCATAACTTGCATACAAGAATGCCTTACAGTAAAAACTGATGTTTTGGTATTAGAGCCAGTTGCTTGAGCTGATTGTACTGGTTGCCCTGCCCGGGCTGCTTCTGCACTGTGTAATGAAAAACATCGTTGCTTCATGTGCTGCTACAGATGCTGTGGTAGAAATAAACTGAGCATCCGCCGTACCCTCTGCTTCTTTCTACTTAAATTGACGATAGCGATCATTTGTGCGGTTTAAAGTATCAGAGAGTGAATCATGCCCATTCTTCTAATTTGGCCATCTTGCTTTTACATCATCTTACATGCACGCACTTGCAAAGAGTATTGTTCATAAAATCAAAACGGAGCAGTTTAAAACAATTCTCCCCCTGTACAGTGTGTGCCCATGAAGACTATAACTAATCAGACCTACTTTTTTTTCTACCAGGCTGTAAACAAGTTAATTCCTGCTGGGCTCTTGGAGCAAGCCTCAAGCGGACACTGGATCCTTGTAGAATTTTGCACTTCCACATTGGCTTCATTTTTCTAGACCGGAGGTTGCCACTTGAGAACAACACACTCCTTGATCGGCTATGTATTGCAGTGGCACCCATCTTTTTTCCTTAAAGCCTTGAAACAGTGGGCTTTCAGCTGCAGTCTTTTTAACACAGTGGGTGATCTAAAACCCTGCTGTGCCTGACTAATCAGAGACATCTAGCACTACAGGGGCTGCATGTCCTGGCCCCCCCCCCCAAAAAAAGTCCCAGGGCCTTTAGGCAAGTTTAGAAAGTACTACTCCCCTAGCAGGGTCTTTTTTTTAGGGGTAGATCTCATACCCCAGAACGAAATTTAGACCCTGGTTCCTGTGGTTGAATAGAACATAGTTCCTCAAAAGGTCCCTTGTTCTGGGGGAAAGTTCCTGTGGTCGAAAATGGGCTTTACACATACACACCCTTGTATCCAAGAAAAGCTGAACCCAAAGCACTCAAGAAAGAAAGGAAAGAATACGTTGTTGTTGGCCTGCTTTCTGTTGGAGAGGCAGGTGCCAAAGTTAGCTTTTGCTAGCTTGATAAATTACAATAAATGCAATGTTCTCAGGTAGCATGCAGTGTAGGTACAAGCAGTAAATGTGCACTCAAAAGTCTTGCAGTGGGTGCTGGTGGCGATGGGCCAAAGAGGAGGGGCCCAATTTGAATTTTGTGTTTACAAGCTGCAGCAACCATTGCTACTGACTCTACCTTTGAGCACATATCCATTTAGTAATGGCCATCTGCTTATTATCAATCCAACTTAAGACTTAATAAGTAGAGACTAATCCAATATATGTGAGTTAATAATGAAATGTTCCAAAGCTGATGTGTCTCTATGTGGTTTTGCATGTTAGTGGAGCGTGTTTAAATTAATCCTTTTTAATTCTGTATACAATTCATTTCCTTAGGAGATGCTTGAAGATTGGCCACACATCAACTTGTGCTCAGGCCACACAGAATTGGCTTAGTGGAGGGGATAAGGTCAGAGAAAAGACTCCACATATAGTTAATAGAGACTGTATTTTGGTATAAATAGATCTTTTGAGTGAGTTTGCTTACTGAAGTCCTCTTCTTATCCAATTCTTCAGATCCATTCATGCTATCTTGTCCTGTTATAAGTTTGAGGCATCTGACTCAGATGAGTTGATTTTTTTGGCCTCCAAAAGTATTTTCTGAAAGTCTAAATAAAAGAGCACACATCTTTTGAAAAGATTGCAATTAGATCTTCTTGTATTTACATCATGGTATCCACTGGTGACTGTGCTAGCAAGATGAACCCAGTGTTCCCTGCCTTCAGCGGTGGATTGATTAGATTTTACTGATTCAGATGTTCTGCAAACAATTTCAGCCCATTCATTACATAAGTTGAGTATTTCAGATACTTTTTCCTTCCTGGGAAAGTGGTTTTGAAATAAATCTCAAGCTTATTTCTCCATCAAAACCTCTACATCAATTGAAACAAGCAGCATGAAGGCCTGGAGGTTACCAGGTTAAACAGACCCCCATGTATTCATAAAGTTGATCTTATACAGCTTTTAAATGGCTGTAGTAATATCAGTATTTTCCAATTGCTGAGCCCTGAGCCCTGAGACAGCGCCGGCTGTATGCAGTCTATATGATTTATGTTTCAGTCATATGAAGCATGAGCTCATTCCAGGCCAGCACAGTATCCGAGCTCTGCCAAATGTGGTTGGTGCGACGCAAACTTACATTAGATCTGTAATCAATGCTGGCGCTCTGCATGCACCGACATACACACATGCACGCACAGGCTTTATTCTCCCTGCAGTGGGTACAAAACTCCGCATCCATTCCACATCTGGTCTACATCATAGCCAGACCACCACCACCACCCAAACCATATCTATCATGAGATACACACATATATGCACACACAGTTCAATCTCACTCATTTTTAATACCTCATCATGAGTGAAACACAGCAGCACGATGTTATACTTCATCCTCCAGCAATCAAACTGACTTCACATTAATCCTCAGTGCTTAAACACGCAGCATCCTGACCTGCTGTTAGGTGACATCAGCATATAGAAGTGTAGACACACATGTTAATAGCATATGCATGTGAACGTGCATGCAAACACTTAGTACTTTAATTGTCTGCTTTGTGTTTTATTGTAAATGTTGGTGCTGGAGCTGGTGGGGGTCAGCGGTCTGCAGAAAAATATGAGGTGTGTTAAGATGAACACGCACTCACAATGAGCCCCTTGTTTCCTCAGCAATGTGTTCTCAGTTGCAAAGCAATTAAAGACTAGTTTACTGGCCAGGGCTGCTCTTTTTCTCTGCCTGTGACGCAATCCTCCCAAGTTTGCCTCGCTGATGGCTGAGTGATGGGCATGCACACACGCCGGCGAGCAGAATCGCAGGCACATGTGCACATGTACACAGAGGGGGAGGCAAAGACACACGTGGACTCGCGCATATACACTTCATTTAAGCTTAGCCAGAGTTGGCAGAAGGTAAACTTGCTACGTTATTGCTGCACAAGGCATGCACTGTATCAGGCTCTTGCTTTAGCGACCTTACAATGACAATACATCAACATGACTGACAGCAACTTAACCATGAAGTCACAGTCATTAATGTGTTGATTTAACATAGGTTTATTGACACAAACCCCTGAGTTATATTTATGCAGCAAAATACATAAAAGCTAGGCTGGAGTCATTCTTATGGTGAAGCCAACTTCCACCTGTTAAATCTTTTTTGTAGATAAATAAAAAAGAAAACAGTCGAAGGATTACGCTTACCAAGTCAAACTTCTCCCCCATTTCCTCTACAATGTTTCCTGAAAGACCTCATTGTTCATATTTTTCTTTCATTTTACTCTGCCCTGAGGTTTGAAAAACTGCTCTTGTGTTTCTGTTTTTTTTACACACGGCCTAAAAAGACAGAATAATGTGCCCTAAAATGATTGTAGAATATTGAGAAAATATACCAAGGGGCTTTTGATATGCAAGGTCTTACTGCTTACTTTCTACACATTTATTTATTATGCACTGATGAAATGATTCACAGGTTTTCATTTTAGCAAAACATTAATTTATGAGAAACGAGGGGCTCACATTTAATCCCTCTCTCTAAACAAGAACAGTTCAAACAAAGATGAGTGTTACAACAAAAGCAAATCTTTGACTCTTGAGTGTGAGGTTAAATATTAGTTTTCAGTCTTCTGGTATCCACAGCACTGGTATGTACTGAACAGGCTGAGACTATACTGCATCAGGCTGATGTGACTTATGATAGCACTGCAGGGTGTGTGAATGGGCATAACGTTCTCCATCTGTGTGAGACAAGGTCTTAAAACTTTTTTTCAGCCTCTGAGAAATTTACAACAGCAAAATAGACACAAATGAAAAGGAAGGATTAATCTTATTTGGACAGACTTGAAACAGGGTGCAGCGTTTGGCCCACTTAGGGTCAATGGGTTTAGTTTGCTTGGGCTTAAGTGGGTGATGGGCTGGAAGAACTCTTGGTCATTATTTTTCTTCTCTCTATATTTTTATAGTTTGGGATGGAATGAGAAGTAGGAAAAACTGAGCATTGCTTTTCAAAGATGAACTCGCATATCACTTCAGATTAGGTTATTGCACTAAAAGGTGTGATATCTGCTCGTGTTATCTTTGGTAGAGCCCGGATCATACAATAGGAGCCTTGTGTTCTTGTGTTTGTTCTGTTTCCTCTGGCTTGTGGGGAAAACAACAGGAATCAGCCAATCACTCTTACAACTTTGTGTGGTATGTGTGTGTGTGTGTGTGTGTGTGGAAAGATATGTGTTTGTGTGTGCCCCCATTTGAGCAAGCTGAAATGTGTGAGTGTGTGTTTTTCCCACACTCACCAGGGGGTTGTTAATGGTTCATGTGAGGTCAACACTTAAAAGGGTCATAAACTCACAATACGAAAGCCATCATTGCCTTTCCCTGCAAATATCCTTAAATATCACTCATCGGCTGAAAAACCTGTTTGGTCTCATTCTTCAGTCACTTCTTTTCCGCTGTTCACAAATGCTCACGGTGCAACACTGACAGTAATCTCTCTCCTTATTCCCTCCCCCGCCCCTTTCTCCTACATCGCTCCATCATAATGGAGGAATTTAATTCTTGAGGCCGACCAGCGGAGTTATCCAGCCGCAAGCTTGGCTTTGGCTTTAAGCTGATTCTGTACTGCGTTAACTGCCATTGGTGCCGGTGTCACCACCCTCTGAAACACTCGGACACAGTCCAAAACAACTCTTTACAATGAGACCAGGCTCCGGGAATTACAATTAGCTTTTACTTTTTCCAAAGCATCAATGACTGGTGCCAACTGGTTCCTCCAGGCCCTTCTGTATAAAAAGCCTTCATTCGAAAAGCTCTCAGTCAAAAACAACAAAACTCAGACACCCAGCCATTTACTTTAAGTTCCTAAACACTGGAGCCCAAATTACGAATGGTTAATGGTCTCTAAATGCAATAGTGAGAGGCACAAGTTCCAAAACTGATGACAGAAACAGGCCTGCTTGGTGAACAGCTAGTAGACATTTTTCTATTGCTACATTAAGTGTTGACCAGTAACAGCACTTCAAATAGCAACGTCAGTGGTTTAACTAGATTTTACACTAGCTTGGTGAAAGAGTTGAAACAGCTTTTCAGTAGGCTAGCTGTTTTATTGATTAAGTTGTGCCACGGAATCTTTACAAGCTACATTTTCCATCAAAGTTGAAGCCATGAAGTCCATGGTTGAAGTGCAAATGCGTGTTCCGTCCGTCTTCACTCCACCACCCCAGCGGTTTTTACTTTAGTCAACGAGTGTGTGTGTCTGGATATTCTCCTGACCTGGCTGTTCGCGTATGCACCTGACAGCGGGAGACTATCCCTGTCACCCCTAAATTCCACCTTCCGGAGATGATAGGTTATCACTTTATTTAATGTGTGTGTCGCTGGAACACATGTTGTACCAAACATAGTGATCAATCCATTTCACTGATACCCACTAAATCAGACCATGATGGTGTTTAAGGTAAGCCATGGGATCTCCAGTGACAGTGGTCACATCCTCTTGGAACCAAGAGTATCTGTTCCGAGTTTCCCTGGGAATGAGACCAACGGTTGTTGAACTATATGTCATGGTTTTCGACGAACAGACCATCATTGCCGTCCCTGGAACCACGCCATTGAAGTTGCTAAATACAAATCAAGCATACAATAAAACGATGTAGAAATAAATACCACCCAAAAGCCACACAGACCATCAATTGCAGTGAAGGGTATTCTGAAAATGTGTTTTGAGCAATCTTCCCAATCCATTGCCCCTTCATGCCAGGCTCATGCACAGCCTCGAATCAAAGTCGCAGTCTTACAGCGTTAACAACAATCACATTGTAAACCAATAAATAAAGCCTTCACCCCCCACTTAGAGCCTGAAAAAAGGAAAATCATAAAAGAAGCAAGACAAATTGAGGACATTGACAGGAGACAATGAATAGGACCACCAGGCATACAATTGTGTCATCTACTGGGGAAATCATTGCCACTTCGGGCGACATCACCAGCTAGCAGATTTCAGTTTTCGCAACCGTCTAGTATAGACTTTGATCCTTGTTAAATATGAGCCATGTCTGACAAACACCATTCAGAGTGATGTAAGAAGAACCGAAAAGAGGCAATTGGTCGAAGAAATAGATATACCATGTCATTTCCACCATGCTCATGCTCTAGGCACAAGATAGGTCCATTTAGCCTTTTTTGAAAGTGAACATGTCACATCCAAGCATGAAGACACGGAGGAGTCCCAGTGGATGCATACGTAAGTGTCCATGGAGTGCAGCAGTCCTGCTTCTCTGCCTGTGTGGTGAGTAGGCTATATGATTTACAAACACCACTGACAGAGAAGAGAGAAAGAAGAAAAGAGGAGCATTTGGCAGGAGCTGTAGGCCAAGAGGGGACGATTTACCGTGCTGTGATCTGGGCTCGCGATGAAGGCTTTTATCGCTGCTTGTGATCTGTTTTTATTTCTTGACCTTCACTGCCAACATAGCACTCACAGAACACACACATTCGAACATATGCGAGCATTTTTTAAACAGAGAAAAGAGATACCTCCCGTCAGTGACATTTACAAGTTCCATAAATGACTCTCTGAGCATTCAAAGCAAAAGTTGGACACTGAGTGTGTTTATTTTCGGTTCAACAAGACTTATCTTAGAAGGAGTTTAATATTTCAAGACTTTATCATCAATGCCGTCAACTGAGATCGTAGAAAGTGAATTTCAAATTAAATGTCCAAATAGTGTCTCTGAGGTTATGCCCCACTTTCTTCCCCCCCATAATTTCCTGTTAGCGGAGCAAGGCAGACATGGAGCAAAGCAGGGCTCATCTGGACTGCAGTCTCTAGCTGTGGATGCCAAGAACCCCTGGCCTGCATACCAAGAGGAGCTGAGACAGGATAAAGGAGACGAGGGAGAAGCATCAAACAAGCCGCCCGACAGTTGAAACAATGCACCAGGCAGAGGCTCCTCACCAGCCTCTGATGCAGAAACAGCCGCATTGATCTTATCTTTCGTACGTGTTGTGTGTCTTTAAAGTAGGTTACTGTCATCTGGGAAATAATGACCACGAATGGAAGGGTGATAATGAAATGGAGCATTAAGCTATCAAGTAGTTTGATGTTATAATCTAACTAATGCACTCAGTTTTAGATGGAAAATTCCAAGAACATCTACAACTGACAATGTCAAAGGATTCTGAGGGTATTGAGTTCATTTCATGAACTTTCATTCAGTTGGTTCATTTTTGAGTATTTCTGTGTTTGTGTTTCGTGATAATGTGTTCTATGTTGAGCAAACTAATAATAACATTGTTTAACAAAAATGTTGAAAACTCAGACAAATTTACTTAAAGGGATAGGGCAGCATTTTTATGTGGGGTGGTTACTGATGCTTTAACTTGTACTTCAGATTTATTTTTGCAACAATCCACAATTTTGTATTTGAGGGTTTGTCACAAGGTTTAAATGACGAGGAACAGGACCGTAGTGCAGAACTACTAAAGGCAAAAGTCAGAACAAAAGCTTAGTTTCTAATGTTCCAAAACAAAGTTATTCAAAGGTGTACTGAAAATTCCAAATGGAAGAGGAGCAAAATCACAAGGAATAACAAAGAGCAATCACTGGGAACACAGGTAGACATATGAACTGACACAGAAGGAAAGACACACTGAGCCTAAATAGACACTGGGGTAATCAGACACAGGTGAGACAGGAAGCAGAAACAGGAGGACAAAAAAAATCACAAACTTAAATAGGAAATACTGAAAACTAATCTAAGGACTATCAACAGAAAAATACACAGGAAACCTTAAAACACAAGGATACAAATGAAAAAAAAATGAAACTAAGAAACAACAAGGAATAATCAAACGAAACAGAGAAAATCATAACAGGGTTGGTAGTACAAGTGCAGGAATTAACCAGCATGCAGGCTTTGATTTTTTTAAGCCTTAAATAAAATTGTAATCTCAAAAGAGAAAGAGTAAGGGTCCTTTGCAGACAATTACTACAAAAAAAACATTTACAGAAAGATTGCCCCCTTCATTTTTCTGGAAAGTGGAGAAAACAGACCAACCGGTTTGTTGTCTTCAAAAGCATTTATAATCCTCTCAACTGCACCCCCCACCCGTTTGCAGGTCAATCAAACTCAGATGGTCTTTGACTGAAATATTGAAATATTCAGAGAATGAACCCTTACTAGATGCAAATTACACACCTACAGTACATTTGATTATTTGGTTATCAAGTGTAGAATGAAATTGGAATCAACCAAAACTTAAGCAAAATTGGGAAATTAAATACAAGGTCAAAGTTGTCTATCTCATCCCGGTTAGAGGGCAATTTGTTTTGCAGTCAGCAAGGAAAAGGGGCAAATAGGCTCTGTGACAATGACTTTTTTTTAATTAAAACCATAGCACATTTTGATTTAAATTCCTTTGATTTGGAAATTTATGGATTTGCTTCCCCTCTCCCATTTTCCACACTTGTAATATACTCAGTCACAACCTGCTTCTCCACACACCTGACTGGATTATCCAACTATTTAATGGCTCACACGTGCCTAATCTGTATTGGCACTTGGTCCAGTCTCTCTCCACTCCCTGGGGCCAAGTCTAGTAAAAAAGGCCTCTATAAATAAGGCCAACTGTTTCTCTGGAGCCCATAAATCTAAGAGCTGGATTTTTCTCCATTGTGGCATCTGGCGTCATTTGTCACATATGTGGTGAGCAATTAGGTAAAAAAGAAAAGCAGGAAACCCTGCAGAGGCCGCACTGGCTGGTGCCAGCAGCTATTGCTACGTTAAGTTTTACCACAGAGAGACCGTGACCCAGAGACTGAAGCAGGGAGCCAGAGAAAGTGGAAAATGTCTCTAAAACCAGGGCATTGGGTCCGTGAAATGAATGATATCACCGTTTTTCAGTGGGTGATGTGGTTTAGAACATCAAAGTCTTGTTTATGTCCACCACTGATGAACAAACTGGCTGAGCCTAGATGCAATCAAAGTCCTTATTTCTCATAATCTCAGGATGTTCGCCTTCGATCTGAACTTCCATACAAACAGAGATAGGGTGCAATTACAGGCAGAAATACACAATTACAAACCTATGCACACAAAAGAAGCATGAATACCACTGCTACTAGATTAACAAACCTAATTATAGACTTTGTTAGAATTGTTAGAATTCATATAACAGATTGAATAGCGAAAATAAAAACTGTAAAAAGAGAGGACAGGAACCTTAAAGGGTACAGGGGGCTTGCAAAAAAATAAAGGTAAAACCCCGGGGAGGAGTGGAGATGGAGACCAGGGAGAGGACGTGCATACATGTTGACATTTCTTAAGAATGCAATGACATTTTCATCATTTTCGTGCAGCATTTCCTGCAGCAAGGTCCTTGGGTGTGGGTGTATTTCTGTCTATTTGTTTAAAAAGCACAAACCACAACTAATATAGAACTTCCTCTGTTCTGCCCCATCAATTCCTGTTTCCAGTGGCTGCAACAGAGAACTCCGACCACAATTTTAAAAATATCATAACAAAATATAAATATTGGCATTCTGGAAGTAAAACTGGATCTAAGACACTTATGACATTTTGATTACAGACCTGATAATTTTCTTCCCATTCTGAGGGGATTTTACAGCAGTCAGAACAGACATTCTCACTTTGACTCCAAATACTCCACAGCTCTTCCTCCACCTAAACTCAATGTGAGTCTAATTGCTGCATCTGTTTTCCGTCACAATATAACTGCAATTAGACGGTTTCACAGCATGGGGTTCAAACAGCAGAGCTACCATCCGAACAAAAATACTATTAGTCACACTAATGACTGTAGACAGAATAGGTATCAAGTTAGAGGATCTGTTAACCATACATTTTAATAAAATTGTCTGCAGTCATATGCTGATGTTAAATGATAGAATAAGTCCGATACGAGGTTCAACCATGGATACTCAAAACCACTTGTAGGTTCCATCTGGTGTAAGTAAAACATTCACATACACCTTTCACTGGTCCTCCGCTTCCCTTTCATCAGGACCCCTCCCACTTCTTCTGACTTCCTGATCTGGCATCTTCAAAGTCTTGGACTACACCGCACAAGCACCTGTGCCAATAAACATGGAGGCATAACATCAGTACATATGTGTGTGCGCATGCCAGCACATACCTGTATGTTTGAACATTTACAAGTCCTTCCAGGATCTAGCCGGCGTTTTCTGTTATTGTTGCAGCCTTAAATGCATGGTTTTTTGGCAGATTTTTTAAAAGTTTGAAAATTGCAATGTTTTTTTGCTAAGCTTTTATATGTAACACATAACACATCCATCGAAAGGGATACACTTCTATAAAGCCATTTATTGTCTGAGTGAGCTGTTTGTCTACTGAAAACACTTTCAGTCAATTTCCCCATCCAGATGCATAATGAAATTTATCAAAACTAAATTAATTCACAATAATAGCCCCAGACATGCTAAAGCTGCTTTGTGCCACATGAGTAACAAAGCCTCTTGATGGCAGAAAGTTAGGAACAACGCCTGTGATTGGTCGTTGAAGACACCGGAGAACTATTTTTAAAACAGAAAATGGATAAATGATTATAACAAGACGCCTAGTATTGGATTTATGATAATGGATTCACTGGTTACACTGGAAGTCTCTGGAAACACACTGCAGTTCAGGGCTAGATTAAGAAGCTACTCTCTGAAACCATTGGCTATCATCTGGCAGCAATATGCTTCTGAGAAAGATGGCCAAGTAAAACTGCAAACTTTAACAGTTCTGTCCTGAATAGGAAATTATATGAACTTTTAAAATACTTATTTGTGAATAAAAGTTGGCTCAATAATTCTGTACGCATTCCAGGAAGTCGAGTTACCCAAATGCTGAATGGCTTTAGCGACACGTCGTCAAGCAGATTTGTCACTACAGTTGACATTTTTGGGAGCCGATGTCATTTTGGCAGAATGCTTTCTGTCTGCTTTCGCTCTCTATACAGACTTTTTTCCCCAGCATACACCAAAGCCAGCTTATACGTGGTTGGTCAATACTAATGTTGAGGGCTAATGTTCTACAAACAGCAACAAAGACACTTTTCATACTAAATTCAGCACCCCCAAGTATGGATTCTAGATTTGTATTTAGAATCTCTAAATGGAGATTAGAAAAAGAGACCCTAACAGTGCACTTGTCTGCTTCATAGCAAGAAAGAGGTTACTAGCCTGCAGCGTTACACCACATTGCCCAACCAATGGCGTTAACATTTTTAGTGTTAAAGAAATGAGTTTGGTGATTTCCATGGTGGCAATAAGGGCAGACAAAAGTGAAAGGTTGTGTTAAATGTTAAATGCATTGAGACTGGACAAACCAGCTTTCACTTACCATTGTGACACAATAGATCCAGAAAAATAAAAACATTTTAGCCTGATTATTTACTTGTTTTAGAATGGCCCTAAAATAGAGGACTCACTTTCCACATGGACTTACCAACTGGCTCTGTACAGACAAATATAGAATCCTGATTAGTAAGCACATTGACAGCCAAAGTGGAAACTGAATTTGTTGTGAGAGAGGCTGCAGAAGGTAAGTGTTTCTTTCAACAGACTGGCCTTTCCAGTCAGTCTCCCCACAACATCACAAAATAGCAGCAAAATGCTCTCTTAGTGGGTCTTTGACCTTCGCAGTGGGAAATTGCATCTGAATGCCAGAGTTGGAAAAGTGGGACAAGTGTGTATGGACTCAGAGTGGACTTGATCAGTGATGCACAACGAGCCATCAGACCTAAACCTGGCAACCCTTCAAATGCTGAGTCCTTTCGCTTTCTGACGCCTCTCATACCCTCCCACAACCATCTCTGTCTATGACATTCTTTCTGTGCCTCTATTTCTATACCTCTTTCATTGATGCTCTCCCTTCCTCCTCCTCAGCATGCAGTAGAGAGAAAGGGCTGACTCTAGTTCATTGATAGTGGAATTCGATTCAAAGCCTCTTCCTCTCTTTTTCAAGGTTAAGTACGGCATCGTTCTCATGCTTAAACCCAACCTAAGATGTATAGCTTTGCTGTAATTTTGCCCAGATTTAGCAAAGGTCAAACTTCTTTTCAAGTCACAGTATACACCCCGTCTGCTGCAACAGAGACTTCAAATGTAATCTCTAAGTTCAAATGTCATATCCTCTTGCTAAAAGACTTCAGCAAAACCCTTGACGTCTTTCTAATAGACAGAAGCTGTGGCAGCAAGTTCAAAGGGCTACAGGACATACCTAAGGCATTACTGGCATTAGCTCTATATGAAGGCTACTGTTTTGTTTGTGTTAATATGTGTGCTCATGCGGAAAATCTTTTACGTTTGCACACATGCACATTGCTTCGAATGCAGATATGAGCACGGTGCATTTTACTCTGACTGATGGTAACCATTCAGTAAGCACTGCAAGCCAACACTTGGAGCTCCTGGGTAACAAAAAAAAGAATATAATGCAACTAATTTAGACAAAGCACAATGCAGCTTCTGTTGTTACAGTGAAACTCACCCCTCTCTGTCCCTAAAACACATCTGCAAAATCATTAACAGATGTCTAAACAGCCTGCTTTGGCCAACGTATCACAAACACTCTAGCTCTTTCTCACTGTCTATTGTTATTCCAGTTATATAGTCCTAATTTCTGGCCATTTTCCTTTGCATATCAACTGCTGCCATGCTGATGCACTTAGGTCACAAACACTTGTTTTGTTTTTTTTTAAATGAAGAAAAACAGTTTTCCCATTTTTCTCTTCAGAATTTAGAGCTCCAGTGTAGCCAGTGGTTGGTGATAAAGGACATTCAGTCGATATATTTCTCTGTGTGCTGGTTGTTGTTAACAGTCCTGCCAGCAACTTGTAAAGTGAGACTGGAGTTATAGTTGAGAGACGTTAAAACGAGCCGATGGTTGGCTTCAGTTGCATACAGGTGTCTTCAAAGAAATTGACAAAAAGCAAAATCATCATCCAATGAGAGCAGAAGGTTTTGTGGTTGCGTTCCATCTGAAGAGTTCTGCCTGTTTTCCTGAATAAAACCAAATACACATAGAAACCAGAGAGCCAAAAATCCTGTCCCCTGTTTACATATTTTGCTATTACATGCAGAACCTGTGTGTAGAGATTAATACCATTCCACAAAAAAAATATGTCTTTCGCTAAAGTACTTTCTTGTGGTCTCTTAAATTCTACATTACTTGCTGAGGTTTTCAACAATCTCTTCATATAAGGACTCTTTCTATTTATCTTTGTATTATAAGTACAACTTTTTACTTTTAGAGGAATATCAATGCCTTCTTTCAACATTAACAAAGTACAAAATATTTCTAAATTGTAGTAATCAACTAAAATTCATTAATGGTGTCGTGCCATTGTGTCTGTGAAACACATTGAGTAAGTCTGAGCTCATTAGGCTGTACACCTTTTTAGGGGAAATTGACAGCAAGGGAACACTGCTTCCTTCACCACAACCAGCACACCCTTCATCAGCTGTGCTCAGTAATTATCACCTCATAATTAGTGGTCCAGGTTTTCAAGGGGCCAAAAAGAAAAATATAAAAGGTGTACCAGGGAAAGTTGCCAGGCAGTTAAGTAAAAAGGAGGCAGAATTTTAGTGGGGTGAAGGAAAAACTGGGTAGCCTCCACTGTGAGACACAACGCACTCAGGAATTTACAGTTGGTCTCATAAAGCCAATGAAAAGCAGAGCTCTCAAACAGCAGGCGTAGTCATCAGAAGAAAAACATTGGGAGGAAGACAGAGAATGGCCAGTTTAAAGTTATGAATGGGCAGCAACAAGAAGGGAGACAGAACAAGAGAAAAGAGCAACATACAATGCGGTTTATTATTCAAAAGGAAGTGCTGCCAACTGTAAATTTGTCTATGCTGGTAATTAATGACACCATGTTGAATAAGAAACCCAAAAACCCAAACTCTTGAACAAACCATTACTTGGCTGCAGGATCAGAGCAGCCGGGACCAATTAAATAACTTGTGGTTTTCATAGTAAAGTGATAATATCTATTAAGGCTTACAGGATTAGTGTCAGTTACAGGCAAACACTGGAATGTAGAGAGAGTATGGTTACTCTCGTCAATCAGTGCAAATCCAGAAGGCATTAGTCTGCTAACTGATCCAGAGGTCAGTGATCCGATGTTGTTTGGTCAAGGCTGGAACACAGTGGCATCGTTTGGTCCAAAACAAATGGAAGCTTGCCACAGACTACCTCATAGCCAGGATTTGACTTGGTTACCCTGGCATTGGATTAGTGTGTGTGTAACAGAGAGTGAAAAAGAGACCAAGGGTAAAAGGCAAAGTCATGGAAAGTTAACCACCATAGCAGCTGCGCCCGAGCTTGTGGAACCACACATTCATCTTGATGTGTAAGCGTGTACATGGGAACAGAGAGGGTTGAAAAGGCAAAGGGATGGAGGCTTTGGTTCAAGTCCATATCATTCCCAGAGCACTCACAGTTGGAGGAGAAAGGGTGAACAAAACCCAGCATGGAAGAGAAAATGTAATGGTATTTAGCTAAAAGATCTTGAATGAAAATGCAAACAAATCTATGTCAGATTTCCATTCAACATTTGAGTGATCTTTTGTTTTCTTCTATTGCTGGCCTCTCAGTCCATGTTCCCATGTTAAATTAGCACACTAACCGCACAGTCTTTCCTGGGGACATGAGGAGACGGAGTGAAAAAAAAAATAGAAACAAAGGGGCCCGTTACAGAAAATGCTTAGGAACTCTTTGCTGTTATTTTCTTTTGTTTGTTTGGCATTCTGCTGTTGTTTGCTGTTAGCGTGTAGGGTCAACATTCAGACCCCGAATGTCAGGCTTTCTCACAGAGCAGTAATCATCAAAGGCAGGAGTCTGCTTGTCTGCACAGGGAGGCCCCTGTTCATAACAAACAGGGGCCCGGGGTCACCTCATTTATACCCTTTTGCCAATGTGTTACCACCAATAGGAACGTGTGTACAAAAAGACTCCAGCAGTAATAATGACATATATGATGGGAACATTATCTGTCTACTGCTCTCGTTCTTATAATGTACTCATGTAACTTTAATCTAACGGATGTCATTTAAAGGGTTACTCCACTGATATATATTGTTAACTCAAAACAACAATGATGGTTTTCCTGTGATGTCTTATAGACGGTATGCATCATCTGCATTGAAATGAAGGGAGAAGTATTAATTGGCTAAGTGTATGGATGTAGATAGAAAATAAAATGGGACCTAAAATTGAACCTTGCGGTACACCACGTGATATGAATAACATAATCTCAACAGGAATCTTATTGTGTCCTTTTAGTGACCATGCAAAATAAGCTTGGTTTTCCAGAATCCTCAAGTATGACACTAAAATGTCTTTCGGTGTAAAATGTTGTCAGACATTGTCCTTTTTTAAAAGTGAACAAGTCTTATAGTGTATGTGGGCATACATTGACTTGGATAGAGCTTAAGTAATAAGCAAATAATAGTAAATAATAGTCATTATATCCCAACTTATTGGGTACTAGCTGATTGATCTGTAACATATACAATAAATGGTTTTCAGTCCAAAACCAATTACTCATGGGAACGAAGCTAACAATGTTGTGAAAAAAAATACATTCAAACCATTCACTTACTGGAGAGAGTAGTTATGGAAAGTCAAGGATTTGATAAAAGCTCTGTTTCTTGTCCAAAAAATTAACGAGGGTGTGATGACTGGGAATTTGGAGAGAGTTCTAAAGGGTTGGAAGAAGAAACCTTCTTGTCTAGATGGGCTGTTGATGATGGTGATTGGGTTGCTGTCGTCCTGGTGGTCATTATCTCAGCTGTCCCTTTTTTTCAAAGTCATGCCAGCTGAAAACAGTGAGGCCTTTGGAGCCACTGGGACCACAGGGACACGAGCCAGGGAGCCTGTGAACAGATTTCCTGGTAGAATTTGTAGCAGCGAAGGCAAAGTTCGGAGAATCCAGGGGATTAGGGACCTCTTTGATTGCGAGAACTGAGGATACAGTCAGTTATTACTGAATAAGCTGGCAACATTTCCATGCATGGAACAAAGCTAGACAATTCAGCATGAGATTAATTAGAAAGGGATATGAAGTCCAATGGAATCTGGAGAAAACAGGCCCAATAGGCCAAAGAGTGACAGCTTTTATGATATTTTATTGCTCTTGCTCTGGATTCCAACCCAGAGTGCTGCATCAGTATCAGTGGGCGACTTTACAGATGACCTCAATTACAGCAGATTGTCCCATCTGGCGCCTCTGAGGGCCCCTAAAGCCCAGTGCTGACTGTCTGTCATTGAGTGCACTTGTGTAGTGTGTTTTTGCACGAGTGCTTAGGACTCGTATTCATGTGTACCAAAATCTGTTTGTCAGGTTAAATCTACAATTCACTTAGCAGATGCTTTTATCCAAAGCGACGTCCATCAGAGAGTAAGTACAACACTAAACCATTCAAACACCGATACTGAAGCAGCGGGAGCAATGCAGGGTTAAGTGTCTTGCCCAAGGACACATCGGACATGTTGCTCAGCTGGGGATCGAACCCTCGACCTTCCAGTTGAGAGGAGACGACTCTACCAACTGAGCCACAGCCGCCACAATCATCAAAATCATTTAATGATTGCTGTTTCATCTGTCTCTCTTTCATCTCTGTTATAAAAATTATGTGATTTTCCAATAAAACATGGTCACATGTGCCTAAATCATTGCTAAATGTGTGTCTGAGTAATTTGAGCACTCTTTTGATGCCTAATTGTCCCTTTAGGCCGAGAACAGGAGCTTAACATATCAGCCATAATGCCGCAAAGAGGACTTAGCTCATCCGAGAGACACCAGATGCCATATCTTCATTTTTGTTTCCTTGTCCTCAGAGACATCTGGAAGGAATGGGACGTATTTTCCAAATTAGCGGACCTTTGATGATTTATTTACTCTCTCCGCCTATTATCATAGTTAAAGTCCTCTCTCCTCCCCTTCAAACACAACTTTACATAACCATAATTCAATGCAGCATTCATCCAGAGGGTTGTTCTGCAGAAAGGTCAGTGTGGTCACATAAGGATACAAAGTCAAGACAACAGTTTATCATTCCAGTAATCTGGTTAGTCCTGCCTCTGCTCTCTGACAGGTTGACAGCAATATGTGGCAATGAATCCCTAACCAGCAAATATTCACATCTGTGGACCAGAAATACATACAAGTAAACACAGCATAAATATCAGGGAGAAAGGCAGGTTGACACGTTTACATTTCCTAATGCAATAATAGGAGGGCAAACAGAAAGTGAAAGTAAAAACATGTGAAACTTGTAGCCTGTGGTGCCTGCAGGGTTTCATTATTAAAATCTTGCATCATGTACGGGAAATAAACAAGGCAACAAAAAACACTGGATTGAAATCTTACATAAATCATTCCATTGCACAAAGATGAGTATCAACACTGCGGTTGATGAGACACAGACCCAGTAGTCAAATGAAATGATTCACTGTCAAGACAGAATTTTACAGGTTTTATTGGTGGGATCTCAAGCGAGTGAATATACTCTTCTTATCTTTGCATCAACCACATAAACACATCCTCAGTTCCATGCATTTGCCTTTATCTTATCAACTATTTCCTCTTAAGGGTTGTGTTTGTAAACAGAGCCATACCTGTAACCTCCCACAGGGGCAATCTGTTAGTGTGTGTGTGATCTCCTTTGAGACCATAATGATTTGGTGTTGTATCAGTCCATCTCTGGGATGAAAAAAAAACTTGTTTTTCTTCTTCTCAGTGTCTCCAGGGGCCTCCCAACTTTATCACTTCCAGGCAGTAAGCTGACCACCTGGGAGCTCCGTGGCGTTGAGCGGTTTGTTTGCGTTTGCGAGCTTGTATACATGCACTTTGTGTGGGTGTCCAGCATGTAAAAACACAGCAGGGTTGAACGCAGGCAGCAGAGACACAAAGACATCTGTGATTCAAGGACTGAAACCAGAGGGTAAGTTGAGTCCTGGCGATTTGACCTTTTATTCTCTTAAGCAAACACCCAGTGGAAACTCTTCAACACAGTGGAAAGAAAATACAAACACACATGAACACACATGAAGTATCAAGTGGAAAGTGTGTCCCAGTGTGGGAGGCTGTGTAATCAAGCCTCAGGATCAGAGTCAGTGTTAGACGTCTGCATCCCCACAGATAAGCAAGGGCCTTTCTTTTCCGGTGCTTGGACCTCCTGGTTCACAAACAGTGTCAGTAATCACGGATTTTGGGAAGTATTTTTCTGCCACTGGCCTATCAGTAGTTGTCATATTGAACCTGTATTAGCTATGCATGTGCTAGGTTGTTAGATTTGGAACAAACTCAGTGTTTCCTCTCAAATATAAAATGGATCAAGGTGAGGAGTTGCATAAAACATCCAGAAACATTTCGATTCACATGATTGATCTGTGCAAAATAGCCGCTGATTGGGTTTGACATTTCATGACGAACAGATTAGATCTGGGTCTCATTAAAATGCAATAGTATAAAACAGAAAACACATTGGACTGTAGTACAGATGTGATTGGAAAGGGAAACATGCAATGTTATTATCAAGCTATGATGAAAGTGATCACAAATAGTTTCTTATACTGTAAGCATTTAGAGGACAATCTCATGAGCCTAGTAATCAAAAACAATCGGTTTAAAGCTGTTACACACAGTCCAGAATACAAAAAACCATCCAGTCCAGTGCACTGGTATGCAGACACACACATGCACAAACACAAACAGGCTCCTATAAGTGAAAGTCGACTGCTGCAGCTACTACAGTGTGTTTGTTTTTTTGTGCGGATGGCCAATTCCGATGGGCGGACTTTCAAAGCCGTTTCTAATCCATTTGATTAGCTGAACCCAAGAACCTGGGCTGCAGACAAAGAGCTCTTTCACACATGCAGCCACTGCTTACAGCTACATGTGATCTCAGGAATCTGTACATCACAAAACATTCTTCTACATTCCACCTCCCTCCTTCTCACTGTTTGTGTTTCCCTCTCGCGCCTCCTCTGATAAGGCTGCTGCGGTTTTTCTGACTTGATAGTATCATGTTTTTCTTTCTGACATTTCTGCAAAGTCATCACCTATTCCCGAGACTCTAGAAGATTTACACGAAAAACAGGTTCTGGCTCATAAACAAGGGATGAACAAATTACTACTTACAATGAACCAAACCACAAACTAAAGCTTCAGTTATTACCAACCTCCTCTCTAATTACACTTTGCAAAAGAAAGATTTATCACAGGATTAGGAAACATGTTTTCTCTAGTGATTTAGTATTTCACTCCATTAAAGTTTGTTGTCTGAAAAACAACAGTCAAAATGTATGCAGCAGAGGGAGAGATATCCTGATTTTAGTCCCTGGTCGTTGAGCTAAAAAGTAATTGGATCATTCCCTTCCCATTATTCAAGCTGATAATAGGTACCTTTTGTCAGATGCTTAAAGTCTGATTCATCATCTTCTAAACCTCATATCCTCTTGGCAGTTGAAGCTGCCAGACATAAACTCAGATGATAGTTTTTCTTTTCGACGAATGACTTTTCAAAAGGCTGACCTCACAAACATTTTTTATTTTTTTGAAACATTCAGTCCAATCCAAACTTCAGGAAGGAACAACAACAAATGCAGAACTCTCTTACAATTTCCAATTGATTTTGTTTGTATGAATCCTCTGATTGGTCAGCAAAGATACTGATTTGGCACAATACAACACTTTCTTACTTTTATTCTGTTCTATTGCATTCATGTTGAAATTAAAACTTGGATACATTAAAAGAGAATTGCTGCTATTACATGAATTCCTAAAACCTTACGCTTGAAGCCACCCAAGAGTTCCCCAAATGTGCGAGAATGTTGGCATAAACAAGTCTGTTTTAAACATGAAATAGGGGAAACGGATTTGCTTTCCTTCTTGTTACCTCATGCTAATTGTCATTTGTTTTGCCATCTCTGGTCCTGAAGCTGGTTTGGGAGACGTAACAAAGAGACCATCTGGTTTGACAGGGCCTCTGACATCAAATGTCTTCTGTTTTAAGACCACAGGAGATCCCAGGGAGGAGCGCTGTAGTCACACTCACGTGAATACCACCACCTAGTCGAAGCCTAAACACATGATTTAACGTGTGAAGTATGCATTGTTGTAAAACGGTGGTTATCAGAAAACCTCACAGGAACTCTAACACATGAAGTGTGAAAAGCTGTGAGGGAGAATTATTTTTAGGTTCAGCAAAACTTTATACAAAGGAGAAATCCTTCCTGCATATTATCCTACATGCTCTTTTGTAAAGAGCCTCGAGATAACAGTTGTTATGAACTGGCACTATACGAATAATGATCGATTGATTGATTTGATTCAAGTTTAAAAAGTCCTCGATAGCCGTTTTCACATTTATCCTGAGGTAAGACGTGACGCTAAATGCCGGAGTAGCGGGCGAAGCAACAGAGTCCGCTATACGATGCTACAATGAGAATATTTGCCTTTATATCAAACACGCTGACAAACAGAAAACATAATGCTGCCTTTTAATTACATGCAGATTGTACTGTCTGCGCACTGACTCCAGTCACAGTATAAAAACGTCACCACCCTCTCCTACTGGCTCGAGGTGAATTCTAATAATATCCTGGGGCGTACTCACATCAGCTCACTCGGACTTGCTGCGGAAAAAATACTACGATGTGGCTGGCAGGAGAAACTCGGGGTGAAGTCCGAGTGAAAAATTTGGCTGTTTGAGGTCACACATGCAGCTCCTCCTGAACATATCAGGAGTTTTTCAGGAGTTTTCTGCAAGAGTGAAAGCCCTATATGTTCACTTCAAATCTTTTTTCTGTTTCTGCGAAATATTCATCTTATAAATGACTCTCGGGTAAGAGTGAGCATCTTTTAATTTTTGTTTTGTAATGGAACAATAAGGCCATGTTTTTAAACCAGTTTTCCTAGACTTGTTTAATATAATGGCATACATTGATTTGACTTTCTTGAGTGAAGGGATTGTGAAAAGTGGGAAATTGAGCTATATGATATGACACAATATGAAATATTGAAACTTTCTCTTTCCTACACAAACGCATGCATTCATTGTGCACTAACGTACACATGCACACATCTGCCTTCTCATTTGGAAGAGGTTTTCAGACCAACACTTTTGTAAGACTGCCGAAATAAATAAGAAAACAGCATGTCATAACATTTAATGAAATGTGCCTCACCATCCCCAAAGGACCAATTTGAAGGTGTGTTCCACCGTTTAATAGATTGTTCCTGACTGAAACGCTTGGGACAGAGGCTGCCTGAAAGAGACTGCCTATGTGTGTGTGTGTGTGTGTGTGTGCGTGTGCGTGTGTGTGTGTGTGTGTGTGTGTGTTGTATGTGACACAGGGGAGAGGCAGATCGGAGAGGAGGGAGTGTCGTAGTGACGGGACTCTGGAAGCAGGCGGTCTCTGGGGTCCATCTCTTTTCTTCTAGCTGGCTAGCTGCAGACTCTGTGGCAGCAACAACTAATGAAATGTTTTTCCAAGGACAATGATAGCATGTATTTCAAACACTTACCTTTACTTTCCCTAAAGAAAACAGTGCCAATACACAAACCACAGAAGCATACACAGTTAATCAAAGACATGGGGAAGCATCTGCGATGGGTAATGAAGAAACAAAAGTTGATTTGTGTTGTTTTGTGCACATGTGTGGCTCTCTGTGTGGTAAAATGCATGACAAATTGTTGTCTCATACTAAGCATGGTTAAATAAACACAGTATGCACACTTATCTGCTCATGACAGATGTTTGCCGTTAAAATGTACACAACGACAACAGTGAAAGCTTCTTATCTGCCATATTGTGTTGTTTGTGTTTCATTTACACTGAGCGGAAACAGATCAACCATAAAGTCAACAGAGCTATCCAGGTAAACTCAATTCACTTTCTTTCTTTCTTTCTTTCTTTTCGCTCTCTTTTTTTTTTCTTACCCTGTGCTTCTCGCCAGCTGTGAGTCCATCCAGCCATTCAGTATGAGACATCTGGGATGCATCGGACCCGTGAGAGAGGAGAGAGAGGGGGCGGCTGGAACTCATCTGAGCAAAGAGGATCAGTAGATCTGTTCTCTGTGTGTATGGAATCCGAAATGTCCCCAGGTTTAATCTCATCCACTTATACCTAACAGGAATGACGACAAGGTGTCAGGAAGGGGTGATGATTAAAATTCTGTTTAGAAACTATAGTAAACTGTTGTGTTTTGATTTACTGGGAGAGCGCTAGTTTTAAGACAGCTTACAGGAAATAATGAGTTGCATGTTTGCCTGGGATGTTTGTGCTAAAGTCATCCTGTCTTTAGGGGGGGAAAAAGTCGAACACTTAACTACACTAAAATAATGCAGAATTGAGCCTCAAATTTAGGATACAAGTGCAGTAATCTCATTTGTAGTTTAATGCTGGTAACGGCAGATGGCTGTCTACCAGTTAGTCTGTTTTTTCTCAAGGTCTCTGCCTGTTATAAAGAACATCTTTGTTCCAGTGTTGTAAGTTCTTTCTCATTGTGGATCAATGTTGGGTCTCTGTAAAAAAAAAAAAAAAATGTACAGAGCATGTCTAGGCCTGCTCTGTGAAGATATCCTTTTTTTCGATTTTGGCTATACATAAAAATGAATTGAATGATTGACAAATTGTAAACTGGACTTGTTTCTACGTGATTCCGTTCTGTCCAATACCTGTTAAAGGTGAACTTAAGATGAAAACTCAACACAGAGAGGTCTGCCACTTAAGGCTTTGTTTGATTAAAACCAAGTCGTCCTGCAGTAAACTTGCCTCTGGGAGCTCTGTTCAAAGCAGTTTATCTCTAAGGTTAAATGACTTCAGGACAGACAGTCCCACTAATTTAACTCCTCTGTTCAAACAGACACATTAGTGATTAACTTGACAAGGATATTAAATAGAACTTAAGTCCTCCTCTTTGGAACTAAATTCTAATTTGTCTAAGGAACTTCAGTCAGAAGAGAAGCCACTGAACCCTTAAATTCCTTCAGACAGTAGCTGAAGAATGCTAGATTACAGAGTCAAACTTTGGGACTCAGCCAATGAATGAGTCCAGTCTCACTTTTCAGCAGCTTCAACTCCTCCATCACCCAATCAGAGTCAACATCTGTGACCAGGTTAAACCAGGTGTGGCTTGTCCTAATGCCCTGGAAACCTCTGTGGTTAGATCTGGAGCCTAATGCAGGGGGACATATGTGTTTAATAGGTGGAGGAGGGGATTGACTCAAATTTGGACTGACACCTGGAGCCTACAGCGATGATGAGGATATTTGGACATGTCTGTACCCTTTAATCCTTTTACGCTTGGCCTTTTCAAAATGTGTCAGAAATCTCTGCCCTCTGGTGTTTTTTTGGGTTTTTTTTTAGATCCAACTACTAATTCACCTGCCCCCAAGAGTCAACTTGCACCTGCGTTGGCTGCGTCATCACACTGACACCAAATGTCAAAAATGGGGTTAGACATGTCATGAGCATTAACGTGGTTTCAAATGATGTTGACTGTGGACATAATTTGATTAACATTTTTGGGCATGCAGAGAATATCATTTTGCTCTGGCACATAAAAGAAATTCCAAACCAGCAGGTCCTACTGTGAAAAGAAAACAACAAGCTGGAGTTCACATGGACAGTTCTCATCTTTAGGGGGTTTAAGTTGTGGCCAGTCAGGGATCGTGGTGTTGGCTTTCAGTCTTTTTAAGAGAACAATATTTATGATCCCTGCCAGAAATCAGGATCCACCCAGGGATAAATGAACAAAATACAATGATTCATATGTCTGCGGTCTCTTGAGAAAAAGAGACATTAGTAAAGACCACATATATCTCCATACACAAAACCTTGCTTCCTGACATCTGATACATCTTTTTGCTGTTGTATAAAGTTGAATATGTTCTCACAAATCTCCGTTGTGTGAAATGTGACACAGCGATTCCAGGCGAAGGTGTCCAAGCTCAACTTCATGACCTTTCACAACCACCTATCCGCACTCTGATTTTACAGCAAGATTAATGTTTCAGATTTCATCCTCCTTATTGTCTCATGTCTGGCCAACAATCCAAGGCCTTTTTATTCACATACTGCTTCCATATGCTTGACAAATGCCCTGAGGTACTGGTACCTTAGGCTAAAATTATGTGTGGAATGTTGTTTGCACTACAGGCTACTAGGTTGGCCTACCGAATGAAATCTGGAACATAAAATTAGTTCATGGATACTAATGTAGCAGAAAAACAGCTTCAGCCCCATTTTTTTTTTTTTTTGTGGAAATAAAGGAAGATAGGGGAGCTTTTTTTCTTTTTGGTTGACCTCGTCCTGCTCTGTTACTCTCTACGGTTCCCACACTGATTTGCGCTCCAACCCATCTTCCAGTTTCCCTCCGTTTTTCCCTCCGGTGACAATACATTAACGTATTATGTCATTCTCAAATTACTGTTTTGTTACAGCGTGCTGTCCAAATAATCAAAAATCATTCAGGCAGGAGGCTGTCCAATAAGATGACTCATTGTTTTTGTGTGTAAACAGCTCACTAGGAGTACATATTAATCACTTGCAACAATGAAAAGGCTGAGGCAATGCAATTCCTGTGTATGGTTTAAGTCTTGCTGAAGGGGGCTTTTGTTTGGGTAAGTGTCATAACAAGACCACCCAACACAATGTCAGCACAACTAAGAAAGCCTGAGTGACTTAACAGACACAGGGGTTGATGTTTTACTTTTGATGGAGAAGTTTGGCATGGGGCGCCGGTAGCCTAGTGGTTACTGTGCGTGCCCCATGTACGGAGGCCATTGTCACACCCAGAACCTGTGGCTCCTTTCCTGCATGTCATTCAGCACTCTCTTAACTCTATCCACTGTCCTATCTATAAATAAAGGCAGAAAAGAGCCCCCCCCCCCCCAATAAAAAAAAAAAAAGAAAAAGAAAGGTTTATATCAGCAAAATTATGTTTCATTCACTGCTTCTTGGTCCTTGAAGCCCCATATATACTCAGAGACTGTATGGAATGCTGAGGTTTTAGGTCTACTTCATGTTGTGAGTTTTGACATTACCCCAAGGAACCAAGCTGGGACATGAAGCAATTTTGGCACAGTGACAGCATTGGGTTTTGTACATATGCACACCATCCCTAATTACTTTTTACACATAAACATTCCAATAAGTCCCAAACCCCCCCTTAATTACCCTTTTTATTGACATAATTTTATTAATTTTTCATTAGCCTTCTGAAAGTCAGGAGTGGACTCATTATGAAACCGTACAATGGATTCTCCAAAGTTTTGACTCTTGCAAAGAGATAAATGACCAAATGGCTCACTACCAACACTTTAAAAGACTTGTTACGGTAAAAGGGGAAAAATGTAACATTTAACCAACGCTTCAAGGCTTTACAGGTCAAGACATGAAGTCAGCAGTCGTATCTTAGCAACATCTGACATCAAATATCAGGCACTCCCTACAAAGGGGAATACACACCCAGAGATTTAAAGCTTAGAGTCTATTTCTTCAAATATGTCCCAAAATAATGAAAATGTGAGAATGTGCACAATAGCTGCAGCATTCATTTATCAATTTCACTTTGCAGGCAAGAAAACAGCCAGGACAATAGACTCACTAGATGCAAATCACATTTCCCTCTTTTACTTGCATGCACATCCTGCCAGGGAGCTAGATTTGCACCTTCCTGTCGCTTCAGAAACCAGCAATTCCTTGAGCCCCAGTGAATCCTGGAATCCAAGGCCTCCAATTGGTTTCCTTTCCTTGCAAGAAATGATTTCGCTATTATTTTCCTACTATGCTTTCCCTCAATGTCTTAAAGGTCAGAAGTCTTTATGACTTTGAGCTGCTTTAATATCAAAGTCACAGGTGGAGACCTGTCCTGCAGAGAGGCTATTAGACTCACTGTCACACAGCTCACTGACTCACAAACAACTCGTGACCTGAGTAGCTGTTTTTTTTCATCTGTCAGACAATCCTTTCTACATCCCTGCAACCATACACATGCACCTCATTTTTCTAATTATTCACTAAAGCAAATCGCCATGTTGGATTCCATGGCAAACAGAGATGACCTCTTGAGCACCCCTCTCTGTGTTTGGGACCACCAAGGTCCAGTCACCGTCTTGACTTTTGACCTGAATGTTGACTAATAGTTTAGCCACTTTCCTCTCTTTCTCTTACTTCCCCTTTGTCCCTGGTGTGTATTCTGTCTTCATTATCTTTCCCACACTTCACCCTGCATGTCCCTCTTCACCTTAGGTGTTACATTGCCTTTAATTTAACCTTTGACCTTTCTCTGTCACTGGCCATCATTTTTCTCTCTTTTTCTTAAAGGCCTTCTATTGTTTTGACCTTGTTGGTGGACAATTGAGTGCCACTCCTTTGTTTTGCTTTTCTTCTTTTTCCCCTTTTTTTGGAGTTGCTATGGTGTGAATTTCTCTGACTGCAATGCTCCTCTGTGATCTCTTTTTCGAGGTCCGACTTTAAGCTTGTCCATCAAGGGAAAGTCCCCGTATATGATGACGTAATTATCCTATATTCCTGCATCCGAGTAGCCTCTTGCCAAGTGGAATACTTAATTATTTCAGCTTGTATTCCCAAATTCTCAATGAGATTAGAAAGAGCTCCAGTATGTGTGTGCAAAAGTGAGGGAAGCTGTATGCATGTGTGTGTAGATTGAAAGGCTGCAGAGTAGATAGAGGTCTGACTGAGTGCACACACACAGTAAATATTCTGTCACAAAGGAGGTAGCATGCACATTGGAGAGGTTATTTGAATAATATTGGCCGTACAGCCTTTGTGTTACGGTTAGGGTGTGCTTCATTGTTGTGCTGCGTTTCAGGGCAACAGTGACTGGATTCAGATAAATGAGTGTTTACTGTGGCCTGTACTATCAACTGAGCCCCAGTTCATCATTATCTAATATGTCAGAAAGGCCTGGCTTCTGTGTGATGAAAGGAGAAGACGTATACTTCTGTTCTTAAATAGAGTGTGAGGGCAATGCAGCGTTGAAGTACTCCTTGTGGGAACCTTATTCTGGGCGCTTATATTTCACAATGGGGCTCTGTCTAAGGTGACATCAGAGGCTGTTTCCACAATGATAGACTAAGCATGATTAGATCTAAAAAAAACTGTCAGACGTTATATAAAAAGAATGCCTGAACAAATTCAACATTGTGCCATACTTTTTTAGAAGAAAAAAGAAAGACAAAAAGCAAATGAGAAACTTCAAGGGACAGCAGCGCTATCACTAATTTAGGGACGGGGAGTGTTTATAGACTATGTATGTTGTAGTGTGTCAACGGTTTTAACTTGTCCCTTAAAACATGAAATTGATTCAGATATGTCATGAATAGACACAGGCTTCCTTAATCAATTTAGTTTTTTGTATGACTCAGTTAGGTCTTGTGTTTTGATCTGTGTGTGTGAGATTATGTAGCTCCAAGCTATCATTTTTGTAATGGTTTCAAAAACTCTACTGTAATGTTTAATTTATTCTTGAGTTTTGCTCTAACACAGCATTTTATGCACTGAACTCCAATCAAACTCCAATAATTAAATTCTACCTTCAATGTGTCATGCATGTATTTATTAATTACTTACATTGTTTGAATCAGTCAGCTGGGAACCATAGATGGCGACTCTTTATTTAACACAATCACAGTTTACCTTTTCCACCTCTGATATCCTTTGTCAATACACCATCAGGTCAGGAAAAGTGACTAAACTCAATGCTTTAAAGGTCAAATTTACACAAAAGTGTCAAGCCAGGATTCATATAAACATCTAGTCTAGATTTTGATTAAGACAGCGTTTTTTGTAAACCATTTTAACATTGTTCCCTTGTACTTTCACATAATATTGAATGCGATTCACATGACAATCAAGCCATTTGGCACTATTGAGTCCGGTTGACCCATTGCCAGTGATAACCAGCCACAAGAAGTCCAAACTATTTACACAGCTGGCTGTTTATGAGGGCAAACTGGACGGACAAACAGAGGTACTTGAGGTTCAGGATTGCTCTGTGGCCTGCTGGTCAAACAAAGCCAGATGCTATCCTGGCTTTCCAGATTATTTGCCATTTTATTTATTAACCTCACTCAAGGGCCATGACAAGGCTTTCCAGAAGTTGTACTTTCCATCACTGTGTTACATCAAGTTCTACTAAGCCAAGCACCAAAGCCAGCCCATTAGTTTTGGCTTTTAAACCTTTGGACCTATCTGATGGAGGTGGATGCCCACTAAAACAAATCCAATCCGTCAATGATGGCTCCAAATGGTTTTAGAAAACAGTCGAGTGCCAATTAGCCTGTGTATTGCCCTGACATGTGCTGTTCAGAGTGACTTCAGCTCTGCATTCAACTCCAAGGACATCGTTGTCCTGTTGCTGCTGATGTAACGGCAGCTGCTGGCCAGGCTGTTACATAAGCTCTGGAGCCACATGAAAAAGCCAAATTTCAAATGAAAAGCAGCAAAAGAGTCTCTGGTCACTTCTACAGGACCATACAGCTCCTCCTAACACAGGCTACTGGCCAAGCACAGCATAACAGCTCTGCACTGCTATGATCCCTCTCTCACTCAATATGACTGCCATATGGATGAGCTGCAAATCAACAGCTGCGGGGATGTGTGCTTGTGCAAATTGTTAACATATTAATGTGTGTGATATCTGCTCAACAGAAATGTGTTTCAACACCCAATTGCCACTATGTGAAGTGTTGTGTAGGTTTAAAGATTCTCAAAATGAGCTGAAAAAAATACTTTTAGTTCTTACTTCTTTACATATGAAAAAAAACAAACAGAAATAGTTGAGCTACCGTGACACAAACAATAGTAAGACTACAAAAGTTCCATTGTTGAAATTCTCCCTTTATTATATTAGCGACGAAAACCACAAACTACTCCAGAATCAAAAATCTTCCCCACCCCCCTCCACGGAGCTTAGTTGATGACACATAACAATGAGTTATATAATTGTGTGCATACAAATGAAAGCCATCCCTTCAGGAGAAGAGCCAACAATTCCAAAAATGCCGTGTTTCATCCAGTGAATCAGTGCTCCTGGTAGCATGTACTCATGTAACCCTGCTTTTAAAATCGTGAAAACAACACCAACTTCAGTATGAAATAGAGGCCCTAGGATTAAAAAGTGATGCGCAAAACTCCATCTGTTTAGAGAACTACCTCGCTATAAGTCAACTAAGCATCCCCAAAAGATCACAACACTACCAAGTAAATATGGTTATTGTCACTCAGCCGGCAGGTGTGAATACGATCTGGTGACAGCATTGCATCTTGGAGTGACTGCCAACCTTTTGGAACTTCTGGTGTTGCCAGCAGTTTCCCTCAGTTACCCTGAAAGATCTCACAACTAAGACTTCCTTTCCATTGCTTTGCCATTGTTTACAGTTGGACTAGGAAGTTGAGAAGCGAGAATGGCATGGAAGTTAAGAACTAAAGTCTATGAGCAAACTGTTTGCTTCACTAAGATATCCGTTTAAATAGATGAATTAAAGCTAAATCATCCTCAGATGACCAACTATGGAAGCTGGGATGGCATTACAGCAGATCTTTGCTCTCCACAAAGACTATTTTCCAGCAGCCAATGCCT
The DNA here is from genome assembly GCF_963584025.1 of Labrus mixtus. Classification (NCBI taxonomy): domain Eukaryota; kingdom Metazoa; phylum Chordata; class Actinopteri; order Labriformes; family Labridae; genus Labrus; species Labrus mixtus. The sequence continues at coordinate 19,401,034 of NC_083626.1, read as the reverse complement.
GCTGAAATGCTTGCAGACAATAGTACGTATACTACCAACAGACACAAGATTGCTTATGTCTGTATCTTGTCACATGCCTTTATTCTGCATTTATGCATTTATGTAGCATTGAATGTAGAAAGGGATAACATGACTTCAATCACTTTAAGCTCTTTTTCAAAACATCTCCATTTGCACGACTCTTGTCTCCAAGTTACTGATACAAACAGCAAGTTCTGTTTGGCACAAGATGCGGTTAGAAAAAGTTGTTGGACACAAAATGACACAATGTGTGCTCTCCAGCAAACTTGGAAACTTAAAACCCACCCACGGAGACATAGAGTTGTAGATTGACATTGGTGTTTTACACACTTTTTCGTCATGTTTGACCATTAAATTCTGTTTCTGTACAGTTTCACAATTAGCTGAACAAGTTGCATTGTTATTTTTCGTCATCCAAGCACAATAAACTTAAAACGGTGAAACAGCTATGTTCCTTCCCACAATAAAACCATGACCTCTCTTATCAGCCAAGGATTGTTTCATTTAAACAATCCTAGTATTTGATTTACAAGACATCTTTCTCTGACCAGAACCAAACTGCTTTATGCACTGTGCAAAAGTAAAGCATGGTAAACATTATAATCACTTGATGAAACCTCATGCAGGAGGAGGTTCATTTCATCCATGAACATGCACACCCACACATACATGCTTACTGTACTGAGTGGTATTTTATAACCAAAAGCATGGATCGCAACTTTCTCTGATAATAACCAAGCCTATTGAGCATTAAGATACAATAATAGTAGAGGGTCGAATATATTTCATAGCAAGGCATTATAACCACAAACAGATGGGCCCGCTACCACTGACCTTAATTGATGGAGGAATGGAAATCATTTCAACCTCACCAATCAGAGGTAATCAAGGCTAGTCCTCCCCTGACACCCCAGTCACAATTAAAGATTACTGATGTTGTACATATGAAGTCCTTGGTTGTTTAATTCTGCTGTGAGTTGAGACTACTCCGCTCTTACTCGCCTTTGCATTTTACCACAAAACCTGACCTTGTAATTGTTTTAATCAGGCTGCAATTTAACGTTTAATCAGTGTGTGCGTTTTTCCAAGAGGCAAGTAATCAACATAAGTCACTACTTTCTGCATATCAGGAAGATCTTTGTCTCACTTTAGAATGTATATGACCATGACCTCTGAAAAAAGTTACAAGGTTTACTATTGATCTATATGTTATGGAGTTCAAATGTAAGCCTGAGGCACCACGGACAGCATAATTTACTCGTGATATACCCCTGATTCACAGAATGTTAGAAGGGTTATTTAGTGTTATTTCCCCAAAAAGCAGCCTACTCGGACCAAGTTGGCATGCTTTGGCCATTGCATCTCTTCAGTAGAACTAAAACCAGAAGGTCTTATTCAGTGTAATTTCCCTTGGAAACAGCCTACGTCGACCAAGTTTGCATTCCATCACTGCAAAGGATTAAATCTCTGCACATTTAACAGGGACGTTTAGTTATCATTTCTTTGCTGATCATTTTTAGGCTTTAATTGTTGCTTGATCAGAATGTCTCATCTAATACCGAAGACCTAATACCTAAGAGGTATACAGTTTACATCATTACGTATTGATATAATATAGTGAAGGAAAGTTGGATGTTTAAGGATGGTGATACAAAACATTTGAAATGAATAAAGCGCATTCCGTTCAGGAATTCTTTTTGCCCGCAGAGGAGGACTGGAGACAGAGGAGGAAAGGAGGCTTCAGTTTGTTGGATGCTGGTCAGCAGCTGAACACAGCAACAAACTGAATGCTCACCAGAGGCTGCTTTGCAGAGGTCTGGAGTCCACTCGGTGCTGTTGATAATGCTGGAGTCAGCTCAACAAAAGTAAACACAGAGAGCTGCAATCAATCAGTGCTTCAGGCTGTAAACACACCAAATGGCCACTGCGAGGCTTTGAGGACGTGAATGTGTTTGCCACCAAAAAATACCGTACCATGGAACATCAAGGTTGAAGCTGGATATATGAAATTAAACAGCAAAGAATAAATAAAATAAAATAAAATAAATAAAATTCTCTTCACTTTCAGTCTGATTGTTCACTTCCTTCTGTTCAATGGGAGATATTATAGACACAGGGAACAAACATTTACCCTAGCAAGGACCTTGGTTTAGTTGAGGGCAATTCTGTTTTTAATACTGTGGCAGGTAATAAGAAATGGGTGGTGTCACAATGTGTATTGTAGGGAGATATGCCCTCCCAAAGCCAGCAGTGGGACTATAATGAGAAGCACAATGGATGAACATTTGAAATACACAGAAGAGACTTCATTTCAGAACAAACTGAATCAAATTGTTAATATTACCTTTGGTACATTGAAAAAGTCACTATTCTGTGACACGTGATGACAAGACGTGGTTTAGCAAATATGCTGCAAGGATGTGGACTCTGGTCACATGACGTGGACTCAAGTCATTATCCTAATGCCTTTAGACATGACCTAACAAAACCACACAAAAAAAGGAACTCACATGTGACTTCAACACTAATGACTCGTGCTTCCACTTGGCCTCTTGACCCCAGTGACCTGATTAAGTCTTTCCTGTATTTGCCAGTTGTTAAAAAAAATTCTGACCCT